>NC_064822.1:129837731-130140761 GCF_024166365.1 Elephas maximus indicus
GAAAATTATGGAACCCTGTTATGACCACTATTAATTGGGCTCAGGCACCGTGTATCCCATCAGGTTTAAGTAAGAGGATTAAGCCCTGCAATATCAACAAAGGCTCTGTCTATATTATAGGACATCTCAGTGCGCTGGGAAAACCATCAACTATGGGTTTGTTGTTGTTGTTAGGTGCCATCGAGTCAGTCGTGACTCATAGCAACCCTATGTACAACAGAACAAAACACTGCCCAGTCCTGTGACATCCTCACAATCATTGTTATGCTTGAGCCCATTGTTCCAGCCATTGTGTCAACCCATCTTGTTGAGGGTCTTCCTCTTTCTTGCTGACCCTCTACTTTACCAAGCATGATGTCCCTCTCCAGGGATAACATGTCCTAAGCATGTGAGATAAAGTTTCGCCATCCTTGCGTCTAATGAGAATTTTCTGGCTGTACTTCTTCCAAGATTGATTTGTTCATTCTTTTGGCAGTGATGGTATGTTCGATATTCTTCACCAAAACCATAATTCAAAGGCATCAATTTTTCTTCTGCCTTCCTTATTCACTGGCCAGCTTTCACATGCATAAGAGGCAATTGAAAACACGATAGCCTGGGTCAGGTGCACCTTAGTCCTCAAAATGACATCTCTGCTTTTTAACACTTCAAAAAGATCTTTTGCAGCAGGTTTGCCCAATGCAATGTGTTGTTTGATTTTTTGACTGGTGCTTCCATGGGCATTGATCCTGGATCCAAGTAAAATGAAACCCTTGACAACTTCAATCTTTTCTCTGCTTATTATGATGTTGCTTATTGGTCCAGTTGTGAGGATTTTTGTTTTCTTTATGCCGTGGTATAATTCATACTGAAGGCTGTGGTCTTTGATCTTCATCAGTAAGTGCTTCAAGTCCTCTTCACTTCAGCAAGCAAGGATGTGTCGTCTGCATAATGCAGGTTATTAATGAGTCTTCCTCCAATTCTGATGCCCCTTTCTTCTTCATATAGTCCAGCTTCCTGGATTATTTGCTCAGCATACAGATTGAGTACATATTGGTGAAAGGATACAACCCTGATGCACACCTTTCCGGACTTTGAACTATGCAATATCCACTTGTTCTGTTTGAACAACTGCCTCTTGGTCTAAGTACAGGTTCCTCATGAGCACAATTAAGTGTTCTGAAATTCCCATTCTTTGCAATGTTATCCATAATTTGTTATGATCCACACAGTAGAATGCCTTTGCATAGTCAATAAAACACAGGCAAAAGTTTTTCTGTTATTCTCTGCTTTCAGCCATGATCTATCTGACATAAGCAATGATATCCCTTGTTCTACATCCTCTTCTGAATCTGTAACCACTTTTGAATGATCTTCAGCAAAATTTTACTTGTGTGTGATATTAAGGATATTGTTCATGAATTTCCACATCCTACTGAATCTCCCTTCTTTAGAAAGGGTATAAATATAGATCTCTTTCAGTCTGTTGGCCAGGTAGCTCTCTTCCAAATTTCTTGGCATAGACCAGTGAATGCTTCCAGCTCTACATCTTTTTGTTGAAACATCTCAACTGGTATTCCATCAATTCCTGGATCCTTGTTTTTCATCAATGCCTTCAGTGCAGCTTGGGCCTCTTCCTTCAGTACCATAGGCTCTTGGTCATATGTTACCTCTTGAAATGTTTGAAAGTCGACCAATTCTTTTTGGTACAGTGACCCTGTGTATTCCTTTCATCTTCTTTTGATGCTTCCTGAGTTGTTTAATATTTTCCTTGCAGAATCCTTCAATACTGCAACTTGAGACTTGAATTTTTTCTTCAGTTCTTTCGGTTTGAGAAATGCTGAGTGTGTTCTTCCCTTTTGGTTTTCTAACTCCAGGTCTTTACACATTTCATTATAATGCTTCATTTTGTCTTCTCGAGCTTCCTTTTAAAATCTTCTGTTCAGCTCTTTTACTTCCTCATTTCTTCCTTTTGCTTTAGCTACTTTACATTCAAAAGCAACTTTCAAAGTCTTTTCTGACATCCATTTTGGTCTTTTCTTTCCTTATTTACTTTTTAATGACCTCTTGCTTTCTTCATGTATGATGTCCTTAATGTCATTTCACAACTCATCTGGTCTTTGGCTGTTAGTGTTCAATGGGTCAAATCTATTCTTCAGATGGTCTCTAAATTCAGGTGGGATACACTCAAGGTCATGCTTTGGCTCTTGTGGACTTGTTCTAATTTGCTTCTGTTTCAACTTGAACTTGCATAGAAGCAATTGATGGTTTGTTCCATAGTCAGCCCGTGGCCTTGTTCTGGCTGATGATATTGAGCTTTTCCATCGTCTCTTTCTACAAATATAGTTGATTTGATTCCTGTGTATTCCATCTGGTGAGGTCCATGTGTGTAGTCGCCATTTATGTTGTTGAAACATGTATCTGCAACGAAGAAGTCATTGGTCTTGCAAAATTCTATCATGTGATCTCTGGTGTCATTTCTACCACTAAGGCCACATTTTCCAGCTACCAATCCTTCTTCGTTTCCAACTTTCGCATTTCAATTACCATTGCTTGTCAATGCATCTTGATTTCATGTTTGATCAATTTCAGACTGCGAAAGTTGAGGAAAATCTTCAATTGCTTCATCTTTGGCATTAGCGGTTGGTGCTTGAATTTAAATAGCAGTCACATTAACGGGTCATCCTTCTAGGTGTATGGATATTATTCTATTACTGACAGCGTTGTACTTCAGGATAGATCTTGAAATGTTCTTTTTGACCATGACTGTGATGCCATTCCTCTTCAATTTGTCATTCCTGGCATGGTAGACCATAATTGCCTGATTTGAAATGAACAATACCAGTCCATTTCAGCTCAGTAATGCCTAACATATTGATGTTTATGCATTCCATTTCATTTTTGACAACTTCCAACTTTCCTAGATTCATACTTCATACATTCTAGGTTCCGATTATTAATGGATGATTGCAGCTGTTTCTTCTCATTTTAAGTCATGCCGCATCAGCAAATAAAGGTCCCGAAAGCTTGACTCCATCCATGCCATTAAGGTTGACTGTACTTTGAGGAGGCAGCTCTTCCCCAGTAGTATTTTGAGTGCATTCCAACCTGAGAGGCTCGTCTTCTGGCACTATATCATACAATTCTCTACTGCTATTCATAAGGACTTTTCTAGCCAGTTTTTTCAGCATTAGTCTGCCAAGTCCTTCTTCCTAGTCTGTGTTAGGCTAGAAGCTCTACTGAAACCTGTCCATTATGGGTGACCCTGCTGGCATTTGAAATACCAGTGGTAAGCCATCACAGTATGATAAACTGACAGACTTGTGGTGGCCCCACATACAGGTTGGGATGACATAATTGTTTTCTCAGTGGAAAGATTTATAATTAAATATAAAAATGATGAAGTAAACAAACCCCAAAGTTTTATACTTTCATGTTAAATTTAGAATAATCTGTGTATATTTGATATTTTAAGTACTTGCAGTGTTTAAGAATTTGACATATTAAGGCATTTGGCCATCATTAGGAAAGATGCTAGAAAAGGACATCATATTTGGTAAAGTAGAGGGACAGCAAAAATGAGGAAACTCTCAACGAGATGGATTGACATAATAGCCACTACAATGGACTCAAACATATCAATGCTCATGAAGATGGTGCAGGAATGGGCAAAACTTCATTCTGTTACACATAAGGTTACCATGAGTTGGAGCCAATATAACACTACAATATAACAACAAGGTATCTGGCAAGGAGTGATTCCAATTCAGAAAAAGTAATTGAGTGACTTGATTTAGATCTCAGAGGAGTAAGATAACTTTATATGGATTGTAAGCAATAACGGGCTAATTAAAAGAATTAAAGTTTCACCATTTTTGTAAATTTAATTAATTAGATGTAAAAGAATTACATAAGTGTATGACAAAGTTTGATAATCAGATGAAGCAGTATAAAATTAAATATATTAAAACTGTAAGCATAACTTTTAATGATTAAAATATTTAATTAAGTTGTGAAAATGCTTTTAATTGTGATCAGTGAAGTCTTCTAGATCTGGAAATGAAATAACAAGATTTATAAGTTGAAAACTTAAGGAAGAACTAAACTTTTAAGTTGTAATTTAAAATGTAAAGAAAAACAGAAAAGCCCTTGAATGATCATTTTAGGGCATGAAAGTCACCCCCAAGTACACAAAAAACCTTTTTACTCTCTCTCTCTTTTTATCTATTGGCTGGTAGCTTCCTTTAACACTAATATCTTCTTTTTTCTTCTCCTAGCCCAAAACACGATGTATTTTTAAATGAAATGCCAAAACTGATACACTTTAAGTAATAATTCATAAAATGTTCTGTAAATTGAAAATGAGATACTTGCTTTTTTTCTAAATCTTTTGTGTGGTACTTAATGGATATATAGACATTTGTCTGGACACATACAGAAGCCTTCTCATGCCCTAAAAGTAAAGGCAGTAGTAATAATCTATTAAAATAACGCCACTCCTGCATAGAATTCCCTCGACACGAGTGCGGCACAAGAATAACAAACACGTGGATGAATGATTCCTTTTAATCTTAGAATCCTTGAGTTTGTTTGGTGCTTGAGATAATGGCTTCCAATATTAGAAATTTTTTTGCAGGCGACAGATGATAACCTTCCCTAATCCAAGCAGCATCCTTGACACTGAAATGTCCAATGTGAGGTTCCAAATTGAGTCCATCTACAGTAGTAAAGCTTAAGTTGTGCTCTGCAAGCCCTCAAGCTTCCTTAAACTTCAAGCGGACAGGCTGGGCCCTCTTCCCTTGTTCAACTTGAGCAGCTTTACTCCTATCTGTTTTATATACTGGGTGTCTTGGTTATCTAGTGCTATTATAATAGAAATACCACAAGTGGATGGCTTCAACAAACAAAAGTTTATTCTCTCACAGTCTAGGAGACTAGAAGTCCAAATTCAGGGCATCAACTCCAGGGGTAGGCTTTCTCTCTGTTGGCTCTGGGGGCAGGTCCTTGTCATCGATCTTCACCTGGACTAAGAGTTTCTCCTCACAGGAACCCCGGGCCCAAAGGACGCACTCTGCTCCAGGTGCTTCTTTCTTGGTGGTATGAGGTCCCCCTGTCTCTCTTTTCACTTCTCTCTTTAAATCTCAAAAGAGCTTGGTTTAAGACACAATCTAATCTTGTAGATCTCATCAACATAACTGCCGCTAACCCATCTCATTACATCACAGTGACATAATTTACAATGCATAGGAAAATCATATCAAATGACAAAATGGTGGACAGTCACACAATACTGGGAATCATGGACTATCCAATTGACACGCATATTTTTGGGGGACACAAGTCAATCCATGACACTGGGTTTCTGGTAAGATTTCATTTGGAGAGAGGCTTCCACAGCTTTGCAGGTTTTGAAGACCACTGTGCCAGAGTATGCTTTTTCCAGAAGAAGTAGCAGCACTATGGGAGCACTCATTATCTTAAAGACGGCAAGGCACAATGGGGAGAATATAAATTGCACAATGAAAGGATATAAATTTGAGTGACCATTGGCGCATTTTTTCCAAATAATGTAAAGAACCTCACAAACACTAACTTGGGGAGTTTGCTAGCTTTTAACTAAACTATGAGGAAACCACCCTGCTTCTAACTTATTTCATTTGGAAATGGGGTAGTTCCTGTTTGCTTGAGTGCTTTAAGACTCTCTTTTTATGCTTATATTCAGAAACCTTTCTCACTTTATTTGGCAATAAGCATGCAGTCTGCCAGTGTGAACCAATGTGGGTTATTCAAGGTTGTTAATGTGGTAGAACAAGCCTTTTTATGCTTCCTTTGCCATCTTTCCTAGAGCTCAGCAACTATGGAGGCTAAAGTAATAAAACGGAGTTTTAAAAATTTAACTCAGGAGTGGGAAGGAGATAGAAACTTTTAGCATAGAAACAAAAAATAAGCAATTGCCACTGAGTCAGCTCCTACTCTTGGAGACGTCATATGTGTTAGAGTAGAGCCGTGCTCCAGAGGGTTGTCAGTGGCTGGTGTTTTGGAAGTAGATCTCCAGGACTTTCTTCTAAGGAGCCTCTGGGTAGACTTGAACCTTCAACCTTTTGGTTAGCAGGTGAGCCTGTTATGTCTTTGCACCATCCAGGGACTAGCATAATAAGATACTGGCAAAAAGCTAGCAGGAGGTCTTGTTTTTTGCAGTGTAAAAGTTTTTATTGTTTTTTAAATGTTTTATCCTACAGCTCTTTGATATGACTGTTGTGGGGATCTCTGATATTACCCTGTTTCACCTCGAAGATATTAAGTACTTTCCCAGCTTACTTCACCTTATCCCCTATCCACTAGTGGAGCCTGAAATGGTGGAGACTAGATATAAAAGGAGGTGAGACAGGGAGTGGAATGGAAGGGTTACAGATGACTAAGCGAATGTGTTGGGGGTGAAGAAGGCATTAGGGAGGAGGTCACAGGGTGACACTGTGGTGATTTGAGTTGAGTGATGTAACATAGGCATCTCAGTCTATGGCCCTGCTCTCATGGATGGAGAAGGCACTTCAGAATCTCCCACACCCTTGTTGGAATGTAAGGAACAGAGTGAGCAATCTTCAGGGTTCTATGTGTTGCTCAGCTGACTGCTTAGCAGTTAAACAGTATTTTTGGGAGATTTGAACGTTTAGCTTAAGATCTGGCAAAATGCAGACATGATTCTCCTCTCTGGGATAGATCACACTTTGCTGCTTTTAACCCCCACAACACACAAGTTTGAGGATACTAAGAACCCAGCTGAAAGAATTTGATGGTTTCTTATTTTCTCCAGGAGATTCAGAACTGAGCAATATTCAGATCTTATGCTCATGGCTTGTAGCCCTGGCCTGAAGGTGGGATTTTCACTTGCCTGAATGGGTCCGGGCCTGGAGCTGGCACTGCTCTCTAGATCGGCACAGTTCAATTGACCTTGCTGTTATGATGAGAATATTCCATATTTACACCGTTCAGTGTTCTTCACTAGCACATGTGGCTATTGAGCACTTGAAATGCAGCTAATGGAACTGAGAAGCAGAATTTTTTATTTTGTTTAATTAATTTAAATAAAAAAAAATTTCTCATGTACTTTGGTGAAGGGTAAGACAGCACACAATACTGGGGAAGCCAGCCCAACCTGTACGAGGCAAGGTCATGGAAGCTCCATATACACATCTAAACTCCCTGAGGGACCAAATTGCTGGGCTGAGGGCTGTGGGAACCATGGTCTCAGGGAACATCTAGCTCAATTGGCAGAACAGAGTTTATAAAGAAAATGTTCTACGTTCTACTTTGGTGAATAGCATCTAGGGTCTTAAAAGCTTGTCAGCAGCCATCTAAGATACTCCACTGGTCTCACCCCATTGGGAGAAGGGGAGAATGAAGAAAACCAAAGGCACAAGTAAAAGATTAGTCCAAAGGAATAATGGACCACAACTACCACAGCCTCCACTAGACTGAGTCCAACACAACTAGATGGTGCCTGGCTACCACCACTGACTGCCCTGGCAGGGATCAAAATAGAGGGTCCCAGACAGAGCTAGAGAAAAATGTTGAACAAAATTCTAACTCATAAAAAAAGATCAGACTTATTGGTCTGACAGAGACTGGAGAAACCGTGAGAGTATGGCCCCTAGCCTAGCCACCCTTTGAGCTCAGTAATGAGGTCACTCCTGAGGTTCACCCTTCAGCTAAGGATTAGACAGGCCCATAAAACAAACCAAGACTAAAGGGGCACACCGTCTCAGGGGCAATGACTAGAAGGCGAGGGGACAGGAAAGCTGGTAATAGGGAACCCAAGGTCCAGAAGGAAGAGTGTTGACGTGTCCTGGGGTTGGTAACCAATGTCAGAAAACAATATGTGTACTAATTTTCTAACGAAATCTAGTTTGTTCTGTAAACCTTCATCTAAAGTACAAAAAAAGTCTCTTGTGGCTAGTAGCTAATGTGTAGATTATTGGAGGTCGAAAAGAAAGGAAGCACGCATGCTGTGCAGATGAGCCCACTGGCCCTGCCAGGTTACATCCCTAAGGGGGAGGTATTCTGACTCATTTTATTACTTTCTTTCAAGGGATAAATTGCAGGGCCTTGGTGACAGTCGCTTTTAATTTTACTATCTCCCTTGGGACACTGAAGGGCAAATTCCAACCTATTTCTAATGGAAATGTAAAACAGCAAGCAGACCAAATCTCTAACCAAGATAAGGCTGGACAACTAGAACTTGTCTCTGGGAAGGGATGCCCAGAGAACTTGGTGTGCTTTGCTTCAGAACCCAAACCAATAGTCCCTATTTCTTAATTCTACCCTGGTGCTTGCTATGAGAAGGAAAAATTGTTACCTAGTGATGTCAAAGGTCCCAGAACCTGTGCAGAGGAATTTCCCGAGGTCCTCTATCAAAATCGTCCCTCCCTGAAATAGTAAGGGACCTGGTGCTGGAGAAAATGATAGCTACCTCTGAGCAGGTGAGCACTCCTTTAGAATCCAGATATTAGTCCAGTATTACTGTGATGTTGAACACTTATTTATTGGGCACTTTTTATGCGCCACATACGTGGACTATCCCCTGTAATCCTTAGCAACAATGAAGTAAATACCATTGTTTTCCTATTATAATTGAGGAAACTGAGGTTTAGAAAGGTTAAATAAGTTGCCCAAGGTCAAGGTGCGTGGTGGAGCAGTGAGGTAAACCCATGTATATCTGAGGCCACCACCCCTGCTCTAATTACTGAGCAATAATTGATCTCCCTGGTATGTATGTAGCTGGAAAGTCCATTCTGCTACACTTATTTCTTGCCACTAATCCGTTCAGCAAACTATTTTCTTCCCTCTTCCCTCAGTGTCATGGGAAATGGAACGTAAAGCAAAGAGCAAGGACAAGTCAACATTCAGGATTGAATTCCAGCATGTCTGCCCAGACCCAGGCTCCCCCAGTTGGCCGTGCTTGTGTAGCCTACACATACATCATCTAGTGCCCCTGATCCTGAGGAAAGCTTCCATTCACTTTATAAGCGCCTGTACTGAGTCAACAGTGAAACCATGGGCGGCTGCTGTCGGCACTGAAATTCGTTGCTCAATATTCCCCTTGGCATTCCAAACGGCTCCTCACTTCTGTCAAAGCCCACGCAGTCTTACCATATGTCTGGATGTCTTGACAGTAAACATATTTTTGAAAACAAATGTGAGCATCATTTTGTTTTCTTTCATTAGCGATCTTATGTTACAGTCATAGCAGGTTGCATAATGCGCAAAAACAATGCTATTGTCTTTTCTCTTTGAAGCTATTATCTATTTACCTTAATTGTGACTTGCTAAGGAGAGCTAACAGGGTGTCTTAGAAAACAAAGACCTTTTGTATCAGAAGACTTGGCTCTGAATTCCAGCTTTACCCTTCATTCATTTAGAAATAGTTATTGAGGATCTACTATGTACCAGGAATTGTTTCAACTGCTGGGATAAAACAGTGCATAAAAGAGGCAAATAAATATCCCTGCCCTCACAGAAATACATTCAAGTGGAGTGAAATAGATGTTAAATAAGACTAAAAAAATATGTAGTATGTTAAGGGAAAAAAAAAAAAAAAAAACACCAAAGCTGTTGCCATTGAGTCAATTCTGACTCATAGCAACCCTACTGGACAGAGTAGAACTGCCCCATAGGGTTTCCAAGGAGCAGCTGGTGGATTCAAACTGCTAAACTTTTGGTTAGCAGCCATAGGTCTTAACCATTGTGCTACCAGGTATGAAGTTAGAAATTATTTTAAAACAGTGGCTTTTTGGTCTCACATTGGACAGAGAAAGATAGGCCTTGATAAAACTTGGTTTGAATTAGACTTGATTATGACTGGATGGGAGTCAGTGGTGCAAACTGTTAATGAGCTCAGCTGCAAACTGAAATGTTGGAGGTTCCAGTCCATCCAGAAGCACCTCAGAAGAAAGGCTTGGCAATCTACCTCTGAAAATCCTGCCATTGAAAGCCCTGTGGAGTACAGTTCTACTCTGACACACGTGGGATAGCCATGAGTCAGAACTGACTTAAAGGCAACTTCCATTTTTTTTTTTTTTTAATGATTGAATGTGGTGAGAACATTGATGTGCAGGCACCATCTCCCGTTGCTGCGTTGTTGTTATTAGATGCCATCGAGTTGGTTCCGATCCCTAGCGACCCCATGCACAACAGAAGGAAACACTGCCCAGTCCTGCACCATCCTCACAATCGTTGTGCTGGAGCCCATTGTAGCAGCCACTGTGTCATTCCATCTCCTTGAGGGTCTTCCTTTTTTTCTCTGACCCTCTACTTCACCAAGCATGATGTCCTTCTCCAGGGACTGATCCCTCCTGATAACATGTCCAAAGTATGTAAGATGCAGTCTTGCTTTCCTTGCTTTTAAGGATCATTCTGGTTGTACCTCTTCTAAGACAGATTTGTTCATTCTTTTGGCAGTCCACAGTATATCCAATATTCTTCATCAACATCATAATTCAAAGGCATCAATTCTTTAGTGTTCCTTATTCATTGCCCAGCTTTCACATGCATATGAAGTGATTGAAAACACCATTGTTTGGGTCAGGTGCACCTTAGCTCTCAAGGTGACATCTTTGCTTTTCAACACTGTAGAGGTCTTTTGCAGCAGATTTGCCCAATGCAACATGTCTTTTGATTTCTTGACTGCTGCTTCCATGGACTTTGATTGTGGATCCAAGTAAAACGAAATCCTTCACAACCTCAATCTTTTCTCTGATTACATGATGTTGCTCATTGGTCCAGTCTTGAGGATTTTTGTTTTATGTTGAGGTGCAATGCATACTGAAGGCTGTGGTCTTTGATCTTCATTAGTAAGTGCTTCAGTACTTCTTCACTTTCAGCAAGCAAGGTTGTGTCATCTGCATAACACAGGTTGTTAATGAGTGTTCCTCCAATCCTGATGCCCCATTCTTCTTCATATAGTTCAGCTTCTCGGATTATTTGCTCAGCATACAAATTGAATAAGTATGGTGAAAGGGTACAATCTTTACACACACCTTTCCTGACTTTAAACTATACAGTATCCCCTTGTTCTGTTTGAACGACTGCCCCTTGCTGAGAGTTTGTTGAATTCACACCCATCCTCGATTCCTTCTCTCTAGTTCAGGCGCTGAGGTCTCCACACTGAGGTCTCCCTCCCTGTGATAGCCCCAGCCCCTTGCCATTGCTCCCTGCCTCCTCCAGGACCTTGCTTTGTCAACCCCTCTTGCTCCTATGTCTTCCCTCTCCTTCTCCAGTGAGCTCCTGTCTCTCAGCCCATCTTTTTAAATGAAATTTAAACTAAGACATTAAGCAAAAAAGAGCTAGTTATGAAACCATGCAAACAATAGTCTTAACTATGTAAAAATTATGTATATGCATAGAAATAAAACTAAAAACAAAGATCCAAAGTGTTTATACTGATTACTTATGGATTACATTGATTTTTTTCTGAACACTTGCCTATATTTATCCAAGTTTCATCAATGAGTATGTATACCTTTTATAATAAAAAACAAACCAATAAAAGTTATTTTTTCAAATAAAGGGGCCAGGGTTTTCTATAATTCCCATCTCTATTTAAAAACAATGGTAATATTTATAACTTTCATTAGTGGAAAACATTATTCCAAATCTTTTTTTTTTTTAATCTCACTAAATGGGATTATTTGCTGTTTCTAAAGAAAATGATTTTATGGATAATTCCTTAAAAGAGAATGTTAAGTGTCTTAGTTATCTGGTGCTGCTATAACAGAATTACCACAAGTGGATGGCTTTTACAAAGAGAAATTTATTCTCTCACAGTTAGTAGGCTAGAAGTCCTAATTCAGGGGAAGGCTTTCTCTCTCTGTTTGCTCTGGAGGAAGCTCCTCGTTACCTATTTTCCCTGGTCGAGGAGCTTCTCAGGTGCAGGGACCCCAGGTCCAAAAGTGCCAGTGCCACTTTCTTGGTGGTAGGAGGTCACCCCTGCCTCTCTGCTCACTTCTTTCTTTTATATCTCAAAAGAGATTGGCTTAAGACACAATCTAATCTTGTAGATCTCATCAACATAACTGCCACTAGTCCATTTCATTAACATCATAGAAGTAGGATTTACAACACATAGGAAAATCACATCAGATGACAAAATGGTGGATAGTCACACAATACTGGGAATCATGGCCTAGCCAAATTGTACACATATTTTTGGGGGACACAATTCAATCCACGACACTAAGCAATTTAAAGGATGTGTCTTCAACAGTGGTTTAATTTTTTATTTACGCTTATATATAAAGGACTAAAAGTATGATCTGAGAGCTTTAGTCAGTGGATATCAAATCCATTCTCCCTTGTTACTAAAATTTGTAGACTGAAATTATCTTTCCTTTATAATGCAAAACATCAAATATGACCTAATTAGTTAATAATCATTCTTGTATGTTGGACTGGAGTCCTTAGAAGTTGGAGATACAGAGAAGAACAAGACAAAGTCCCTGCTCTTACAGAGACATAACAATGAAGACAGATGTGTAGGGAGATGATTTCAGTCCAGTGCGATAACTGCAAATAAAGCTAACTGCAGGGGGCTATGAAAGCACACACAAGGGGCTTACAGGAAAAGCAACTCAAGTGAAAAAAAAACATCTACTTGCTGCTGAGCTTGCTGGCTCTCCAGTGACTGAAACTGTTTTTGGAAAATTATTGGGCTGGTCAGGATGGAGGTGGTGAGAAACATCTGGACAGGCCTCATCTTGTTCAGCTGCCCCACATTCCCCATCTTTCTCCCAAAGTTGGGGACCACCGTGTCCATCAGTAGATGGGAGCAGTGACTCACCCAAGGAGGCCAGCTGCCTCCTTGGAGACATTGCTCATATGGAGCCGTGCTCTGCTTGCTTAGGGGCTCTCCTTCTTTGCAAGTGGGGAAGAGTTGCAAGTTGTCTTTGGTAGTAGAATGGAGAAGGTAGACAGCGAAGAATAAAACAATCCTAAAGAGTTTTTTTTTTTTTTTTTTTTTTTAAGAGTTTTGGATCTCATTCTTGGAAAATATGGAATGCTTTGAATGGTGAACTGTTTTGTTGCAGGTTGAGAAGCTACTGCAAGTGATGAAAAAAGAGCTGTTGTATGGAGTGGAGGTAGAGCTGGTATTCAGATGGAATGCACTGGTTCAGCATAATGGTAGATCATGGAGGGGGGTGCTTGGTATGCTGACTTGGTTAGTGCTTGTGCTATGTTTTTGTGCTATGTTGTTGTTAGTTGCTGTTGAGTCAATTCCAACTCTTGGCTGTCTCATGTATGCAGAGTAGAACTGCTCCATAGAGGTTTGAAGGCTGTGACCCTTTCAGAAGCAGATCACTACCAGGCCTGTCTCCCAAAGCACCTCTGGGTGAGTTTGAACTGCCAGCCTTTCAGCTATTAGTCAAGAACTTAACCGTTTGGAACACCCAGGGACTCCACTTGTACCATACCTGTTATTAAATATGTTGACCATTTTCCCTGTGTGTATGTGCATCTTACGTAGCTGTGTCAGGGGACAGATACCTTTTACACTGTTCTCTTAAGCCTGCTTATATTTAGGCACAGAGGTGTGAATTCTTACCATGATGAAATATGATAATGCCATATTTTTTAGTTCAGATGTGCCTTGATTTGGGGCTTAAATATGACTTAATTTAGATTTGGTATATTTGATTATATTAGAATAATTCTTCATGTAGACCTTCTCTTTTCAAATAGCCTCCTGGAGAATTTTGGTGGATTTTATCTGGAACTTATAATCAGATCTTAACCTTTCCAACACGTTTAATCATTCTCTTTAGTCTTATGAATTATTTAAAAACATTAATCTGTTATATGAAGCTTTTCTTCTTTAAGAGATCTTTCATTATTGCTTGTAATTAGAGTCCCCTAAGTATTTTTAAAAGTATTTTTAAAAACTTCTTTTGTCTAGTAAGATGGAAAATCAAGATTCAAAATCTATTAAAATGCTGCCACACTGTCTAGCTGTCCTGGCCACTCTTTTAGACCAAATCCTAAAAGCTGTCTGAGATCTGGAGCAGATTTGAAACAACTGGGACACAAAGTGCCATGGAAATGGGTGGATTGGTCACGCTTTAGTTTCAATCTGTCGCAGTTACTCTAAACTGTCGATTCAGCCCAAGGCTGACAGACACAAGCCACAGTAATGATTTTTTCTGCCAATTCTCCACTCTAATTTAATAAATGAGAAAGCGGTTTAGGGCCCTTGGGGTAATGTTCTCTATTTTGGAGTGAAAATGATTTTTTATATGCCACCCCTGCCTTGCCTTTTTTTCTTTCTTCATTCCTCTCTGTTTGGAACAAAGATTTAGACCACCAGGATTGGTGGACATGTCAACTTGCTAACGATAAGGAACTTAATTAGCAAAAGGAAAAATGTAATATCAAAGATGAATGCAACACGTGCCAAGCTTAGGAGACACTTATGTAATAAAACCCAAATAGCAGCCAATATTTGTAAAACCTTCTACAGTTTACTCAGCATTATTTAATCCTTGCACCAATCCTAGAAGGTCATTTCTACTGTCTTCTACAGGTGAGGAAACTAAAACTGAGTAGTTAAATGCTTGGAGCATGGCAGTCATTGCCCTCTCAGACAAACTTTCTTGGTCTTAGACACTTTACATGGATCCACAGATGTCTATGGACAACGGACACCAGTCCTGAGCAGGCAGACCCAACTGCTGCCAAAGGAAGAAATGCTGATCGTAGAGATGGGACGTGGGATCTCAAAGTATGGTGCTGGGCAAGAGCCAGTAGAACATGCAGGCTGAAGATTTCTGGAAACTGGCAATCACACTGAGGTCTGTGTCCTAGGAAAAAATAAATCACACCCTCATTAAACAGCACTCTTACAAAGGTTAAGGGAATTTACAAAGGGTGGTATGTACTCTGTCATTAACATCACTAGGAAGCCAGTAAGACCCTGAAGAGGGAAGAGAGGAAGAGTTATCAGAACCCAGCAAGAGCCATGGCTGTTGGGTTGGGCTACCTGGAGGGTGTTCTGTCTTGGTTGCTGCCATTGTTGTTAGTTGCTGTCAAGTCAGCTCCAACTCATGGCAGCCCCATGTACAACAGAATGAAATGTGGCCCAGTCCTGCACCACCTTCACAATTGTTGGTATGCTTGAGTCATTGTTGGGGCCACTGTTCATTTTAAGTGACTTAATGGCCTACAGAGCTCATCTCCCACCATTATATCAGACAATATTCTGTTGTGATCCATAGGGTTTTCACTGGCTAATTTTTTGAAGTAGATTGCCTGGCCTTTCTTCCTAGTTTGTCTTAGTCTGGAAGATCCTCTGAAACCTGTCCACCATTAGGTAGAGGAAAGTAGCTACAGCCAAACTATAACCTGGCACAGAGAGAACTGGGGAAATAAATAAACTGACCTCTCTTTCCTCACCATCTTGCTGGTGACTCCCACTGGCTAAACCCAAGCAGAAGCCAGAGGGCACAGGATCCCAGGTGAAGTGTCCATAGGGGTCAGTCTCCTGGCACCCCGAGCAGAAGGAAGAAGGATGGAGAATAGATCTGGGAGGAGAGAGGGTAAATGGAAAATATCTTGAACACAGTCAGCTTTTAGACTAAGATCATGCCATCCTGCTCTTGAGGACTCCATGTTTTGGCAGGGACTTGCAAAAGGAATGCAGGACTTCAGAATTCTTCCCTCCTTTTTCTTCCTACTAGCCCCACCCCCTCATCTTCTTTATCTCAAACAATTGAATACCTGGGAATTGCTAGGTGATTTGGGGGATGGATGGGATATAGAGGTGGACCCAAACAGCTTACAGTGGAGTAGAAGGGAAAAACAAAAACATTGTGGTAATTTGATAGACTGGCACTCGATATCCACTCCACTTTCTTTCTAGCATGTCTCCTTGTACTACAGAGGCTGGAAATCTAAGAATAAAGCTGTTTCCAAGATTCTCTTGCAACTAGCTTCTGGATGTGATTTAGGCTCAACCAATCATGTGCACCACCATGTGTCTGTTGGATTCAGAAGAGGATGTGGAACAAAGGATATCATTGCTGATGTCAGATGGACCTTGGCTGAAAGCAGAGAATACCAGAAAGATGTCTACCTATTTTTTTTTAATAATTTTTATTGTGCTTTAACTGAGGGTTTACAAATCAAGTCAGTCTCTCACACAAAACCCATATACACCTTGCTACACACTCCCAATTATTCTCCCCCTAATGAGACAGCCCACTCTCTCCCTCTACTCTCTCTTTTCGTGCCCATTTCGCCAGCTTCTAACCCCCTCCACCCTCTCATCTCCCCTCCAGGCAGGCGATGTCAACATAGTCTCAAGTGTCCACCTGATCCAAGAAGCTCGCTCCTCACCAGCATCCCTCTCCAACCCATTGTCCAGTTCAATCCATGTCTGAGAAGTTGGCTTTGGAAATGGTTCCTGTCCTGGGCCAACGGAAGGTATGGGGGCCATGACCACCGGGGTCCTTCTAGTCTCAGTCAGACCATTAAGTCTGGTCTTATGAGAATTTGGGGTCTGCATCCCATGTCTACCTATGTTTAATTGACTATGCAAAGGCATTCTACTGCACAGATCATAACAAATTATGGATAACATTGCAAAGAATGGGAATTTCAGAACACTTAATTGTGCTCATGAGGAACCTGTACACAGACCAAGAGGCAGTTGTTCAAATAGAACAAGGGATACCAAGTGGTATAAAGTTAAAGAACGTGTATGTCAGGGTTGTATCCTTTCACCATACTTATTCAATCTGTATGCTGAGCAAATAACCTGAGAAGTTGGACTATGTGAAGAAGAATGTGGCATCAGGATTGGAGGAAGACTCATTAACAACCCAAGTTATGCAGATGACACAACCTTGTTTGCTGAAAATGAAGATGACTTGAAGCACTTACTGATGAAGATCAAAGACTATAGCCTTCAGTATGGATTACACCTCAACATAAAGAAAACAGAAGTCCATATAACTGGACCAATAAGCAACATCATGATAAATGGAGAAAAGATTGAAGTTGTCAAGGATTTCATTCTACTTGGATCAACAATCAGCACCCATAGAAACAGCAGTCAAGAAATCAAAAGACTCATTGCATTGGGCAAATCTGCTGCAAAAGACCTCTCCATAGTGTTAAAAAGCAAAGATGTCACTTTAAGGGATAAGGTGCACCTGACTCAAGCCATGGTGTTCAATCATCTCATATGCACGTGAAAGCTGGATGATGAATAAGGAAGACTGAATAAGAATTGATGCCTTTGCATTATGGTGTTGGTGAAGAATATTGAACTGTCAGAAGAACAAACAAACCTGTCCTGGAAGAAGTATAACCAGAATGCTCCTTAGAGCAAGGATGGTGAGACTTTGCCTCATACTTTGGACATGTTATCAGGAGGGACCAGTCCCTGGAGAAGGACATCATGCTTGGTAAAGTAGAGGGTCAGTGAAAAAGAGGAAGACCTTCAATGAGATGGACTGACACAGTGGCTACAACAATGGGCTCAAGCATAACAATGATTGTAAGGATGACACAGGCCTAGGCAGCCTTTCACTCTGTTGAACATGGGGTCACTATGAGTTGGAACTGACTCAATGACACATATCAACAACAACAACAATCATAGAACCCTGTGGGAAATTAAGAAAGCAGAAGGAGTCAGAGGCCATAACATCTCCTCCTTCTGCTATTTCAGCACCCTAGTATGGTCATTGAACTGTTACTTGTGGGTGTTCAGAGATGGGGCCCAGGGCATTCATTCGACTGTGTAGTTGTAGCCAAGATGGTATGATTCTGGGGCAGAGGTGGTCACCAGGTCATGGTGGTTTCCTGAATGTGGTAGTTACCCAAATGTAGTAGTAGGGATATGATTAAGGAACCAGGGGTTTTTTGATCATGAAAGAAGCAGTATCTCTCTTGGTGGCTTTGTTTGCTGTATGAATTAACCTAGATTCTGTGTCTTCAGTCCTCCTAACAGTTTGATAAGAAGTCCTGGAGGTACAGTGGTTAAGTGCTTGGCTGCTAACCAAAAGTTTGAACCAACAAGTTGATCTGTGGGAGAAAGATTTAGTAGTCTGCGTCTGTAAAGATTTACAGCCTTGTGTTTACAATAGACCCCAAGAATATAAAATACTTGGGAATAAATCTAACCAGAAATATAAAATACATATACAAAGAAAACTACAAAACACTACTGCAAGGAACCAGAAGAGATCACATAAAAAGAAAAATATACCATGTTCGTGGATATGAAGACCCAATATTGTGAAAATGTCAATAGTACCCAAAGTGATCTACAGATACAATGCAATCCTGATCCAAATTCCAAAAGCATTCTTTAACAAGATGAGAAAACTAATCACCAACTTTATATGGGAAGGGAAGATGCCCCAGATAAGTAAAGCATTATTGAAGAAGAAGAACAAGGTGGGAAGCCTCACACTACCTGATCTTAGAACCTATTATACAGTCATGGTAGTCAAAACAGCCTGGTACTAGTACAACAACAGACATATAGACCAATGAAACAGAATTGTGAACCCAGACTTAAATCCATCCATTTATGAGTAGCTGATATTTGACAAAGGCATGAAGTCTGTAAAACGGGGAAAAGATAGCCTCTTTAACAAATGGCGTTGGCATAACTGGATGCCTATCTGTAAAAAAAATGAAACAGAATTCATACCTCACACCATATACAAAAACTAATTCAAAATGGACCAAAGACCTAAATATAAAACCTAAAATGATAAAGATCATGGAAGAAAAAGTAGGGACAACACTAGGGGCCCTAATCCATGGTGAAAATGGAATACACACAATAGCTAACAATACACAAACACCAGAGGAGAAACTAGATAAATGGGAGCTCCTAAAAATTAGACAATTATGCTCATCAAAAGACTTCACCAAAATAATAATAAGAGAACCTACAGATTGCAAAAAAAATTTGGCTATGACATATCCAATAACAGCCTGGTCTCTAAAATCTACAAAAATACTTCAACACCTCAATAAAAAAAAAAAAAGACAAATAATCCAATTAAAAAATGGGCATAGGATATGAACAGACATTTCACCAAAGAAGACATTCAGGTGGCTAACAGACACATGAGGAAATGCTTGCATTCATTAGCCATTAGAGAAATGCAAATCAAAACTACAATGAGAAGCCATCTCACCCAGACAATACTAGAACTAAAAAAAAAAAAAAAAAAGGCAGTAATTAATAAATGTTGGAGAGGTTGTGAGGAGATTGAAACACTTATGTACTGCTGGTGGGAATGTATGGTACAACCACTGTGGAAAACAATATGGCTCCTCCTTAAAAAGCGAGAAATAGAAATACCATACAAGCCAGCAATCTCGCTGCTAGAAATATATCCTAGTGAATTAAGAGCCATCACATGAATAGACATATGGACACTGATGTTCACTGCAGCACAATTTAATTCACAGTAGCAAAAAGATGGAAACAACCTAAGTGCCCATCAGCAGATGATTGAATAAACAAATTATGGTACAAACACACAATGGAATACTATGGAACGATACAGAACAACGATGAATCTGCAAAACATCTCACAAAATGAATGAATCTGGAGAGCATTATGCTGAGTGAAATAAGTCAATCGTAAAAGGACAAATATTGTATGAGACCACTAAAGGAAAGGTTTACACACAGGAAAAAACAATCTTTGATAGGGAGGGAATAACACTAACTAGACAGTAGGCAAGTGTCAACTTTGTTGAAGGGAAAGACAGCACACAATGTAGGGGAAGTCAGCACAACTTGACCAAGGCAAAGTCATAGAAGTTTCCTAGACATCCAAACACCTGGAGGGACTGAGTTGCCAGGGCTGAGGGCTGGGGACCGTAGTCTCAAGGGATATCTAGGTCAACTGGCATACATAGTTTATAAAAAAAATGTTCTACATCCTACTTTAGTGAGTAGCGTCTGGGGCCTTAAAAGCTTGCAAGTGGCCATCTAAGATACATCTATTGGTCCTATCCTATCCTGAGCAAAGGAGAGTGAAGAAAATCAAAAACACAAGGAAAATATTAGCCCAAAGAACTAAGGACCACATGAACCACCCTTTCCACCAGCCTGAGCCCAGAAGAACTAGATGGTGCCCGGATGCCACCCCTGACCACTTTGACAGAGATCACAATAGAGGTCCTACGCAGAGTGGGAGAAAAATATAGAACAAAATTCAAATTCACAAAAAAAAGACCAGACTTACTGGTCTGACAGAGACTGGAGAAACCCCGGAGACTATGGCCCCCGGACACTCTGAGAACTCAGAACTGAAACCACCCCCGAACCCCACTTTTCAGACAAAGGTTAGACAGGACTATAAAATGTGCAACAACACACATGAGGAACGTGCTTCTTAGTTCAATCAAATGAAAGAGACCAAATTGGCAACATCTGCCCAAAAGCAAAGACGAGAAGGCAGGAAGCAAGAGGAAACCTAGATGAATTGACACAGGGAATCTGGGGTGGAAAGAGGGGAGAGCACTGTCACGTTGTGGGGATTGCAACCAATGTTACAAAACAATATGTGTATAAATTTTTGAATGAGAAACTAATTTTAGCTGTAAACTCTAATTAAAAAAAAAACAAAACAGATTGGCAGCTGTGGAAACCCTATGGGGCAGTTCTACTCTATCCTATAGGGGCTCTGTGAGTTGAAATCAACTTTATGGCAATGGGGTTAAATCATTTAATATCCTGCAAATAAATTTCTTCCTGCTTAAACTGAATTAGGTCTTTGCAATAAAACCTTGACTAATGTAGAAATAGATTTAAATATCGAAAATACAAAGTAGAAAGAGATAAGCACTACCAGAGATACAGATTAGATGCAATGCAAGTCTTGGAGGAACTATTAAGGGCTCATATTAGGGGGGATGTACAGGAAACTTCCCCTTCATGGAGTGTGAGATCTCCTGACACTGCCATGTAATGGTTTTTCATTTCTGGGAAAGCAGAAAGGACTAGCAGACACTGCAACTATTGTCTGTCGTATTTAATTAAGCACACACACCTGTGTGCCCATCCCCAGAGATGTGCTGCAAGTCTGCAATGAGAAAGAAAGCATAAACTACATCTGCAAATCTCCTGGCAACAATCCCTGTTAATTTAGAAATCATACTGGTTGTTTTTTTTAATTTCATTTTTAATCGTACTTCAGGTAAAGGTTTACAGAACAAACTAGCTTTTCATTAAAGAGTTAGTACACATATTGTTTTATGACATTGGTTAACAACACCATGACATGTCAACACTCTTCCTTCTCGACCTTGGGTTCCCTATTACCAGCTTTCCTATCCCTTCCTACCTTCTAGTCCTTGGCCCTGGGCTCCTGTGCCCCTTTAGTCCTGTTTTGTCTTATGGGTCTGTCTAATCTTTGGCTAATGGTGAACCTCAGGAGTGACTTCATTACTGAGCTAAAAGCATGTCCGGAGGCCATACTCTTGGGGTTTCTTCAGTCCCTGTAAGGCCAGTAAGTCTGGTCTTTTTGTGTGTGTGGGTGTGTGTTAGAATTTTTTCTACATTTTTCTCCACCTCTATCCAGGACCCTCTATTGTGATCCCTGTCAGAGCAGTCAGTGGTGGTAGCCGGGCACCATTTAGTGGTACTGGACTCAGACTAGTGGAGCCTGTGGTAGTTGTGGCCCATTAGTCCTTTGGACTAATCTTTCCCTTGTGTTTTTAGTTTTCTTCATTCTTCCTTGCTCCTGAAGGGGTGAGACCAGTGGAGTATACTAAATGGCTGCTCACAGGCTTTCAAGACCTCAATCAGTACTCATCAAAGTAGTATGTCGAACATTTTCTTTATAAACTATGTTTCACCAAGTGAGCTAGATGTTCCCCGTGACCACGGTCCTGACAGCCCCCACCCTAGCAATTCAATCCCTCAGGGAGTTTTGATTTGTCTGTGGGGCTTTCGTGACCTTGTCTCGTACAAGTTGTGCTGGCTTCCCCAGTATTGTGTACTCTCTTACACTTCACCAAAATTACCACTTATCTATTGTCTATTTACCCTTATCTTCCTAAGTTTGAACCAGTCTATTATTATTAGGTATTGCCTTGCCTTCCTCTCCATTAGAAAGTTCTATACGTATACTGTTTATTCTCTTTTATTGTTCTGACTTTGTTGTCATTTACAGATTAACCTCTCTGGTTCTGTGCTGTAAATCTTTTGGGTTTGAATAGTCCTTGAGAGTTCACTTCCTAGGTTGGTATTTGGCTGATGCGATCTTTGGTCTGGTTTTTACATTTGCTTGCCTTTTAAGAGGCTATAAAAAAATTAGAGAAAATGTGTTTATCATTATCCAAAATAATGCTGTACAAATTCAATGTCTGCCCTGAGAAAAACAATCAAAGAAATGAGGGTATTTCAGTGTTCAACCCTGTTCTTGTTATCTCTTGTTGCATGACTCCAAAACTCAGTGGCTTAAAACAAAAATCATTTTATTGCATATCATGATTATATGGATTATATATTTGGACAAGACTCGGCAAAGTGATTTTTCGGATCCAAATGGCATTGATGGAGGTCATTAGCTGATATACAGCTGGAGGATAGATTGGTCTAGAGGGTTCAAAATTGTACCTTGGCAGGGATGGCTGAAAGAGTGGGCCATTAAACTGGATTACTTCCACATGACCTCTGTAACACAGTGGACTCAGGGTAGTCATACTACTTACATGGTTGTTCCAGTCTCCAAGAGCAGTCTTCCAGTGAACAGGGTAGACGCTGCATGGCCTTTTATGATCTAGCCTTTGAAGTCACATGGCATCACTTCTCCCATACTCTCCAGGTGAAAGCAATCACATGTCCCCTGAATTCAAGGAGAGGGGACTTAGATCCCACTTCTTGCTGATGTCAGGTAGGTCTTGGCCGAAAGCAGAGAATACCGGAAAGATGTTTACCTATGTTTTATTGACTATGCAAAGGCATTAGATTGTGTGGATCATAGCAAATTGTGGATAACATTGCAAAGAATGGGAATTCCAGAACACTTAATTGTGCTCATGAGAAGCCTGTACAATAGACCAAGAGGTAGCTGTTGGAACAGAACAAGGGGATACTGCGTGGTTTGAAGTCAGGAAAGGTATGCGTCAGTGTTGTATCCTCTCACTTCTAGATGGTGGGAGTGTCAAAAAATGTTCAGAATTGATTTAGAACCCTCACTCCCTCTTACTTTGCTCCTAGCAAAGCCTCTGTGGCCAGCCGTCAGTGTTGTTATTGTCCAGAATGGTTCAGTCACTTGAAGAATCTCACCTTTGGGTCAAGAGCCAGAAGCAATGCAGGTATGGATACTCTTAGCATTGTGCTTGTTAGGGAAGGTCTTAGTTATCTAGTGCTGCTGTTATAGAAACACCACAGTGGGTGACTTTAACAAACAGAAACTTATTTTCTCACAGTTAGGAGGCTAGAAGCTTGAATTCAGGGTGCCAGCTCATGGGAAGGCTTTCTTTCTGTGTCAACTCTGGAGGAAGGTCCTTGTTCCTTGGTTCCTTGGTGATCTTCATGTGGCTTGGCATCTATCTTTCCCCATCTCTGCTTGCCTTATCTGCTCCTTTTATATCTCAAAAGAGATTGACTCAAGACACGTCCTACACTAATACTGCCTCATTAACATAACATAGAAAACCCATTTGCAAAGGGGATTATGAACACAGGTATAAGGATTAGGATCGACAACATATATTTTTTGGGGGGACACAATGTAATCCATAACAGGGAATTAAGGGTAAAACTCTTTGACTAGCTTCTTGCATTGCAATAAAAGTTTCAAAGTATTGTTTTACCCAGAGAGGAGAGGAACCTCACTTTTGGCAGACCTTGGAACAGCAGGATATCAAAACAGAAACTTGGACACACAAAAGTAAAATGTGGACCTATGAGTTGAGGATATGGCTCAGGGGTGGATTAACCAGTAAATAAGATACAGAGGCTTAATTGTATTTATTTACTAATCTGTAGGGCACAATTTCACATGGGTTTCACCACATCTTTAATATGGTGCACTATAAGTTAGTAAGTACGAGTAAGCCCCTGCCTACTCTGCTTATTGGGTAACCCGTCCCTGATATGGTTTCAGGGTCAAGGCCAAGGTCCAGGTTCTACAACTGGAGCATAAACTCAGAGCAGATTGAGCATCAAGGTCCATTTGGTTCTGTGTCACTTGAGTAGGACTACCTTCATATTCTCTTGGGTAACCATGTGGCTGATCTCAGAACACATGGGGGCTAAGTCTGCTGCTGGGTGCTTTGCTTATGGGGTAGAAAAGGGCAGGTGGTCCAGCAAGTTGTTGATCTTCAACAACCAACACTGATGAACATACATTTGTTGAGTCCATGTTATGTGCCAGGCGTTGTTAGGCCCTGGACCGAAGTAGAGAATGAGCTATTTCTCTGTCCTAAAGGAGCTCAAGTCTAACAAAGGAGACAGATGAGTAAACAAATTATCACAGTACAATGGGATGAAACACTGTGAGTGAATTAAGTGCTAAGCATTATATAGGAGTACAGAAGTGGGAGTGACCAGTTGTTTTGCTTTGTTTTTGGACTGACCATTTTTAAAGGCTTTCTGAAGAGGAGCCCTCTGAGCTGAGTTTTGACAACTTGTTTTTCATCAGGTAGGAAAAGCATCCTAGATATAGGGGAAAAAGCCCATAAATACTATGGAGGTAGGGAAGAGTACGTTGTGTACAGAGAATTGTGGGTGGTGTTGACGTTCTTAGCTGCTGTGAAGTCCGTTGGGCTCACAGCGACCTCATGTGTGCACAGTAGAACTGTTTCACAGGGTTTTCAAAGCTGTGACCTTTTGGAAGCAGATTGCCAGGCCTGTCTTCTGAGGTACCTCCGAGTGGGTTTGAACTGCCAATCTTTTGGCTTATAGTTGAACACTTAACTGTTTGCTCTATCCAAGGATTCCTCTATCAAATTGGAGTATAGATTTTAGGGAGGACAGGGTGGTGGATAGAGCTGGAAAGTGGGTTTGAGCCAGATTGCCAAGGCCTTTGTATTTCAGGCAAGGGAGGTTGGAGTTTTATCCATAAACAACAGTGAAGAATGCAAAAGGTAGAAAATTTGACAAGACAACAGTGTTACATCAAAACCAAAACCAAACCCAATGCTGTCGAGTCGATTCCGACTCATAACGACCCTATAGGACAGAATAGAACTGCCCCATAGAGTTTCCAAGGAGCACCTGGTGGATTCAAACTGCTGACCCTTTGGTTAGCAGCCGTAGCACTTAACCACTACACCACCAGGGTTTCCAGTGCTATATTAGCTGTTTTTAATCAGAGAAGGCAGGAACATCCTGCATCTCAGACCTTTGTCGCCTTTGATATTTTGCAGACCTCTGTTGGAGCCAGACTCCAACTGGAAATTTCAGACTTTCTCCCATGTTTCTGACCTTGTGTTTTTTGAAAAGTTTAAAATCGCACATTGGTGCCATGTTCCATCCAGTTAAGACAAGATTGCCTGCCAACAATAATTTGAAAGGCAAACAGCATAGTTTAGCCAGTTTTCTCTGTCATGTCCTTCATTACCTATTAAAGAACAGATCAACAAACAGACAAAATCCTTTTTGTTCCCAGGGCAGAAGAATTAAATGGTCAATTTTATGTGTGTTGATGGATTTTTTTTTTTCTACAGGTGGTACAAACCATCCCCCAGAGCCAAATTATTTAAATAGCCTTCTGAAGCGACATGTACATATTTGTAGAGCCAGCGGTGGGAGGTGTGGGTGGCAGGGATTCCAGGGGACTCATTCCATCTGGCATCGGGGTCAGGAATTTCTCTCAACTGTGGCAGAGGAGCTACGGCCATAATAGGTGCTACATATGAACTGCCACCAAGTGATTGCACGTGATGCGTGCTGTGTGAGCCAACTAAAGAGCTGTTCTGAGGCTGTTCAGTCCTTAGGATGATGCTTCACCCTTCACTGTTTCCAGTTCATTCAAACACTGAAGGCCTTGAGACTTGTTCTCCTGCTAGCTTCTTAGATGTCTAGCTCCCTGATTTACCGTAGCAAGTCTATCTTGGAGTTTAGATCTTGGCAATATTGGCAGGAATCACTGCACATTTTGAAAGTTTTAAGTGGCTCATTGACACGTGCAGCAAGATACCAACTTTGGAGAACTTTAGTTTTCCTCCCCCTCACCCCAATCCTCTTGAGTAAAACTGGCATGCGAAAGTAGACGCTCAACTTTATTTTAATTCATATTGCTTCTCTTTCTAGCTGTGAAGATATCCAGAAAAGCCTGGGGCTTTTGGCTCATAAGGGGAAAAACTCTGCAAGGAAATAAATCATTTTTGTAATAGGTGGGGCTTGGAGTTATTAATTTGAATAGTAAAAGAGTGCATTCTTATTTTGTACTCCAGTGGTAATCCAAGAAACATTGGTTGCAATATAAAATATACTAAAAACAAACCGTGAGAAACATTTTGGGGTTCCAATGAAATGAAATTAGATCACTTAGTACAAAGACTGTGAATACATGTTATTGAGGGGTGACATGAGCAGGGGATAAGAACGGATTCTTTTCTAAAATGCTTAACAGTTCAAATTCAGGCAATCGTACTTAAAGTTCTGTTCTCTAAGGGTTATATCTCTTTACCTATCATTCTTCACTTCTTTGCCTAATTAGGAATTTTCCCCACTGGTGGGCCAAGAGTGGTGAGACAACTTTCAATGGTAATTAGTCAACCTCATGGAGATCAAAGGCGCTAAATAGATCTCAAATATTTATAAAAATATTAAACCCAACTGAGTAGCTTGAATTACTTCTTTTCCTTCAGGTAGGTGAAAGGATATTTAGTAACAACAGCAAAAGCACTTAGCCCATGTGCCAAGAACTGTGCTAAGGATTTTCCATTGGCTATCTCATGTAGTCCTCATAACTCTGTTAGACTCTATTATTATCTCCATTTTGTAAAATTAAAAAGCGAGCCTCCTATTGGACAGATTGTTGCCAAGCTTTTCTTTTAGAAAGTTAAGCAATAACAGTGAACCCACAAGTTTCTTAAGTTACGGGAATGTCTTTACATATGCAACCCAGGGTGTTAAAATGTTTCAGATTCCTTTTTGGCTGAGCCAATAATAGGTACAAAGTATTCCTCTGTTTCAAAGTGAGACTCCAGACCATTGATGTAGAATTCGTAAAGGAGAAGCCCTAGAATAATTGCATCTGAAAAGGTTGAAATGGCCAGAAAGCTGTAGATGTAGAATTGTCTCAGAGAGAGTTGTAGGCTTGAGTCCCACAGCTTCCCCACCTGTCACTTCCTGCCAAGTTCCCATGGGGGAGCTGTTGGGAGTATTTTTCCTCAAGGCTAGAGAGAGGGGTGTCAATGCGAGAGGGGTACATGTCTCTTCCAGTTTAGGGTGCATAATGGGCCAGAGTCTGGCTCATGTCTGATGACTCTAAAGGGAAACAGGCTCACCCAAGAAGCCCCTGGAAGTAGAATAGGAGCTGGGGAAACGACTGTAGTCCCGTGGGCAGAGGGTCTATAATGCAGGGTCCTGGTGGACCTAGAGGAGGGCCAGGGAGCTGTTATCTTAGATTTTGCCTGAGTGCACCACTTGGAGTGCTGAGGAGACCTTAGCAGAAAGATATTGAAGGCATACGGCTTCATGCCATGAAGGCTGAGGAAGGAGTCATACATGGCCAGCTGCAAGTCTATTGCCCATACCCAGGAATCACATGTGAGAGATCCCTGCTGACTGGGGATGCAGGTGTGTCTCTGAAAGCACCCACAGGAGAGTCAGCTTTACGTATCTTCCAAAGGTAGAAAAAACTAGCATCATATGGGTGCCAGTCAAGTCAGACCTTTCCCGTCACCCCTCTGGAGGGGTGAGAAGCTATAGCTGGCTGATGGGCAGGGTAGAGTTTGAGAATAAAGAGAGAAGACACTGACTTGCCTCCTTTTCCACTTTGCCAAGCTTTTCTTTTAGAAAGTTAAGCAATGACAGTGAATCCACAAGTTTCTTAAGTTATGGGAATGTCTTTACATATCCGACCCAGGATGTTAAAATGTTTCAGATTCCTTTTTGGCTGAGCCAATAATAGGTACAAAGTATTCCTCCATTTCAAAGTGAGACTCCAGACCATTTATGTAGAATTTGCAAAGGAGAAGCCCTAGAATAATTGGATATGAAAGTGTTGAAATGGCCAGAAAGCCGTAGATTAGAAGCATTCGGTTCTTCCTGCCTCTCACAGCCTCTAGCTGGAGGAGAGGAGAGACTTCCACTTCAAATGAAGTCTGGAGGATTTATTTGTTTGTTTTAACCACTAGCAATATTAAATCACCAAATAGAGACTGTTTTTGATGGAAGTGATGGAAGACTTCTATTACATAAGAATGACAAGAAAAGTTATTAGTCCTGTTCTAGATTTTATCCAAGGGGTAGGGAAGAATTAACCCACAGAGCAGGTTTGCAGAGACAGTAATAGCAATTTAAAAAGTTGATTTATTAGAGTGGACTAGTCCCCCTGTCTCAGTTATCTAGTGCTGCTCTTACAGAAATACCACAAGTGGGTGTCTTTAACGAACAGAAATTAATTTTCTCAGAGTTTAGGAGACTAGAAGAAATCTGAATTCAGGGCGCTGGCTCTAGGGAGAAGACCCTCTTTCCAACATCTCTGGGGGAAGATCCTTGTCTCGCTTCTCTAGCCTGGCATCCCTGGGCGATATCCACGTGACATGTATCTTTCCGCATTTGTGCTTGCTTCCTTCTCTGCCTAATATGCTCTTTTTACATATCAAAAGTGGTTTGGTTTAAGACAACCCTACACTGGTATGGCCTCACTACCATAACAAAGAAAACTCTGTTCTCAAAAATATCCACAGGTGCAGGGGTTAGGATTTATAACACATATTTTGCGGGGACAGAATTCAATCCATAACTCCCCCCCTTTTAACCTAACAGTTACATATATAATGTTGTTGTTAGGTGGTGTTGAGTCGTTTTCGCCTCAGAGCAACTCCATGTGACGGGGTACAGCTGTCCCATAGGGTTTTCTAGGCTGTAATCTTGATGGGAGCAGATCGCTAGGTCTTTTCTCTCGTGGAGCTGTGGGTGAGTTCGAACCCCTGGCCTTTTGGTCAGCGGCCGAGTGCTTAACCATTGTACCACCAGGGCTCCTTTACACATATAATACATAGCTACAATTCAACTCACTAATGATTTGTCTCTTTCAGGTTGCAAGGAAGAAAGCTGCAGAGATATCCTAAGGTGATATGGATTTATTGTAAGAATACGCTTGGAATACAGGAAACCTGTGAGCAACCACACAGTCCCTTAGAACTCAAACATTTAAACATCCAGCAGGCTCAAGGGAGCCTGAAACACTGGCTCATCATTGCTCAGGGTACAACCGTAGCTCTAGTTGCCCTACACGTCTTATCTTCACCTTAGGATGGCCCATCCATTACTCCCATTTTCTTCTCCATGGACATCTTGCATCTGATAGGCTCAGTCTGTCACCATTCAATACGGAGCACTGCCCTGGGCATAGTTACACACCACACCGTTTCCTAGGCACCTAACCTAAACTCCCTTTGCTGCTTACTCAAGAACTGATCCCCAATCCAATAATTTAGGACTAGAATAGAGAATTCTGTGGCACAAGTCATGGCAAATATATGCAGAAATAACTGCTTGTACTCATTTTTTATGCAACAGGGGCTCTGGGCATGGGATGTTTCATAGATTCTGGTGGAGTTTTCCACCAAACACCTTCTCCACCTCACCACATCCCCACAAACAACAACTGGATTGCAAATCAGTTCTTCTTTTGGCCAATTTCCCTCTTGTTTTTTATGCTATTGTGTGTGTCAGCATTTATGTGCACCAACTCTAGTCAGTAAATTTTTACTAACCATCAAAAATGTACAATTATTGGTACCTTAGAATCTTTTACTTTGAGAGTCTCTGTTCTTCTTCCTCTTTCCCTTTTTATAAGGTTCTCTAAGCAGGTCTCTGAATGTTGCAAACAGTTTGCCTTTGACTACTAACTGAAAGGTTGGTGGTTCAAACCCACCCAGTAGCACTGCAAAAGAAAGACCTGGCAATTTGCTTCCATAAAGATTATAGCCAAGAAAACCCTACGAAACTCTGTTCCTGTGTATAACACACGGGGTTGCCATGAGTCAGAAACAACTTGATGACAACATGTACATACGTATGTATAAGCAGAATTTTAACAGCAGATATCTTCAATTTTGCTGGCCACATAATTCCAAAAGTCGTTTTCTCAGATGCATTCAGGGACTGAATGTGTCTTTCTCTCTTTCCCACAATGTTATCTGGTTCTTTTCTGCTCCAGAACTCTTCATGAGCCTTCATCTCTGACTTGCTGTATAAAGTTCTATATAGTAGAGCTATAAAAAAAAAAAAAAAATTTTTGTCTAATTCTCATTAGCCCCCTTAGGATTCATTCTTATGTTTTATTGCTTGACAGTTGAATTCTTTTTTGAATTACCAAAATATTTCTTTCAAATATTCATCTTTCATTTACTCTGAGATTCAGAGAACAGTTTCTGTGTTTGCTTATTGAAAAGATCCTTCAAATACTTTAGTATAGTAATTTTTTTAAATAATTTTTATTGTGCTTTAAGTGAAAGTTTACAAATGAAGTCAGTCTCTCACATAAAAACTTATGTACACCTTGCTACATACTCCCAATTATTCTCCCCCTAATGAGACAGCCTGCTCTCTCCCTCTACTCTCTCTTTTCGTGTCCATTTCGCCAGCTTCTAACCCCCTCCACCCTCTCATCTCACCTCCAGGCAGGAGATGCCAGCACAGTCTCAAGTGTCCTCCTGATCCAAGAAGTTCACTCCTCACCAGCAACCTTCTCCAACCCACTGTCCAGTCCAATCCATGTCTGAAGAGTTGGCTTCGGGAATGGTTCCTGTCCTGGGCCAAGAGAAGGTCTGGGGCCATGACCACCAGGGTCGTTCCAGTCTCAGTCAGACCATTAAGTCTGGTCTTTTTATGAGAATTTGGGGTCTGCATCCCACTGTTCTCTTGCTCCCTCAGGGGTTCTCTGTTGTGTTCCCTGTCAGGGCAGTCATCAGTTGTAGCTGGGCACCATCTAGTTCTTCTGGTCTCAGGATGATGTAGTCCCTGGTTCGTGTGGCCCTTTCTGTCTCTTGGGCTTGTAATTACCTTGTGTCCTTGGTGTTCTTCATTCTCCTTTGATCCAGGTGGGTTGGGACTAATTGATGCATCTTACATGGCTGCTTGCTAGCGTTTAAGACCCCAGACACCACTCTTCAAAGTGGAATGCAGAATGTTTTCTTAATAGATTTTATTATGCCAATTGACTTAGATGTCCCCTGAAATCATGGTCCCCAAACCCCTGCCCCTGCTACGCTGACCTTTGAAGCATTCAGTTTATTCAGGAAACTTCTTTGCTTTTGGTTTAGTGTAGTTGTGCTGACCTCCCCTGTATTGTGTGTTATCTTTCCCTTCACCTAAAGTAGTTTTTATCTACCAACTAATTAGTGAATACCCCTCTCTCACCCTCCCTCCCCCCCTGCTCTCCTAACCAAGTTCTTATAACAGTGGTCTTATACAATATTTGTCCTTTTGCAACTGACTAATTTCACTCAGCATAATGCCTTCCAGGTTCCTCCATGTTATGAAACGTTTCATAGATTCCTCACTGTTCTTTATCGATGCATAGTATTCCATTATGTGAATATACCATAATTTATTTATCCATTCATCTGTTGATGGACACCTTGGTTGCTTCCATCTTTTTGCTATTGTAAACAATGCTGCAATGAACATGGACGTGCATGTATCTGTTCATGTAAAGGCTCTTATTTCTTTAGGATATATTCCAAGGAGTGGAATTACTGGATCATATGGTAGTTCTATTTTTAAGGAAGGGCCAAATTGATTTCCAAAGTGGTTGTACCATTTTACATTCCCACCAGCAGTGTATGAGTGTTCCAGTCTCTCTACAACCTCTCCAACATTTATTATTTTGTGTTTCTTGGATTAATGGTAGCCTTGTTGGGGTGAGATGAAATCTCATTGCAGTATTGATCTGCATTTCTCTAATGGCTAATGATCGTGAACATTTCCTCATATGTCTCTGAGCTACCTGAATGTCTTCTTCAGTGAAGTGTCTATTCATATCTTTTGACCATTTTTTAATAGGGTTATTTGTCTTTTTGTTGTTGAGGTTTTCCAGTATCATGTAGATTTTAGAGATCAGGTGCTGATTGGAAACGTCATAGCTAAAAACTTTTTCCCAGTCTGTAGGTAGTCTTTTTACTCTTCTGGTGAAGTCTTTGGATGAGCATAGGTGTTTGATTTTTAGGAGCTCCCAGTTATCTAGTTTTTCTTCTGCATTCTTAATGATGTTTCGTATACTGTTTATGCCACGTATTAGGGCTCCTAACGTTGTCCCTATTTTTTCTTCCATGATCTTTATCTTTTTAGATTTTATATTTAGGTCTCTGATCTATTTTGAGCTCGTTTTTGTGCATGGAGTGAGGTATGGGTCTTGTTTCATTTTTTTGCAGATGGATATCCAGTTATTCCAGCACCATTTGTTAAAAAGACTATCTTTTCCCCATTTAACGATTTTGGGGACTTTGTCAAATATCAACTGCTCATATGTGGATGGATTTATGTCTGGATTCTCAATTCTGTTCCATTGGTCTATGTATCTGTTGTTGTACCAGTACCAGGCTGTTTTGACTACTGCGGCGGTATAATAATTTCTAAAATCAGGTAAAGTAAGGCCTCCCACTTTGTTCTTCTTTTTCAGTAATGCCTTATTTATCTGGGGCCTCTTTCCCTTCCATATGAAGTTGGTGATTTGTTTCTCCATCTCATTAAAGAATGTCATTGGGGTTTGGATCAGAATTGCATTAAATGTATAGATCGCTTTTGGTAGAATAGACATTTTTACTATGTTAAGTCTTCCTATCCATGAGCAAGGTACGTTTTTCCACGTATGTAAGTCTCTTTTGCTTTTTTGTAGAAGTGTACTGTAGTTTTCTTTGTATAAGTCTTTTACATCTCTGGCAAGATTTATTCCTAAGTATTTTATCTTCTTGGGTGCTACTGTAAATGGCATCGATTTGGTGATTTCCTCTTCGATGGTCTTTTTGTTAGTGTAGAGGAATCCAACTGATTTTTGTATGTTTATCTTGTATCCCGATACTCTGCTGAACTCTTCTATTAATTTCAGTAGTTTTCTGGAGGATTCCTTAGGGTTTTCTGTGTATAAGATCATGTCATCTGCAAATAGAGATACTTTTACTTCTTCCTTGCCGATCTGGATGCCCTTTATTTCTTTATCTAGCCTAATTGCTCTGTCTAGGACCTCCAACACAATGTTGAATAAAAGCGGTGATAAAGGGCATCCTTGTCTGGTTCCCAATCTCAGTGGTAATGCTTTCAGGCTCTCTCCATTTAGGGTGATGTTGGCTGTTGGCTTTGTATAAATGCCCTTTATTACGTTGAGGAATTTTCCTTCTGTTGCTATTTTTCTGAGAGTTTTTGTCATGAATGAGTGTTGAACTTTGTCAAATGCCTTTTCTGCATCTATTGATAAAATCATGTGATTCTTGTCTTTTGTTTTATTTATGTGGTGGATTACATTAATTGTTTTTCTAATGTTGAACCATACCTGCATACCTGGTATGAATCCTGCTTGGTCATGGTGAATTATTTTTTTGATATGTTGTTGAATTCTGTTGGCTAGAATTTTGTTGAGGATTTTTGCATCTATGTTCATGAGGGATATAGGTATATACTTTTCTTTTCATGTGGTATCTTTACCTGGTTTTGGTATCAGGGATATGGTGGCTTCATAGAATGAGTTTGGTAGTATTCCATCCTTTTCTATGGTCTGAAATACCTTTAGTAGTAGTGGTGTTTACTCTTCTCTGAAAGTTTGGCAGAACTCTGCAGTGAAGCCATTTGGACCAGGGCTTTTTTTTGTTGGGAGTTTTTTGATTACCTTTTTAATCTCTTCTTTTGTTATGGGTCTATTTCGTTGTTCTACCTCTGTTTGTGTTGGTTTAGGTAGGTAGTGTGTTTCCAAGAATTCATCCATTTCTTCTAGGTTTTCAAATTTGTTTGAGTATAGTTTTTCATAGTAATCTGATATAATCCTTTTAATTTCAGTTGGGTCTGTTGTAATGTCACCCATCTCATTGCTTATTCAGATTATTCACTTCTTCTCCTGTTTTTCTTTTCTCAGTTTGGCCAATAGTTTACCAATTTCGTTGATTTTTTCAAGGAACCAGCTTTTGGTCTTGTTAATTCTTTTAATTGTTTTTCTGTTTTCTATTTCCTTTAGTTCTGTTCTACTTTTTATTATTTGTTTTCTTCTGGTAGAGGGTTTCTTTTGTTGCTCTCTATTTGTTCAAGTTGTAGGGATAATTCTCTGATTTTAGCCCTTTCTTCTTTTTGGATGTGTGCATTTATTGATTTAAATTGGCCTCTAAGCACCGCTTTTGCTCTGTCCCAAAGGTTCTGATTGCAAGTGTTTCATTCTCATTGGATTCTATGAATTTCTTTATTCCATCCTTAATGTCTTCTATAATCCAGTCTTTTTTGAGCAGGGTATTGTTCAGTTTCCAAGTGTTTGATTTCTTTTCCCTGCTTTTTCTGTTATTGATTTTTACTACTATGGTGTTATGGTCAGAGAAGATGCTTTGTAATATTTCAATGTTTTGGATTCTGCTAAGGCTTCCTTTATGACCTAATACGTGGTCTATTCTAGAGAATGTTCCATGTGCACTAGACAAGAAAGTATGCTTGGTTGCTGTTGGGTGGAGTGTTCTGTATATGTCTATGAGGTCAAGTTGGTTGATTGTGGCATTTAGATCTTCCTTGTCTTTATTGAGCTTCTTTCTGGATGTCTTGTGCTTCACTGAAAGTGGTGTGTTTAAGTCTCCTACTGTCTATCTCACTTTTCAGTGCTGATAGAGTTTATGTATCCTGCAGCCCTGTCACTGGTTGCATAAATATTTAATATGGTTATATTTTCTTGGTGTATTGTCCCTTTAATCATTATATAGTGTGTTCCTTATCCTTTCTGACAGATTTAACTTTCAAGTCTATTTTGTCAGAAATTAATATTGCCACTCCTGTGCTTTTTGATTGTTGTTTGCTTGATATATTTTCTTCCATCCTTTGAGTTTTAGTTTGTTTGAGTCTCTAAGTCTAAGGTGTGTCTCTTGTAGGCAGCATACAGACGGATCTTGTTTTTTAGTCCATTCTCTCACTCTCTGTCTCTTTATTGGTGCATTTAGTCCATTTACATTCAGGGTAATTATGGATAGGTATGAATTTAGTGCTATCATTTTGATGTCTTTTTGTGTGTTGTTGACAGTTTCTTTTTCCCACTTAATTTTATGTGCTGAGTAGATTATCTTTATGTATTGTCCTTTCCTCATATTTGTTGTTGTTGATTTTGTTTCTGCTGAGTCTCTATTTTTTTCTTGTATTTTATTTTGATGAGTAGGATAGTTTGTCTCCTTTGTGGTTACCTTATCATTTACCCCTATTTTTCTAAATTTAAACCTAACCTTTGTTTCTTTGTATCACTGTATCTTCCTCTCCATATGGAAGGTGTATGATTACATTTCTTAGTCCCTCTTTATTATTTTAATGTTGTCTTCTTTTGTATAATAACTTCGCTGTTACCCTGTTTTGAGCTTTTTTTTTTTTTTTTAATATAATCTTGCTTTGTTTTTTTTTTTGATTTCCCTGTCTGGGTTGACTTCTGGTTGCTCTGCCCAGTGTTCTAGTCTTGGGTTGATACCTGATATTATTGGTTTTCTAACCAAAGAACTCCCTTTAGTATTTCTTATAGTTTTGGTTTGGTTTTTATGAATTCCCTCAACTTGTGTTTATCTGGAAATGTCTTAATTTCACCATCATATTAAGAGACAGTTTTGCTGGATATGATTCTTGGCAGGCAATTTTTTTCCTTCACTTTTTAAAGTATGTCATCCCATTGGCTTCTTGCCTGCACAGTTTCTGCTGAGTAGTCCGAGCTTACTCTTATTGGCTCTCCTTTGTAGGTGACTTTTCATTTATCCCTCGCTGCTCTTATAATTCGCTCTTTATCTTTGGTTTTGGCAAGTTTGATTATAATATGTCTTGGTGACTTTCTTTTAACATCTACCTTATGTGGAGTTCGATGAGCATCTTGGATAGATATCTTCTCATCTTTCATGATATCAGGGAAGTTTTCTGCCAACAGATCTTCAACAATTTTCTCTGTATTTTCTGTTATCCCTCCCTGTTCTGGTACTCCAGTCACTCGTCGGTTAGTTGCCTTGATAGAGTCCCACATGATTCTTAAGGTTTCTTCATTTTTTTTAATTCTTTTATCTGATTTTTCTTCAAATATATTAGTGCCAAGTGATTTATCTTCCAGTTCAGAAATTCTAGCTTCTACTTGCTCAGTTCTGCTCCTCTGACTTTCTACTGAGTTGTCTACTTCTGTAATTTTATTGTTAATCTTCTGAATTTCTGATTGCTGACTGTCTATGGATTTTTCCAGCTTATTAAACTTTTCATTGCGTTCCTGAGTAATCTTACTAATTTCTTCAGTTGCTTTATCTGTGTGTTCCCTGGCTTGTGCTGCCTATTGCCTCATTTCCTTCCTGATATCTTAAAGGGTTCTGTATATTAAACTTTTGTATTCTGCATCTGGTAATTCCAGGAATGCACTGTCGTCTAGAAGATCCCTGGATTCTTTGTTTTGAGTGCCTGTTGAGGTGGTCATGGTCTGTTTCTTTATGTGACTTGATATTGACTGTTATCTCCAAACCATCTATAAGGTATTGTATTAGTTTATGCTTGCTTACTGTGTTGTAGCTTCTTGCTTTGTTTTGTTTTGGTATACTCCTTTGGGTTGCTTGAGTGAGGTAGCTTGATTATTTTCAGTTTTGGAGCTCTGATGTCCTGTCCCCAGATGGCTAGAGCTGTCATCAGGTATATCAGTCTAGGCGTCCATTCAGTTTTCTTGTGTGAATTCAGCTCAGGTTTCTAGGTAGCTGGTCATCAAGTGTGTGGTACAGGCTCTGTCCTACAGTCTTAGAGAGGCAGGGGTGATTGGCGTATGTACCGGTATCTGATTGCAGCAGGGGGTCACACTCTGAACAAGGCAGGGGGCTGAGAACCAACCAAGAGTGTCTCTGAGGAAAGTGCATCCCTGTTCCCTAGAGCATGCAGGTGGGTGGGTTCTGCAGAGGGACCATGGACACCCAAAGTTTTTGGTTTTAAGGACTGGGAGGTACCAGTTATCTTTGGACTCCTGTCGCTGGTGGCTGTATGACCTAAGTGGAGCTACCAGTCCTTAGGTCCCTGATGTGGGTAGGTGAGGACCTTGTTTAATAGGCAAAGCAATGTCAAACATCAAACACCCACCTCTCCACTGCACGGCTGAAATTGTTGGAGTCTGCCAACAAGGGCCTATTCTCCCAAAATAGGTCCACATAGGTCCATGCAGAAGGGAAAGGTCCTCAATGTCCATGGACAGTTTATGCCTGGACAGGAGCTGCTTCTGTCCTGAGCTCCCCCGGTTAGTGGAGCTAGCAAATTATCTTTTCCCCCAAATGCAAATTTTTTCCTTCCCCAAGGCCAGGAGGATGGCTCTAGGTGCTCAAGAGTGCCTATCTCAGGCCCAGAGAATTCAGCCACTGAAGCCAGTTTGTGGGTGGGAGGGCACGTTAAAATATATGCAAGTACTTAGCTTTTGCCGAGAGTACTGTTCTCCTCAGGTTCCAGAGTTATGAGTGGACTGTGTGGCTGGCTGCTTCTCCCTGAGGAAACTGTGGCAAAATGCTAGTACCGCCACTGCTGCCACTCCAGGAATCGTGCCTGAGGGCTCCCCGCAATTCAGGTCCAGTAACTCCTTTCCACTTCTGAATGGTCTCTTCTTCCCCCGTCCCTCAGTTAGTTTTCTTAGCTTGCCTTTGACACTCAGGGCTCCCAACCTTTCACAAATATACTCATTTCACTTGTTTTTTCAGGTCTTTGTTGTAAAGAGGGCTCGCCGGGAGTATCTGTCTATTCCGCCATCTTGGCTCCGCCTCTCTAGTATAGTAATTTAAAAAATCAGAATATTCTTAGTCATTTTTACACACAAGGAAATGAGACATCCAATTCTAGTCAACAAACATTTATAGAGGGCCTTGCGTGTCATAGACACTCTATTACGTCCTGGAGTTAAGTGGCTATGGCCATCTTGTTTCCTTTCTCAAAAACTTTCAATGATGACCTGTATCTAAGAAATTAAATGTAAGCATCCCATTTGGGTATTCAAGGCCCCAAAAAACATAGCTGCAAACTTTTTTTCCAGGTTTATTTCTCATATGACCCCTACACGAATGCTATGTGCTGGCCAGGTTTGACAAGCTGTTGTGCTTCTTTCTCACCTTCTTGCCTTTACTCAGGAATGCTCCCTCCATCTCTACCTACCAACACCCTGCTCATCCTGTGAGAACCAGTTCATGTATACTTTTTTCCCAGCATCTTTCCTACAGATTTCCTTTCCTGGTTTACTTTTTTTTTTTTTTAATAATTTTATTTACTTTAGGTGAAAGTTTACAGCACAAGTTAGTTTCTCATTCAAAAATTCATACACAATTTTTTTTGTGACATTGATCACAATCCCTGCAATGTAGCAGCACTTTTCCCCTTTCCACCCTGGGTTTCCTGTGTCCATTCATCCAGTTTTCCTGTCCCTTCTTGCCTTCTCGTCTTGCTTGTGGGCAGGAGTTGCCCATTTGATCTCATATACTTGACCGAACTAAGAAGCATGTTCCTCATGCGTGCTATTGTTTGTTTTATACTCACTGCCATCGAGTTGGTTCTGACTCAGTGACCTCTTGGTTAGCACCCGTAGCTCTTAACCACTGCGCCACCAGGGTTTCCTGTTTGTTTTATAGGGCCTGTCTAATCTTTGGCTGAAAGGTGGGTTCAGGAGTGGCTTCAGTTCTGAGTTAACACAGTGTCTGGGGGAGAAGGAAGAAAACCAAAGACACAAGGAAGATATTAACCCAAAAGGCTAAAGGACCATATGAACCACAGCCTCCACCAGCCTGAGCCCAGAAGAACTAGATGGTGCCTGGCTACCACCACCAACCACTCTAAGGATCAAATAGACAGTCCCAGACAGAGTGAGAGAAAAATGTAGAACAAAATTCAAAAAGCCGAGACTTACTGGTCTGACAGAGATTGGAGGAACCTCTCCTAATTTACTTCTCCTTTGTGCATGTCTACAGCTTTTTCTTGTATTTTACGCTTGCATGCTGGTGCCTCATCCCTGTCAAGGCTGTAAAAGGAAGACATTATTTGGCTTTTTTATCTTACTATCTCCTGTGAGTTGTAGCACAGAGCCATAGGTGATCCATAAATATTTATTGAATTGCATTGAATGCATCATACTGTCGAAGGTCACACAGCTAGTTATTGATAGAAATAGAACTAGAAACTGAATTTCCTGACACCTAATCTGGTATGTTGTTGTTGCTAACTGCCATTGACTCAGTTCCTAACTCATGGTGATCCCATGCATATTGGAACAAAACCCTGCCCAGTCCTGTGCCATCTCCATGATTGTTGTGGATTGAATTGTTGTAATCCTTAGGGTTTTCACGGACTGACTTTTGGGAGCAGATCACCAGGCCTTTCTTCCTAGTCTATCTTATACTGGAAGCTCTACTGAAACTTGCTCAGCATCACAGCAACCCACAAGCCTTTTCTGACAGACTGGTGGTGGCTGCTAATGAGGTGGATTGGCTGGGAACCAAACCCAGGTCTCCTGAGGGGAAGGGGAGAATTCTACCACTGAACCACCACTGCCCTTTAATCTGGTATAGTGGTTCATTAAAATAAACTGCAATCCTTTTTTCCCCTAGAAATTATCACTAAAACGTATAACATGTATGGTATATACCTCTAAAACACGGTTTAATACATTTCTTTTCCCCTTTTCTGGTTGTAAGTAATCCTCGCAGTTGTAGATCAGAAGTAGTACTTACTGAGCAGAGAGGATGCATGGCACACTGGTACTTGGAGCAATACTGTCAGTGCTCAGCTCAGGCCCCCTTGGGTCCCATTCATGGGTTCTGTATCCCTCATTGGGCTTCTGTGTGGTTTTAATTCTAAATGGCCTGAACCTGTGACTTTCCTGGAGGCCTGCCCCTGGGTGCTGGAGCTGTTTTGCCCCCACACACAAATCTGACTAAATGTCTTAGAGTTTAGGTCTTTGCTGGGGCAGCCCTTAGCCAAGGACTGACTGGTATGGATGTATGAAAACCGTAGTACCTGCCCCCCCCACCCCCGTTGGGGCACATTCTGAGGCATAACTTACACTCCCCAGTTGCTCTGCTGCAGGATCAGGCAGAGGCTGGGACTTCGATTGAAACTGAACCTTTACTTAGACTCTCCCCTCTCTGTCCTGCTTCTCTTACTCTCTTACACGGCCTCCTCCTGGTGCCACTTTCTTAATGCATCACTTATACAAATCCTCATCTCAGGGTCTGCTTCTAGGCAATCCAGCCTAAGACTGTACTGTTTGAAATACAATAGAAAGCCAAGCAAGATTTAATTGTTTGAGAAGTCTAAACTCAAGTGGATAACCTCCTTTATGGATAGTTTACATTCCTAGGAGGCTCTTTTGGCTCACAATCAGAAGCATCCAGAGTTTCAAATGCATAGTCAAGATAACTGTGCATGTGAGGACCAAGGGCTTTGTAAGTCTAACACTTGGCCTTCTTTCCTGGCTTTTTGACTGCCTAAATCCTCGTAATTGAGAACATCTTGCATCACGGAGTGTGCTTGTCACTGGTGTATTGAATGATATTTGGCTCTATCTACTTTCTCAATGGAATTGGGAATTCCAGAAGACTTAGTTGTGCTCATGAGGAACTTGTACATAGACCAAGAGGCAGTTGTTCAAACAGAACAAGGGGATACTGAGTGGTTTAAAATCGGGAAAGGTGTGCGTCAGGGTTGTATACTTTCACCATACTTATTCAATCTGTATGCTGAAGAAATAATCCAAGAAACTGGACCATATGAAAAAGAATGTGGCATCAGGATTAGAGGAAGACTCATTAATTACCTGTGATATGCAGATGACACAACCTTACTTGCTGAAAGCGAAGAGGACTTGAAGCACTTACTGATGAAGATCAAAGACCACAGCCTGCAGTATGGATTATGCCTCAATATAAAGAAAAGAAAATTCCTGACAACTGGCTCAATAAGCAACAGCATGATAAATGAAGAAAAGATTCAAGTTGTCAAGGATTTCATTTTACTTGGATCCACAATCAATGCCCATGGAAGCAGCAGGCAAGAAATCAAACGATGTATTGCACTGGGCAAATCTGCAGCAAAAGACCTCTTTAAAGTGTTAAAAAAAACAGAGATGTTACTTCGAGGGCTAAAAGTGCACCTGATCCAAGCCATGGGAAAGTTGGGCAATGAATAAGGAAGGTTGAAGGAGAATTGAAGCCTTTGAATTATGGTGTTGGTGAAGAATATTGAATGTACCATGAACTGCTGGAAGTACAAAAAAATCTGTCTTGGAAGTAGTACAACCAGAATACTCCTTAGAAGTGAGGATAGAAAGATTTCTTTGACTCACATACTTTGAACATGTTATTAGGAAGGACCAGTCCCTGGAGAAGGACATCATGCTTGGTAACATAAAGGGTCAGTGAAAAAGAAGAAGACACTCAACAAGATTGATTGACCCAGTGGCTGCAACAATGGGTTCAAACATGGCAGCAAATTTGGGGATGTCACAGGACTGGGCAGTGTTTTGTTCTGTTGTACATAGGGTAGCTATGAGTCGGAACTGACTCACTGACACCTAGCAACAACAACTTTCTCAAAATGGAAAAGTCTGTTGCTGCAGCAAAAGAAGCATTTGAGGAGCAAAATATACGTGAAAAACATGGAAGAGGATTAATAATCACTTCCTGTTCGCCAGCTTCCTGAGCTCACAGACTGGGATACAAGTGCCACCTTATTACAAAGGCACCTTTGCAGAAAGAAACATGGAAATGGGGGTGAGGTGGGCCAATCAAGGGGCAGCTCTCTTTCTGATACTACCTCTTATGTGAGCCCATGGTGCTTAGCACTTTCACAAGAGTTGATGTAAGTATCTGCTTCCCTCCCTTGGACTGTGAAGTCTCTGACTGCAAAAATATGTCTAATTCGCTCATAGTTGTATTTCCACGGCCTTGCACAACATCTGACACTAAGTAGGTGCTCAGTAAATATGTCCTGGCTTTACAGGTCTGGTGAATGGCTGAATATGAGGCTACGTTCCTAGTATCTGATCAGGTTAGGTTTGCCTTATCAGGGCTAAATCTAGATTAAAGGATTCTGGAGTTTAGGCTGTTACTGCTATAGGCTGCAATGGTCACATACCAGTTGTCTGACTCATCTAGTGCTGCTATGACAGAAATACCACATGTGGATGGCTTTTACAAGAGAAATTTATTTTCTTACAGTCTAGTAGGCTAGAAGTCCAAATTCGGGCCCTCAGCTCCAGAGGAAGGCTTCCTCTCTCTGTTGGCTCTGGAGGAAGGTCCTTGTCATCCATCTTCTCTTGGTCTGGGAGCATCTCAGTGCAGGAACCTTAGGTCCAAAGGATGCGTTCTGCTCCCGGTGCTGCTTTCTTGGTGGTATGAGGTTCCCAATGTTCTGCTTGCTTCCCTTTCCTTTTATCTCTTCAGAGATAAAAGGTGGTGTAGGCCACGCCCCAGGGAAACAGTCTTTATATTTGATCAGGGATGTGACCCGGTAAGGGTGTTACAATGCAACCCTAGTTCTCACTAACATAAAATTACAATCACAAAATGTAGGACAATCGCAGAATACTGGGAATCATGGCCTAACCAAGTTGATATACACATGTTTAGGGGGACATAACTCAATCTGTGACACCAGTGAACCTGGCTGCTCCAGTTGCCTGTTTTCACCGGTTCCACCAGCTAAATTTTGGTTAGAAGCCTCATGGAGAAGCTGAGGAGGTACAATTTCCTCAACTAATAAGTCTTAGTAGAGGCTCATGAGACAACCTTAGAGTTTCCTAGTTTAAAAAAGAAACAAATTTGGCATAGCCTGAATTCACTTTTCTGAAAACTGTGAGACTTTGAGTGGCAGGCTAATTGATGATTTTGCTTTAATAGAAGCAAACCCCTGGTACTGGAGAACAGAGACCAGGCCCTGGAAGGAGAAGAGAGTTCTGGAAGGCTGTCTTTGCCTTTGATGCATCTTTGCAGTCCAACTGCCTATAATTCCATTGTATCAAATGTCACAAGTTAGAAGCCTCTGAGAGTGAGATTATCTTTTCTCTGTCCCCATGCCTGTGTCTGTAATTGCATAGCCTGGCCTGGGGGTAGACCAGTAGGACCTGTTTCTTTCTCCAGTACCCAAGGAGGAGTCACAGAATTTTGATGTTGTCAAAAAAAGAATTTTCCATCAGAGTGAAGTTTGTGGAAAATAATGCCAAGGGCAAAAGAAGAAAAATGGAGTTGTCCACTTTCATTTATTTTTAAGCTAAAGATCTTCTAGAGTTTTGTGAAAACTTTACTATTTTTAATATTCTCCATTGCTCCGTTACATACCTTGAAAGTTTGAGCAATTTCTGGCTGCCACAAGGTAATTAGAAGCAGTCTCTTTCCTCCCCTGCCCAGTTTCCCAGATGTTGGGAAAGTGGAATGTTGGCAGATGGGAAAATTGTACAATACTTTATATTATAATTTATTGCTAAAGAATTGATACAGTGTTTAATAGGCTCTATAAATGAATTCTATTCTCTGATTTAACTTCCAAATGCCTTGAATGTATGAGTTTAATGGTGCCACAAGATTGAAATCATTTTGTGTTTTTTAGAACTGCTGCCCACATCAAACTTCACGCTTTCCTTAGTATACTTATCATTTGCCCAATAACATATAGGCTAAGGCCTATATTCCCAAGTCAAGTTTTGGAGACAAGTCTCCTTTTTAGATTTATTTTTAGTTTGTTTACCAGTGGCACCAAAACCACAAAAAATTTACACGAGCCAATGCTCAAAACACTGCCATCAGCTTGTCACTAAAAGCTGCTTTTGGCCCTAAATTGCCAAGGGGAAAACTTTCCTATTGGAGTCCTTGAGCAATGTTAGCTTCTGCCAAATGCCCTTTTTTATTCATTTTTTAAAAAACCATCAACTACAAAATGTTTGGTGACGGGTGTTTTAAAACAAACATAAATATATGAGGTAAATGTTGTAGATGAGATTGTCAGTTTTCACAATTCATCAGTCATTCACCCCAAAAAATATTTATTGAGCACCTATTGTCTGCCAGGAACTACATGCTGATTTAAGATAAATTTAACTTTACTGTTGGACCCCTGGTGGCACAGTAGTTAAGAGCTTGACTGCTAACCAAGAGATTGGCAGTTCAAATTTACCCGCAGCTCCTTAGAAACACTATGGGGCAGTTCTGCTCCATCTTATAGGGTTGCTACAGGGTCTCTATGAGTTGGAATCGACGTGATGGCAACTGGTTTGGTTTTTGTTGTTGTTGTTGCCTTCCAAACAGTAAATGTGGTAGGAACAACAAATTCTAGGTTTCAAGATAAATTACCTTTTTTTACTTATATTTTTAATAATATTTTATTGGGTATTCGATGAAAGTTTACACAGCAAACTAGGTTCCTGTTTGACAATTTCTACACAAATTGTTCAGTGACATTAGTTACATTTTTCACAATGTGTCAACATTCTCTTTAATTGCATTCTGGTTGCTCTGTTTCCAGGACTCTAGTTTCCCTGCTGCCTTCTCTTCTCATTTTTGCTTTAGAGTAATTGTTGACTTTTTGGTCTCATAGAGATGGTTTTTTAATGGAGCACTGTATTCAGGGGCAATATCTTTTATTTTGTGTGCCAATCTGTTATTTCACTAAAAGGTGATCTCAGAATATTTTCAGTTCAAGGTTTAAAAGATATCTTATGGTGATAGTCTCCAGGAGTCCTCTAGTTTCAACTGGTCCAGTAAGTCTGGACTTTTAAAGAATTTGCGTTCTGTTCTGTGTTGCTCTCCCGTTCTGTCAGGGTCCATCTATTGTGGCTTTGATCAGAATGGTCACAGTAGTGGTAGCCAGGCACCATCTGGTTCTGCTAGTCCTCTACAATATTTTTATTCATTAGTTTCCAAGCTTTTTTATTTTGTTAAAAAATTTTTTTTTATAAAGAAGTATGCAAAGTCAAGTCTTGTATTTTGAATATCTATATCCTTAAAAAAAATCATTGAGGTGGACAAAAGATGAAAATATGAAAGTAAGAAGGTCTCTGCATTATACATGCATTCTACAGGAAATATTACCCAACATAACGCTTTCTGATAATAAAATAGCAAATGAAATCCCTGTGATGCACCAGTGTAAACGGGGGTGGTGGCCACCTAAGAACTATATCAGTAACAACCATTTTATATTGTGAAAGGATACACATCACACATCCAGGTATTTCAATTTTGGGCAGAGACTTAATGTCCACAAAAGTGCACATTGGTTCTTGATTCATCATCCTTTGTGTAGTAATTCAGAGTTTGTGGTGAAATAAATAAATGCTCTTTAAAAAAAAAGATCTCTATTAAACATCACCAATATGCATTATTATCATCTCACTAGGGAAGATTGAGTTAACCCAATCTTTTGTTTTCAGTTTGTGTTTGAGAAGTACTGTTTAACTCATTCAAAAACCAGACCAAACCCATTACCATCGAGTCAATTCCGACCCATAGCGACGCTAAAGGACAGAGTAGAACAGCCCCATGGGCTTCCGAGGAGCACCTGGTGAATTCAAACTACCAAACTTTTGGTTAGCAGCCATAGCTCTTAACCACTAAGCCACTAGGGTTTCCAACTCATTCAAAGTAGGTGCAAAGTAAGAATTCAAATTAAAACAGATAGGTCATTTGTTGGCTAAATATTGAGCAGATATATATTAAAACTTTGTGCTTGGTGCTTGGTTTAGTAAGATGACTACGATACTATTCTGCTTTCTAGAAGCTTGCAGTCTAGTGGGGCTGACAAAGTCAGACAAGTGCAAGTACAGTGTGCTAAGTAGGTTTGTGTAGGAGAGGGAGAATTGCCTCTGCCTGGGACGGGTGGAAGGAAGGGTGGGTCAGGGAAGTTGATACATAACAGGTGATTTCTGAGTTTGAGCTAATTCTGGGAAATTGAGTGTTAGTCAGAAGGATTAGGTGAGAGAAGGAGGAGTCAGAATTGACCAGATGACAATGTTTTTTTTTTTAATAATAGAAAATATAGACATATTTGTGTTTATATAAAATTAAAAACTTATATCATGAAAGTAATGGACAAAATTAATAGGCAAATACTGTATCGGGAAAGTATTTTCATGCAAATAATGGTAGAAAATTAAAATCAACTGTACTTTGTACAAAGATTGATTTTAAATCGGCTATATAAAGACTCTTTAGAAAGCAGTGAGGCAATATTCACTAAAAATGTCTGTACTCTTTGATTCACAATCCTGCTCCTGGGAACCCGGCCAACAGAAATAAGAATATGGATACTTATACATGCATAAGAATGTAAATACAAATATGTTTATTACAGCATTGTTCTTGGTAGCAAAAATCTGGAAACAATGTGAATGTTCATCAATAGAGGAATAGTTGAGTGAATTACGGTACAATTCACACCATGAAATATTATGAAACTATTAACAAAACTGATTAGAGCCGCAGGAGTTGACTTACAGGGATTTCCACAAGGAAACGTGGGATGAGGAAAGAAAGATGCGGAAAAGAACATACAACATGATCTTATCTGTGTAAAAAAAAAAAAAAAGTTATGTGCTCCTGTATAAAATGCGTGTGTATAAACATATTTGTGTATTATGTACTTATTTAAATAGAGCTATATGGTGCGGCTCAGTAGCTAACCTTTTAGCTGCCAACCAAAAGGTCAGCAGTTTGAATCCACCAGCTGCTCCTTGGAAACCCTCTGGGGCAGTTCTACTCTGTCCTATAGGGTCGCTATGAGTTGGAATCGACTCGACAGCAATGGATTTGGTTTGGTATACAAGCATTGATAAAACTATGGAAGGATACAGACATGGAAACAACATGGTTACCTTTGGAGGGAGGCTCACGTGTGAACAGGGAGAATGGAAGAAGGAGTGAGCCATGAAAAAAAAACACAGTAAAAAAGATACGATTATATTTATGCTTGTGTGAGTGTATATGTGCATATATATATGTATATGTACATATTATATATATTTATATAAGGTCACTATGAGTTGGAATCGACTCGAAGGCTCTGGGTTTGGTTTTCTGGTTTTTGGTATATAGTATGTGTATATACATGGAGAGATCTATATATACCTATCTCTTTATACCAAACCCGCTGCTGCTGAGTCAATTCCAACTCACGGTGGCCCCATGTGTTACAGAGTAGAACTGCTCCATAGGGTTTCCTTGGCTGTAATCTTTACAGAAACAGATCGTGTATACAGATAGCCAGTTAACAACAACAAAAAAAAAAAACAGTTGCTGTTCAGTCAATCCCGGCTCATGGTGACCCCATCCATGTGTGTAAGAGTAGAGCTGAGATTCTTACTTCTCAACGACTGATATTTTGGCGGAAACCCTGGTAGTGTAATGGTTAAGTGCTACGGCTGCTAATCAAAAGGTCAGCAGTTCAAATCCGCCAGGTCCTCCTTGGAAACCCGGTGTGCTTAATTATTTGTGCCACTCAGGATCTCTCTCTGTATATGCATGTGTATAATTTATCATCTATAGCCTTTATATAATTTATGATATATATATATGAAAAGATAAAATATTTTATAAGAAAAAGTTCAAACCGAGGGGTATTCAAGGGAGATTGAGCACCTCTTGTGAAAGTACCTGGCACATTTGGGGGATGCCAGAGAGTTGCAGAATAGGAAGTGGTCGAGACCCATCTTTACTTCTTTGAGACCTGATACACCTATCAGAGATCACTGATAAACACAGGTGGGGAAAATGACTTTTCAAACTGACTGATGTTTCTTAAAGGGATTTACAGCCCATACCTTGGCATTGTCATTGGCAAAAAGTATGACTTCCTTTCCATAAACAAACAAACAAAAAATCCATTGCCATCAAGTTGATTCTGACTCACAGCAACCCTAGAGGACAAAGTAGAACTGCCCCAATAGACTTTCCAAGCAGCGGCTGGTGGATTTGAACAGCCAACCTTTTGGTTAGCAGCCATAACTCATAATCACTGTGCCACCAGGGCTCCTTCCTTTCCAAAGGAAGATGTTAATCTTCAGGACTCGATTGTCTGGTTCATCATTACAACTTATGACATCTAAAGCAAAAGGACCGACTGCAAAGGCCTCTGGACTAGCAGCTGAACCAGTTGTTAGGAGCATTGGCACACACCTGGCCCTGCCTTTTTTTTGGCCCTGCCTTTTTTCAGATCAGATCTCTTAACCTTTCCAAGACTCCATAGTATCACTTGCAAAAGACAGCTCATACTGTGTGCCTTGGAGGAAGGGCACAGCAAACAAACAAGAAATTCTCATAATCTTGGTACAAGCAAGCCAGCTACACAATGCATTATTCTGTCCCCTGCTTTCCTTAAGCTTCCAAGTCAAAGTCTTTATTTTGTCAGCTTGAGTAATGGAAATACTTTTCATGGGTGTAGACATATATTTATTTTCTCCTGAATGTCACACCTGCCATTGTCACAGCCATAATTAAGTAGCTACAATTAAAATATAAAGCAACCACTGTCAACCTGAAAACTGGGCTGAGAAGCAGGGAGAAGGAGCCATACTGATAGCATAGGTTTCTAAACACAGATGAGAGAACCTGAAACCACATCCAGACAAGTGCAAAAGAGAAATGGTCTTAAACAGATAAAATCGGATGAACAAGAAAAGTGAATAGGGAATGGGAGGGAAAATTTTAGACAAAGGCATAAAGACAATCCAGGAGCTATCAAGATAGCTGAGGACAACCCTTTCCACTGAATACTCAAAATTTGTTGCCATCGAGTCAATTCTCAGTCATAGCTACCCTATAGGACACAGTAGAACTGCCCCATAGAGTTTCCAATGAGCGCCTGGTGAATTCGAACTGCCGACTTTTTGGATAGCAGCCGTATAGCTCTTAACCACTATACCACCAGTGTTTACTTTCCATTGAAGTCTGTCTATTTTGCTGTTAATGAAAAATAAAAGGCCTATTATGGGAAATTTGTCAGCATTGCAGAGAAAGGCAGGAACCTTTGCTGTAGTGCTTTCGTGTGTGATCTTTAGCATGTACTATTTATGCCATTAATTGTAATTTACAACTGATTCTTGTTATTCACGGTATTTATGTTCTATAAACAGGGGCAGTGGTAGAATTCTCACAGGAGATGAGGGTTCAATTCCCAGACCATTCACCTTAGGCACAGCCACCTCCCATCTGTCATCGGAGACTTGTGTGTTGCTACGATGCTGAGCAGATTTCAGTGGAGCTTCCAGACTAAGACAGATGAGGAAGAAAGGCCAAGTGATCTGCTTCCAAAAATTAGACAATGAAAACCCCATGGACTGCAACAGTCCTATCTGCAACAATTACACGGTTGATACGCCATTTCATTCCAATGTGCCGAGCTGCCATGAGTCAGGAGCCAACTTGATGGCAGCTAATAACAAAAACATGTTCTATAAACTTACTAGGAACACTGAATTAGTGGATACTGAACCATTTCTCCAGGAGCCCTGATGGTGCAGTGGCTAAAGCACTTGGTTATTATCAGAAACATTGATGGTTCAAACCCACCAGCTGCTCTGTGGGAGAAAGATACGGCAGTCTGCTTCTGTAAAGACTACAGTCTTGGAAACCCTGTGGGGCAGTTCTACTCTGTCCTGTAGGGTCACTATAAATTGGGAATCAACCTATTGATTTGAACTTTCTCTTAGGGGGAATACAGGGTTAGGTTCCTATGAATCTCTGGTCACATTTTCATCAACAGAACAATACATAGCATTGTTTTGTGTGTGCTTCTGTTTAAAGACACCCTATTTTAATATACATTGTTGATTCATTAACATTGAATTCGTGGCCAACAGCACTATAACTCATGCCTGAATGAAGCTTATCTAACACACAGATTTTCTCCGTCAGGCACATCACAGCCTTCTTGAGCTTAGAAACACTAGACGGCACTTTACCACTCTGCTTGGAGTCCATTTTCAACAACAAAATCACAAACGGAAAGCATCAAAATGTGAAAAATATGGCACTGTATAGGCCACAAAAAAAGGACACTCGTTTACAGTATGAGAGCTGAAATAAGAAGGCTAAGTGTCGCCTTGTTTGACCTCAGTTGGGACATGTGCATCAGTTGACTCAAAGTTTTCACAGCTCTGCGCGTGTCCACAAATAAGGGCAAAAGCCACAAGTATTGATTTTGGAGTTACAAATAAATTTTAGCAAGCAGGAGGATTCAGAAATACGGAGTCCACAAATGATGAGGCTTGACTATGCTTAATTCTCTGTGCCTCAATTTCTTCATCTGTCTAATAGAGATAATAACAGAAATGATAATAAGATCAATGCCAGCAGGTTGTTGCAAGGATAAAGTAAATAAACAGGTATAAAGTCTTTACTACACTGCGGGCACATAGTAGGTGCTTTGTAAGCGTTAGCCATTACCATTCCCTTTCTTTCAGAAGAGAGATTTAAGCAGGTTATACTAGAATCTGTGAATCCCTTTCCCTGAAAGCAAATAAAACATTTAAATATTTGGAACAAGGGGCGGGGGGTGTAATGTTTGCAAAATTCCTGTGCCAAGTCTCTTCTAGTCTAAAAGTTTGCTTGCTGTTTAATGTTTTTATTACAGAATAGAGTGTCTTGAATGAGGAAGGTGGCTATTGAAACCTACCTCGAAAGAAGAAAGGGGCTGTGATTGGATGTCCCCGTGGTCCACTGCTTTCGACCCAGAGGAGGAAATGAGAGGGCTCTTGGCTATGATTTGTGAACAAAACTGTCTTTGTCGATGCAAACTGTGTCAGCTCAGAAGTCTCAGCCTGCTCAGATGTTCAAGGTAACATCACCTTGGCAGAGAGGAAATGTCTAAATGTTGTTTAGCTCTGTTTTGAATAGGAAATATGTAAGGGGACAAGAAAAACCCTGGACTCTTGTCTCTTCCTAACTGAAACTTACATCTCCTTGTATCTGAAACGTATATCTCCCTGTGATGAAAGTAATCAAGGTAAGGAAGGGCTAGATCAGAGAAAGTGATTTTCAGAGAAGAGGTGAGTTCTAAATTTTGGTGACCCTAAAACAGAGCCTCACTCTCACAGGTAGAATTGATCATTAAAACAACCATTCTGGAGCTTAATTAAGCAATATGTATCAAATGCTTCTAAAATACCAGCAATTCTATTTTTAAGAATTTATCCTAAAAAAAAGGGTAGGAGATGTGGACAAATATTTAAGTACTAGTCAAGGAAGTGGTTTTTTATAGTAAAAAATTGGAAGCAACTTCCATGCCCCAAAATAGGAGATTAGTTAAATAAATCATGATTCATGCATTTCACAGACTGTTACAGAAAGACAAAAACGAAGCTATTGAAAAATGTATGTGGGAAAATATTTATGATCTATTGTGAAGTAAATTTTGCAGAAAGCCCCAGTGAATGCTGGAGGAATCAAAGACTAACTTATTAAACCCACCCCACGCCCCCCGACTTATGCATTTTAGCCTATAGAAAGGAATACTTTTAACACTGAAAAAGAAATAAGCTTAAGTATTAAGTGTACTGGAGTGGACAGAAAAGGGAAAGAAGAAAAGGCACCTATCACATAATCCTGTTCTCCAGCTCTAGTCTCTGAACTGGTTAACCTCACAATTCAGGCATTCTCCTACAGCATGGACATGGGTGGTGATGGACACGATGTGAGCTCTCTCTCACAGACTACACTGGGCTCCACATGCCAATGTTGTTGGGGGTGGGGGAGTTGAAAGGTGAGAATCATGCACCACAGTAGTCCTATCCTGGACCAGATCTCAACCATGTATAGTACTCCCCCAGCACACCCATTTGTCACCCCCATACTTCTGTCCATCTGAAAAAATAACCCAAAACCAGTTGCCATCAAGTCAATTTCAACTCATGGTAACCTCATATATGTCAGAGTAGAGCTGTGATTCATAGGGTTTTCAATGGCTGATTTTTTGAAAGTAGATCACCAGGCCTTTCTCTCTAGGTGTCTTAGGCAGACTTGAACTGCCAACCTTTTGGTTAGCAGCTGAATGAATTAATTGTTTGCACCATCCAGGACTCCCTGTCCATCTGAAGCAGCGGATAAAGGACCAGAAATATATACAACATATTAAAAGGAGCTCTGATGGTGCAGTGGTGAAGGTGCTCAGGCGCTAACCAAAAGGTCAACATTTTGAACCCGGCAGCCACTCCACGAGAGAAAGAATGGCAGTCTACTTCCTTAAAAATTTACAGTCTTGCCAAAGACACAAGGAAAAGATTAGTCCAAAGAACTAAGGGACCACAACTGCCACAGCCTCCACCAGACTGAGCCTAGAACCACTAGATAGTGCCTGGTTACCATCACCAACTGCTCTGGCAGGGATCACAACAGAGGTTCCCGGACAGAGCAGGAGAAAAATGTAGAACAAAATTCAAATTCATATACACACACAAAAAGACCAGGCTTGTTCGTCTCAGAGGCTGGAGAAACCCCGAGAGTATGGCCTCAGACACTCTTTTAACTCAGTACTGAAGCCACTCCTGAGGTTCACCCTTCAGCCAAAGATTAGAGAGGTCTATAGGGCCAACAATGACACACATGAGGATCGTGTTTCATAGTTCAATCATGTATATGAAACTAATGGGCACACCAGCCCAAAAGCAAAGACAAGAAAGCAGGAAGGGACAGGAAAACTGGACTAATGGAAATAGGGAAACTGAGGTGGAGAAGGGGAAACATGGCACAGTTGGCAACCGATGTCACAAAACAATTTGCATATTAACTGTTCAGTGAGAAACTAATTTTCTCTGTAAACTTTCACCTAAATTACAGTATAAAAAGAAAAGAATTTGCAGCCTTAGAAACCCTATGGGGCAGTTCTACTCTGTCCTATAGGGTCGCTATGAGTCGGAATTGACTCTGTGGCAATGGGTTAATGATGGCTATCTCTGAGGGGTGGAATGATAAGTAATTTTTACATTCCTTTTAAAATATTTTTTTTTTTCATATTTCATATAACAAGCGTATCTTACATTTGTAATCAGGAAAGAAATATATTATTTTATTTATTTATTTTTTGGAAGAAATACATTTAAAGGTATGCCATGGGCTGGAAGCTCAAAGATTAAAATATCAGTCTGTGGTACACAGGAATACAGCAGAGAATTCCAGACTGTTGGCTCATGGCATTGAAGTGATGTCTCTTTTTACAGCCATTCATCCAGAGCTACCACTACTCCCACAGTTGAGTGGCCTCCATAAACAGGCCAGGAAAATTTGCAAGAGGTCAGACCACTGGTGATTTCCAGAACAGTAGGGTGTTTGCTGCTTCCAATCACTCCGTCTCTTGTCGAACCAGAAAACCCGGCTACTTCTGAAGTTGCAGGGTATCTATCCACTTCCTTTCTGGTATAGACTTATCCTTCTTCCATGCCTACCCTCAATTCCAGTCAGTGCAAAGAAGCAGAATAGTTTGTGACTCTTTGAGGTGGGAAAATATGCTTGGGAAGGTATTGAAGTGGTAAGCACATGGGAGCTGGAATCAGTCCAACGGGGTTTGACTCCAGATTCTATTCTCAGGGCCCTCACCAGCTCATATAGTGCCTTTGTTCAAATTAGAAAAGAGAGCCTCCTTCTATGTGGACAGAGCCCTCCAGGTGTGTGGCAAGTGGAACACAGGCTGGATTTCGGCCTCTATTTACCCTCTTGGCTTGGTGGCTTTGTGTCCAATGCAATATATCTTAGTTAGCTAGTGCTGCCATAACAGAAATATCACAAGTAGGTGACTTTAAGGAACAGAAATTCATTTTTACACAGTTCAGGAGGACTTCCTCACAGTCTCCATCATCTGTCTTCCTCTTCCCCCTGGGTGTGTCTCTGTGCCTATTCTGGTCTTTTTATAATTGAGACATGATTAGGTTTAGGATGGACCTACACTAGTATGAACTCATTAACATAACAAAAGCTCCCCCCCCACCCATTTCCAACAGGGTTGTATTTACTAGTACAAGGGTTAGGATGCCAATACATATTTTTGGGGAACACAATTCAATCCAAAACATGTGAGTTACACAACTGTATGTGATGCCCTATCCATTCTTTACTATTGAGCAACCTTGAACTTTTTGAGCCTCAATTTCCTCATCTGTAAAATAGGCAAAATAATAGTACCTACCTCAAGGTTATAAGGAGGTTAAATGAGATTAAGCATGTAAAACACCTAGCATGGTGCCTGTCACATATGAATGCCTTCAATAAAACAGTAGCTATTATTATTAACTGTTAAAGCTGTGGCTTGACTTTATAAAACGAGGAAAGTCTACAATTTTTCATACTTTCTTGAGAAGATTGATTGGCCTAGAAATGTATTTGGTAAATTGAGGACAATTGTGAAAAAGGGAGACAAGATTCATAATAGATTACTTGTTATCATTTTAATATAGATGTTATTGGTATCATTCTGTCTGAAGTAGGCATATCTGACAAGGAATTTCTAATTGCATATTTAGTAATTAGAAAGGGTAATTTATAGAGAGGGTAATTTATAACTCCACACCCTGACACACCCATGCCTCTGGAGAATACTTCCAATGTTGTTGGATGTCTTGTGCACTGGGACAAACAACTTTATTCTAGTTATTATTAGGTAAATTCTTGTTCTACTACTGTGTGGTTGAATGAGTGATACAAGTTAGCAATTCAGAAGCAAGCACTGAGGAATGTCTGATTTGCATAGGCACAGAAATGAGTTTCCCAGACTGGGTTTAAAAAAAACAAAAAAGTTACCTAGAAAAGTTGCAAGGTACAAGGTCAACAAAAAAAATATCAGCAATGAGAAATCTGAAAGGAAAATTAGGGAAGCAATCCCATTTACAATGGCATCTAAGAGAATAAAATACCTAGGAATAAATTTAACCAGGGACGTGAATGACTTACACAATAAAAGCTGTAAAACACTGCTGGAAGAGATTAAAGAAGACTTAAATAAATAGAAAGATGTTTCACGCTCATGGATTGGTGGACTTAATGTTGTTAAGATGTCAGTACTACCCAAAGTAATCTGTAGGTTCAAAACCATCTCAATCAAAATTCCAACAGCCTTCTTTACAGAAATAGAAAAACCAATCCTTAACTTTATATGGAATAGCAAGCAGCCCTGAATAGCTAAAAAAAAATGTTGAAAGAGAAGAACAACGTAAGAGGACTCACTCTTCCTGATTTTAAAGCATATTATACAGCTACAGTAATCAAAACAGCCTCATGCTGGTATAACAATAGACACATAGACCAATGGAATAGAATTGAGAGCCCAGAAATAAACCCACACATCTGTGGTCAACTGATTTTCAACAAGGGTGCTAAATCCATTCAATAGGGAAGGAAAATTCTCGTCAATTAAATGGTGTTGGGAAAATTGGACTTCCACATGCAGAAAATGATACAGGATCCATCCCTCACACCATACACAAAAACAAACTCAAAATGGATTAAGGGCCTAAATGTGCAAACTAAAACCATAAAATTCTTAGAAGAACAAGCAGGGGCAGCACTATCAGGCCTAGTTTTCAACAATGGATTATCTAACATAATAACAAAAGCACAAACAGAAAAAGACAAAATAAATAAATGGGACCTCAAAAAAATTAAAAACTTTTGTTCATCAAAAGACTTTACCAAAAAAGTGAAAAGACAAGCTACAGCCTGGGAGAATATCTTCGGAAACCTTATATCTGACAAGAAACTAATAACCAAAATACATACAAAACTTTGACAACTTAACAACAAAAAGACAAATAACCCAACCATAAAATGAGCAAAGGACTTGAACAGACACTTCACCAAAGAGGACATTTGAACGGCCACCAAACATGTGAAAAGATGGTCAGCATCATTAGCCATCAGAGAGATGCAAATCAAACCTACAATGAGATACCATTTCAATCTCACTAGGATGACTAAGATTAAAAAAAAAAACACAGAAAATAACAAATGTTGGCAAGGATGTGGGGAATTGGCACCCTTATCCATTGCTGGTGGGAATGCAAAATGGTAGCGCCATTGTTGAAAACAGTATGGCAATTCCTCAAAAAACTTAAAATAAAAAACTACCATATGACCCTACCATTCCACTCCTAGGTATATACTTAAAAGACTTGAAAGCTAAGACTCAAAAAGAGACTTGTCTACCAATGTTCACTTCAGTATGATTGATAATTAAAAGATGGAAACAACTTGAATATCCATCAACAAACGAATGGATAAACATGATGTGGTATATACATACAACCGAATGCTTTTCAGCCAGTACGAAAAATGAAGTCTTGATACGTACTACAGTATGAATGGAGCTCGAAGACATTATGTTGAGCAAAATAAGTCAATCACAAAAGGATATTGTATGAACAGAAACAACTGAAAACTAAACCCAGTGCCTATGACCTCACTTATATAAAAAGACATGAAAAGGCAAATGTATAGAGATCAAAGTTTATTAGTGGTAACCAGGGCAAGGAGGGAGGGGGGAAAAGGGGTTAATGGTGATGGAAAAATCGCATTGATTAAGGGTAGGGTTGCACAGCCAACTATTCCAATTGTTGTCAATAAGTTGTACACCTGTAAAAAGTTGAATTGGCAAAAATTGTGTGATAGATACGTTTACAATAATAACAAAAAGAGTAGCTGCTGAGGCTGCTTAGGTACAAACACCTCGTGGCAGCATCCCACTTAATAGGCCCAATAGTGTGTTTAGTGCTCAACAACAACAAAATAAATAAAATCTGGAAAAAAAAAAAACCTCCCAGCATGCTTTGTTTACAGCTCCAATGTCCACTCAGTGGGACGATAGCTTATGAGCCCTTTCTAGGACCAGACAAAACTGGTCTTCCACTAATCGTCTTGGTTGGAAGGGGAAAGTTATAATTTACCCCTAGAAGCTTTAAAAAATTTCTGACAATTAATAAACAGAATAGTGGGTTTTGTTTAAGTCTCCAGAGGACGGGAAGACATGAATTCTCAGCTTACCTAAAAATGGAACACTTGCCTTTTCTAGATAAACTCACGTTGCCTTCCAGGGAATGCATCTTTCATAATTGAGCATAACTGCCTTGAAAGGAAGTCTATAATCCTTAAATGTCATCCTCTTTGCCTGGAGTCTTCCTTTCAAATTTTTTTCATGAAATAATTTATAATCAAGTAATTACATTGACTTCGTAAGAAGCAACCGTGAACATATCACTGAAGAACTCAGGATTTTGGGGGGAAGTCCATTTCACTCACAAAGCAAGACAAAGCAACAATGACAACAAAATCACCACGGCTAAAGCCTAATAGAACAATTAAGGACTCAGAGTGACTCACTGTTAAAGGATGGAAAATCTGGTTGTTTCAGACTATTATGGCCCCTTACTTCCTGTTTCTCAGACGCAAATGAGATGGGAACGAGTCAGGAGATGATTTTTTTTTTTATATATTTGTTGGGGCTCAGGGTGTCCCATCTCAACTCTATTCAGACCAGAGCTGTTTGCAGGCTAGCAATTCCATCAGGTATCTACTTGTAGAAAAGAATTCCTGAGGACATTTTTTCTTTGAGCAGAAGGAGAAAAGAAGTATTTTGTACTCAGTGTTTGGACAGAGATAGAGGAAGGTGAATGAGGAAAATACAGAGAGAAGGCATAATGTCTTTCTGTCTCTTTTGGCTACCCACCTCCCCCCACCCTCCAACACTCACACTGAGTGTTGGTCTAGAGCCAGAAACCAAGGAATCTGCTTTTAAGCACAGGTTTTTAAGGCTAGACGACAAGTGTAGCATAGGGTTGGTAATGGGGCCAGCTTTCCCCTTCCCGCGCAAATGTTGCTTCAAACCTCAATACAACTATTGGACCCGGGCTCAGGGAAACTCAAGCCTACCTACCTACCAGCTGAGCCCAGTGGGCTCCCTTCTTAGGTCAGGCATTGTTATAATTCCACATGAATGTCAATGTGACCTTGTGGACTGGTCTGCTGAGGTCTGGCCCACTTTGATTTTAGATATAACTATTTACAACTTTATCGTACATTTTCTCATTTAACCTCACAACAACCTTGGGAGGAGAACTGCAGAGACTGAGACTCAGTGGTCATGAATCTTAAGATGACAGAGCTAGGGCAGGCTGAGCTGGGACAGGGTCATGGGTCCTCCAGGAAGTGTATGCTCTACAAGTGACCAGTGCACACTGCAGCCATCTGATGTCACAAGAACACATTCTATCAAGTGTTTAGATATTACTGGATCTCTACAAATTGCCAGCAGGGTAGTGGTGGCTCAGTGGTAGAATTTTTGCTTTCCATGCAGGAGGTCCTAGCCTGACCCCCGGTCAATGTACCTCATGCCCAGCTACCACCCCTCTGTCAATGGAGGCTTATGTGTTGCTATGATGCGGAAATGTTTCAGCAGAGTTTCCAGGCTAAGATGGTTGAAAAGAAAGGCCTGGCGATCTACTTCTGAAAACCAGCCAGTGAAAACCCTATGAATGACAACAGTCCAGTCTGAAACTGATCACGGGGATAGAGCAGGACTGAACAGTGTTTTGGTCTGTTGTGCATAGGTTTGCCTTGGGCTGACTCGAAAGCAGTCAATAACATGAATTGCCAGTAGGCACACCATGGTGTTACCCATTGGCATCATTAATGGTAGTGACCATGGGTGTTGGATGTTACCACATGCAAGGCCCATGAAGAAGAATTTTTAATACACAATCTTGTTCTCATGGTTTCTCTGAAGCTTTGTTCTCAAAATGAATCTCATTCTTCTTTACCTTTCCCTTACTTCTAGGAGCCTTTGTATTCCCTATTTTACATTCGGAGCAGAGGGAATCTAGTCAAAAATAACAAGGAATTGAAAACTGGAAAATTAATAAAATATTACGCTGAAATCAAGACTGATCCAAGTTTATTTTAAAATTGCAGTAAAGAGTGATAGCACTTTATGCAGTGATAGGCTAACTGCACATGTGACATAGAAAAGGCATGAAGAGAGCTCTTTTTACTTCCTGTACGAAAACAAAACAAAACAAAACAGGAACCCCTGAAATTCGGAATGTAGGCTATATCACTAAATTATTTGGTTATTCAGCTCTGCTTACCTCTCAGAGTTACTTGGTAAACATTTTCAAATTACACAGGCCCAAGGTCAATGTTATTCCTACTAAATCAGATTTTTTGGTGGTGGAGATTTGTTTTAAAATTTTCCCAAGTGATTCTGATGTGTACCACAACTGAGAATCAATCAGTGCACATTACCCACAATTTTAGCTAAAACCCAATGAAAGCAGAAAATGCCCTCTAGTGGAACAAAAAGACTATCTATTCTTCATGCTGTCAGGCCTTGGGCCCCAAACAAAGTTAAAGAGAAGGGAAGAAAGGTCTCTATTGTTAACTGCATCCTAATCCAACATTTCCACCAGCATGCCCCTGAAACTTAAACTACAAAATCCCTGAGGGCAGGAACCACTTGTACATATCTTGCCCATGAAAGTGCCTAGCCTAATGCCTTTAAATGCTTGATAAATGACTGAATGAACTAATGAAGGAGACCAAGGGGCTCTCATTAAGTTCAGGTATTTTCATTAACTGATTCATTGTCCATTTCCATAGGTTCTCAAAGAGATCATAGGCGCAGATGAATTCTTCGATGAATATTTTCATAAAAGGTTGGGGCTAAAACAGACCTCAGAAATCCTCAGGATTAACCTTCTCATTTTATTTCTTAGAGAACTATGGCCCAGACAAGACCGTGAACTCCTCAAGAGAAGGGGCTGTTTTATTTATTTTTATATCCCTTCAGCCCAGCACAGAACTGGTATACAGTACATGTTTGATAAATGAATGAGTGAATATACAGAGATTAAGTGAATTCCCTGGAGCTCATGTTGGTCAATGACACAGCAAGGACTCAATTCCAGAATTCAATTCAACAGATTTTTGTTGACTTACCTTCTATGATATACAGTATTCTACTAGGTACTGAGAATGAGGTAGGAGTCAAGGTAGGGGCTACAAAGATGAGAAAGATATAGTTCCTGCCCTCCAAGAACATATACGCTACGACAGTGCTGTCTAATACGATAGCTGCTAGCCACATGTGGCTATTTAAATTTAAATCAATTAAAATAATTTTAATTAATTAAAATTAAATTTAATTAAAATTAAAAAATTCAGTTCCTCAGTAACATTAGCCACATTTGCAGAGCTCAGTGGTCACATGGTGGCTTCTTGTTAGGTGCCATGGAATTGGTTCCAACTCATAATGACTATGTGCAACAGAATGAAACACTGACTGGTCCTGCGCCGTCCTCACAATTGTTGCTATGATTGAGCCCATTGTTGCAGCCACTCTGTCAATTTGTCTCGTTGAGGGTCTTCCTCTTTTTTTGCTGACCCTCTACTTTACCAAGCATGATGTCCTTCTCCAGGAATTAGTCCTCCTGATAACATGTCCAAAGTAGGTGAGATGAAGTCTTGCCATCCTCACTTCTAAGGAGAGTTCTGGCTGTACTTCTTCCAAGGCAGATTTGTTCATTCTTCTGGCAATCCATGGTGTATTCAATATTCTTCACCAACCCATAATTTAAACACCAATTCTTTGGTCTTCCTTATTCATTGTCCAGTTATTGCACACATATGAGTTAATTGCATGCATATGAGTTAATCGAAAATACCATGGCTTGTGCCAGGCCCACCCTAATCCTCAAAGTGACATCTTTGCTTTAACTCTTTAAAGAGGTCTTTTGCAACAGATTTGCCCAACGCAATACATTGTTTGAAATTTTGACTGCTGCTTTCATGGGCACTGGTTGTGGATCCAAGTAAAAGGAAATCCTTGACAACTTCAATCTTTTCTCTGTTTATCATGATGTTGCTTATTGGTCCAGTTGTGAGGATTTTTGTTTCCTTTATGTTGAGGTATAATCCATACTGAAGACTGTAGTCATTGATCTTCATCAGTAAGTGCTTCGAGTCCTCTTCACTTTCAGTAAGTAAGGTTGTGTAATCTGCACATCACAGGTTGTTGGTGAGTCTTCCTCCAATCCTAATGCCTTGTTCTTCTTCATATAGTCCAGTTTCTTGGATTTATTTGCTCAACATAAAGACTGAATAAGAATGGTGAAAGGGTACAACTCTGATGCACACCTTTCCTGATTTTAAACCACACAGTATCCGAATAAACCCGTTGTTGTTGAGTCCATTCTGACTCATAGCAACTCTACAGGACCAAGTAGAACTGCTCCATAGGGTTTCCAAGACTGTAAAGCTTCACAGAAGCAGACTGTCACATCTTTCTCCATGAAGCAGCTGGCGGGTCAGAATCGCCATCCTTCTGGTTAACAGCCAGACACTTTAACCACTGCACCACCATGGCTCCTTTGGACAGCACATGTGTAGAATATTTTCATCATTGCAGAAAGTTCTAGGGAATAGCACTACTGTAGAAGGAAAGATGTCATGAAGCCTGAAACCATAATAAAAGGCAGAAGATGGTAACAGAGGTACAAATTAATTGCCATGGGCCAGAAGGGGTGACTTCAGGATCAGTCCCACTAGACTGAAAATTCTCTGAGGACAGGGGCTTTTTGACCCCAGCATTTAACATATGCTTTACTGACAGAAGATGCCCAGCTTTATTGAATGAAAACAAATTACCTGACAGCAGTAGTGTTTTTTTCCCCCTAATGTTTCAAGAATAAGAAAGTATAGAGAATAATATGACCACTATCAATGTACCCACCCCCCATCTTTGTAAAATCTTAACATTTTGCTATATTTCAGATCTTGTGTTTGTTTTAGAAGATAAATTATGGGTGTATTGGAAGCTCTTGTATACTCTGCCTAATTTCCCTTTGGCTGAAGGGTGAACCTCTTGAGTGACTTCAGTACTGAGTTAAAAGGTGTGCTGGGGCCATACTCCCGGGGTTTCTCCAGTCTCTATCAGGCTAGTTGAAAAAAACTGGTCTTTTTTTTCGTGTGTGTGAGTTTGAATTTTGTTCTACATTTTAGTATGTTGTTGTTGTTGTTGTTGTTAGGTGCCATCAAGTCAGTTCCAACTCATAGCAACCCTATGCACAACAGAACGAGATGCTGCCTTGTTCTCCGCCATCCTCACAATTGTTGATATGCTTGAGCCTATTGTTGCAGTCACTGTGTCAATCCATCTCATTGAGGATCTTCCTCTTTTTCACTGACCCTTTATTTTACCAAGCATGAGGTCCTTTTCCAGGGACTGATCCCTCCTGATAAAATGTCCAAAGTATGTAAGACATAGTCTTGCATCTTTGCTTCTAAGGAGCACTCTGGTAATACTTCTTCCAAGACAGATTTGTTCATTCTTTTGGCAGTCCATTGTATATTCAATATTCTTCTCTGATACCACAATCCAAAGGTGTCAATTCTTCTTTGGTCTTCCTTATTCATTGCCCAGCTTTTGCATGCATATGAGGTGATTAAAAACACCATGGCTTGGGTCAGGCACATCTTAGTCCTCAAGGTGACATCTTTGCTTTTCAACACTTTGAAGAGGTCATTTGCAGCATATTTGCCCAATGCAATGTGTTTTTTGATTTCTCGACTGCTGCTTCCATTAGTGTTGATTGTGGATCCAAGAAAAATGAAATCCTTGACAGCCTCAATCTTTTCTCCATTTATCATGATGTTGCTTATTGGTCCAGTTGCGAGGATTTTTGCTTTCTTTATGTTGAGGTGTAATCCATACTGAAGGCTGTGGTCTTTGATCTTCATCAGTAAGTGCTCCAAGTCCTCTTCACTTTCAGCAAGCAAGGTTGTATCATCTGCATAACACAGGTTGTTAATGAGTGTTCCTCCAATCCTGATGCCCATTCTTCTTCGTATAGTCCAGCTTCTCTGATTATTTGCTAAGCGTGTAGACTGAATAATAAAAAAAAAGACCGAATAGGTATGGTGAAAGAATACAACCCTGATGCACACCTTTCCTGACTTTAAACCATGCAGTATCCTCTTGTTCTGTTCGAACAACTGCCTCTTGATCTGTGGACAGATTCCTCATGAGCACAATTAAGTGTTCTGTAATTCCCATTCTCTGCAGTGTTATCCATAGTTTGTTATGATCCACACAGTCAAATGCCTTTGCATAGTCAGTAAAACACAGGTAAACATCATTCTGGTATTCTCTGCCTTCAGCCAAGATCCATCTGACATCAGCAATGATATCCCTGGTTCCATATCCTCTTCTAAATCTGGCCTAAATTTCTGGCAGTTCCCTGTCAATATAGTGCTGAAGCCGCTTTTGAATGATCTTCAGCAAAATTTTGCTTGCATGTGATATTAATGATATTGTTTGATAACTTCCGCTTTCGGTTGGATCGCCTTTCTTGGGAATAGGCAAACATATGGATCTCTTCCAGTCGGCTGGCCAGGTAGCTGTCTTCCAAATTTCTTGGCATAGACGAGTGAGCACTTCCAGGGCTGCATCCGTTTGTTGACACATCTCAATTTGTATTCCGTCAGTTCCAGGAGCCTTGTTTTTTGCCAATGCCTTCAGTGCAGCTTGGACTTTTTCCATCAGTACCATTGGTTCCTGATCATATGCTACCTCCTGAAATGGTTGAATGTCAACCAGTTCTTTTTGTTATAGTGGCTCTGTGTATTCCTTCCATCTTCTGTAAATACTTCCTGCGTTGTTTAATATTTTCCCCATATAATCCTTCAGTATTACAACTCAAGGCTTGAATTTTTTCTTCAGTTCTTTCAGCTTGTGAAATGCTGAGCACGTTCTTCCCTTTTGGCTTTCTATTACCTGGTCTTTGCACACGTCATCAAAATACTTTACTTTGTCTTCTTGAGTTTCTTACTAGGAGTAGTATTGCAAGGTCTGAGGTTCTGTGTATCTTCATTCTAAATATTGACAAGGAGATTTCCAAGAGAATTGACCAGTGTATATCCCCATCAGCATTGCATGAATCTTCTCATCGTTCTACATTCTTGACAAGACTTGGTGTTGTCAGGCTTTTAATCTTTGCCAACCTAATAAGGTTAGATGATACATTATAGTGTTTTCTAGGAAGTTAATGATGTAAGGAGCAAGGCAAAGAATGCTTACCCAGTTATAATCTTAGCATTGGGGTATGAAGAGAATACCAGAGTTATTGGCCTTTCATGTTGTGATAAGAAAATTAGCTAGAACCTAAGTGGTGACTTGACCTTCAAGATAACCAAAGCAATGCAAGAAGAGTATAAGATGGTTTTACCCTCCTATACCTTCTCACCACTGCTAGGCACAAAGCCAGGAGACTCTTAAATAGAATATGGATATCAGAACATGTTCAATATGTTTGCAGTGTGTTACATATTATTCCTAACATCAACTGAATTTATTTTCTCTGTGTCCCATTAAATGCATTCCAGGCTCCCTAGCTCTCCACTTCTCTGTCTTAAGCCAATTTCTGTGGAAGAAATTACTGGAAAGTAAGGAGTTGTGTAAATCTGCTGCAAAGGACCTCTTTAAAGTCTTAAAAAGCAGAGATGTCACCTTGAAGACTAAGGTGCACCTGAACCAAGCCACGGTGTTTTCAATCACTTCATAAGCTGGACAATGAATAAGGAAGACCGAAGAAGAGTTGATGCCTTTGAATTGTGGTATTGATGAAAAATATTGAATATACTATGGACTACCAAAAGGACAAACAAATTTGTCTTAGAAGAAGTACAGCCAGAATGCTCCTTGGAAGCAAGGATGGCAAGACTTTGTCTCACATACTTTGAGCATATTTTCAGGATAGATAAGTCCCTGGAGAAGGACATCATGGTTGGAAAAGTAGAGGGTCAGCAAAAAAGAGGAAGACCCTCAATGAGATGGGCTAACACAGTGGCTGTAATAATGAGTTCAAGCATAAAAACAACTGTGAGAATGGCCCAGGACTGGGCAGTGTTTCATTTTGTTGCACATAGAGTTGCTATGAGTCAGAACCAATTCGGCAGCAAATAACAACGACAACAACAAGGAGTTGAGTAAATTAGAAATCTGTTGGTGGGAAATCTTAACCATCTAAACGATTGTCAGTTTAACAAAAGGCAAAGTAACGAGTATAGACCACATCTTGAAATATTTGCTTACGGCTAATTCACGTAGATGCTGTAAATGCTTGAAGCACAGAAAATAGTCCCATAATTTAGGAACATGTTACTATTCCATCTTGTAGGGATTTTCCAGTATGATTCTAGCTAATACCCTAAGGACTAAAATGAACCGATTCTTTTAGAAGGGCTTAAGAGCCTGGGGCAGTGGGAAACACCCATGGCTCCATTTCTCCAAAGTGGTTCTTTGATGGAAATGAAGTATTTCTTAGCAACCTTTCATTATGGCTGGCATACTCATGGGAAATTTGAGATAATGGTGATTTTACCTCTGTGAAATCCCTCCCAGAGTAATAACTTGAATTTTTAAAGTGATACAAGATCTGAGAATGTTTTTCTTGCTTCTTCATGTGAACTAGGGAGTTGTGACAGAGAAAGCCGATCAGTTAGACTCTGAGCAGCCAACTCAGATCAGCAGAAATACTTCAGATGAAAGCTCAGATGAACCAATTGTGTTCCATTTACTAATCTGAATCCAATGCTTGGTTTTCTTTTTCAGAAAGGAAGACTTGTGTCACCTCTGATGTTCTTTCCTAAGACCTGTTTGTGGATGGCAGAATTAGAAAAAAAATATATCTTCTTAAAAATAATCAGCCTTGCTCATTCAAAAAAAAACCTGGCAATTTCCTCCATGACTTCCGTAAGTTACAGTGAAAAGGCTGCTTCTACAGCTGAGCACATGAGTGTGAAAAGCTAATGGATATTTTTCTCAGGAAATGAAGAGAAACATTTACTCAAAATCATAGTTCCTTTGGAGAAGCATCGTCCAGGTGTTACATCTACAAAATAAAGGCTAAAAATATGCTGTTAAAGTTAAGAGTTTAGACTCTATTTAGACTAGGTTCAAATCTTTTTTTTTCTTTTGGTCACTTCTGTATTTCATCATCTGTACAATGAGGGAAGGAGTCCCTGGGTGGTGCAAACAGTTAAGCTCTTAGCTACTAACCAAAAAGTCGATGGTTTGACCCCACCCAGAGGCATCTCAGAAGTGAGTCCTGGCAATCTACTTGCAAAAGGTCATAGCCAATGAAAACCCTATGGAGCACAGTTCTACTCTGACACACATGGGGTCGCCATCAGTCAAAATCGACTTGACAGCAACTGGTTTCTTGTTGTTTTCATGATAGGGAGAAGTTGTTCTGAGAACTAAAAGAAAATACATTAATTCAACAAATATTTGTTAAATGCCTTGTACTTACCGGGCTTTATCCTGGGTGCTGAGGGTACAGTGACAAACGAGGCAATGTCTCTGTTCATGCAAACTCTCATTCTACTGGGGGAATGGCTGACGTAACAAATAAATGAACAAGATAATTGTAATCGCCTTTAAAGGGCTCCCCTTTAGATGGGAGTGGTCTGGGAGGACTTCTATGGGAAGGTGACGCTTGAACTGAGGTGTGGCTAAAGAGAAGGAGCCAGCTCTGTGAATAGGATGGGTTGGGAGTCCAGGCAGAGGGGAGAGCAAGGATAAAGGCCTAAGCTGGGATTCAGCTTGGCATGTTCAAAGAACAGAAAGTAGGCCAGCGTGGCTAGAGTGATACAAGGTGAAGTCAGAGGGGCAATTCGGACCATGGTAAAAAGTATGCATGTTTATGTTTTTAAAAGGCCACTCAAGTTCCTGCGAGAAGGATGCATTACAGGAGGTAAGGGGTCTGGAATACCAAGCAGGAGACAACTGCAGTCATCACCATTGATGATGGCAGTTTGGGCTGGGGCTGTGGCTGTGGGGGCATAGAGAGAAGCGGACAGATTTAGAATGTATTTCGGAGGCAGAACTTTCAGGATGTGGCGATGGATTGCACATGCTGAGTAAAAAGAGGAAACAAGTATCACTCCTAGGCCCTTCATTTAAGCAACCAGATGGCTATGACAACTATTAGGTTATTTATTGTTTTTCAACTTCAAACTTACCCTTCTATACTCTGTTTTGTAATGTCAGGGCTGGGACTCTGCAAATCACTTTTCTGCTTTTCCAGCTGACTCCCTACTAGTCCCGTCAATAGTGGGTGTCAGAGGGAGATGGCAAGTCTCTCAGAAGGGACTTACTCCTCCCCATCTGCTTCCTCTTCCTGAGAGCGGCATCCTAGCAAGGCACCCCTGCAGCACTGGTTTTTTTCTGTAGCAGTGGTTGACCCAGTTTGCAATTTTTCCGACAATTGCAGAATTAACTTTATGCCTTCTCAGAGAGGCACCAGTATCACCCAAGAAGAACTCCCTACTCAGATGTCAGACTTACAGCTTTGAGGGGACCCTCCTTTACATTTCTAAATACTGATAATTCGGTCTTCTTTCCTTTGCTTCCTCAGCCCTAAGGGTGGTAGTTGCTTCCTGTAGTTGCTGTATCTCTCTAATACCTTGTTGTTTTCGTTAGTTGCCATGGAGTTGGCTCTGACTCACGGCGACCCAAAGTACAACAGAACAAAATGTTGCCTGGTCTCAGGCCATCTTCGTGATTGTTGATATACTTAAATCCATTGTTGTGGCCACTGTGCATTTTAGTTCCTTCCAACCTAGGGGATTATCTTCCAGCACTATGTTGGACAACATTCTGTCATGACCCATAGGGCTTTTTTCGAAAATAGATCGCCTAGTCTGTCTGGAAGATTTGCTGAAATCTGTCCCCCATGGTGACCCTGCTGGCATACCACTAGCATAGCTTCCAGCCTCATAGTAACGCACAAGCCACCACAGTATGACAAGCTGACAGATGGGTGGTAACCACAACACCTTTAAGTCCTCTTTTTACCCTTTCAGTTACCAGGTAACTGTCACTGATTTTCTTTTCTTTTTTTTTTTTTGGCCTATTCACACAGTTCTGTTCCATTAGCCTATTACCACACTGTCTAAATTCCTATACCTTTATTTAAAACAAACAAACAAATAAATTCATTCCCATCGAGTTGATCCTGATTCATGGTAACTCCATGTGCTTCAGAGTAGAACTATGCTCCACAGAGTTTTCTTGGCTTTTTTTTTTTTTTCCACATTCATTATTATTATTTATTCACATCAAACATAAAGCACTTAATCACTTAAGCCTAGAACAGAGTAGGCAGTCACCAAAGAGTCACTTCTGCTGACTTTATAATTTTGTTGTTGTTGTTATTGTTACTATGTCTTATCATAAGGAAATGCCAACACTTGTTGTATCACCTACTCAGCAAAACTGACATATAGTGAAGGATTATATCTCTTTTTCTGGTAAAATGACTCATTAAGTATTGTGTAATTTTGTCTCAAAATCAGCTGCTCTTGCACCGATTCACATGAAACACAGAGTGACGTAAATACTTCGCATTTCAGAGGATGTCTTCTGTGGCTGAATTCTTGGTCCTGGGAGTTCGAAGAAACAAAGTAGCATATCCCCACTACAGCCCACCACAGCACCCTGCAATGTGCCTGAAATATTTGGGTGGGGGTGGTGGGTGTGACTCTACACCTGTGGAACGGAAAAAAAGGGACTGCGGGAAGAGTTAGGAGCCCTGGATTCAAAACTGCTCTGTTACATGTATTTTCTGTTCTTGATCCAGTTACCAATCATCCTCAAAATTTCATTATTTCGTGCATGAAATGGGGCTAATAAAGTTCCTGTTGCAGGTTTATTTGCTTTTTAAAAAAAATTTTATTGTGATTTAGGTGAAATTTTACAGAGCAAGTTAGTATTTCATTCGATAGGTTGTACATAAAGTGTTCCAGGACATGGGTTGCATTCCCCACAACGTGTCAGCAGTCTCCTCAATTCCATCCTGGGCTCCCCGTTTCCTTTCACCTGGGTTTTCTGCCCCTTCCTGCTTCTCATCTTTGCTTTTGGGCAAATGTTGTCCTTTTGTCTTATATAATTGATTGTTCTAAGGAACACGTTCCTCTCAGGTGTTTTTGTTTATTTTATGGGCCTGTCTATTGTTTGGCTGAAGGTGGTCTCTGGAAATGGCTTCAGTTCCAGGTCAGAAGGGTGTCTTAGAGCCATAGTCACGGGAGTTCCTCCAGCCTCTGTTAAGACCAGTAAATCTAGTCTTTATTGTGAATTAGATTTGTTGTCCTACATTTTTCTCTTACTCTTTCCAGGACCCTCTGTTGTCAGGGCTGTCAGTAGTGGTAGCTGGGCACCATCTAGTACTCATCTTGGGGTTGTGTAGGCTGTGGTTCATGTGGTCCATGGACTAATAGTCCTTTCGACTAATTACTCTCTTGAGTCTTTGGTTTCCTTCACTCTGCTTTGCTGCAGATGGGAAGAGACCAATAGTTGTGTTAGATAACAGCTCACAAGCTTTTATGATGCCAGACTCTACTCACCAAAGTAGGATGCAGAATATTGCCTTTATGAACTATGTTGTGTCAATTGATGTAGATGTCCCCAAGTCTATGGTCTTTCGCCTTTAAGCCTAGGAAATTCATCGTGTGAGGTTATTTGGTTATGTCTAAGAAGTTTCCATGACTGTACCCCTTATGTGATCTATGGTCTATATTAATATGTATGTGGCACCTACAATTACGTATGTAGAAATATCCACAACCAAACTTATATCCACAGGTGGGCGTGCTCCCTTACTCCCTCCCACACCTCTTTAGCATATGTAGCTACCTATGTATCCATTTGCAAATTATTGTTTGTTAATACTACTGGTGCAGGATTGCCTGTTATAGTAATTATTGTAGTTGCCCTTTATTCTTGCGTTTCTCTCAGTGTCTTCCTTTGCCTTGGTCGTGTTTCTCTGACTTTCCCCGTATTGTGTATTGCCTTTCCCTTCACGGATATTAACACGTGTCTTCTATCTAGCTACTAATTTTCTCTCCTTTTACCTCCCATCCCTGGTAACCAGCAAAGAATTTTGTTTGTTAGTTTGTTTTTTTCTGTTTGTAAATCTGTTTTTCTTTTTAATAACATTGGTCTCATAAAATATTTGTCCTGTTGTGATTGACTTATTTCATGCAACATAATTTCTTCCTAATTCATCCATGTTGTGAGATGTTTCACAGATTCACCGTTATTCTTTATGGTTGGGTAGTGTCCCATTGTGTGTGTACCACAGTTTCTTTATCCATTCATCCATTGATGGGCACTTAGGTTGTTTCCATTTTTTTGCAATTGTCAATAATGCTGCAGTGAACATGGGTGGGCTCTTACTTCTTAGGGTATATACCTAGGAGTGGGATTGCTGGATCATAACGGTATTTCTATTTCTAGCTTTTTAAGGAAATGCCATACTGTTTTCCATAATGGTTGTACCATTTTTCATTCCCACCAGCAGTGCATAAGAGTTCCAATCTCCTCACAACCTCGCCAACGTTTGTTATTTTTCTGTTTTTTTTTTTTTTTAATGCCATTACTGTCAGGATAAGGTGGTATCTCGCTGTAGTTTAGATTTATATCTCTCTGGTGGCGTGGTGGTTAAGAGCTTAGCTGTTAACCAAAAGGTCAGCAGTTTGAACCCACCAACTGCTCCTTGGAAACCCTATGGGGCTGTTCTACTCTGTCCTATAGGGTTGCTGAGTCGGAACTGACTTGCAGCACCTAACAACAACAATGGCTAATGATAGCAAGCATTTCTTCAGGTATTTGTTAGCCACCTAAATGTCTCTCTGGAGAAGTGTCTGTGCATGTCCTTTGCCCATTTTTTAATTGGATTGTTTGTCTTTTTGTTGTTGAGGTGTTGAAGTTTTCTATAAATTTTAGAGATTACACCCTTGTTGGATGTGTCGTAGCCAAAAATTTTTCTCCAGTCTATAGGGTCTCTTTTTACTCTTTTGGAGAGGTCTTTTGATGAGCATAAGTGTTTAATTTTTAGGAGGTCTCATTTATCTAGTTCATCTTCTGCTGTTAGTGCATTTTTAGTTATTCTTGATATTCTATTTATGCCATGTATTACGGCCCCTAGCATTGTCTCCATTTTTTCTTCCATGGTCTTTATTGTTTTAGGTTTTATATTTTGGTTTGATCCATTTTAAGTTAGTTTTTGTATACAGTGTGAGGTATGGGTCCTGTTTCATTTTTCTACAGGTAGGCATCCAGTTTTGCCAGCACTATTTGTTAAAGAGACTGTCTTTTCCCCCATTTAATGGACTTTGGCCCCTTGTCAAATATCAGCTGCTCATAAATGGATGAAATTATGTCTGGGTTCTCAATTCTGTTTCATTGGTCTATGTGTCTGTCATTGTACCAGTACCAGGCTGTTTTGACTACTGTGGCTGTATAGTAGGTTTTGTGATCAGGTAGTGCGAGGCCTCCTATTTTGTTCTTCTTCAATAATGCTTTACTTATCTGGAGCCTGTTTACTTTCCATATAAAGTTGGTGATTAGTTTTTTCATCTTATTAAAAAATGCTCTCTGGATTTGGGTCAGGGCTACATTATATCTATAGATCACTTTGGGTAGTATTGACGTTTTTACAACTTTAAGTCTTCCTTTCCATGAGCATGGTATGTTTTTCCATTTATGTAGGTCTCTTGTTTTCTTGCAGTAGTGTTTTGTAGTTTTCTTTGCATAGGTCTTTTTACATCCCTGGTTAGATTTATTCCTAAATATTTTATCTTTTAGGGGTACCACGAATTGAATTGTGTCCCCAAAATATGTGTCAATTTGATTAGGCCATGATTCCCAGTGTTGTGTGGTTGTCTTCCATTTAGTGATTGTAATTTTATGTTAAAGAGGATTAGGGTGGGATTGTAACACCCTTACAAAGATCACATCCCTGATCCAATGTAAAGGGAGTTTCCCTGGAGTGTGGCATGTACCACCTTTTATCTTACAAGAGATAAAGGAATGGGAAGCAAGCAGAGAGGCGGGTGGAGGGGGGGAACCTTATACCACCAACAAAGAAGCACTGGGAGCAGAGCGTGTCCTTTGGGCCCTGCATTTCTGCATGGAGAAGTTCCTAGTCAAGGGAAAGATTGATGAGAAAGACCTTCCTCCAGAGCTAACAGAGAAAGAAAGCCTTCCCCTGGAGCTGATGTCCTGAATTTGGACTTCAAGCCTACTGCAGTGTGAGGAAACAAAATTGCCTTTGTTAAAGCCATCTACTTGTGGTATTTCTGTTTTAGCAGCACTAGATGACTAAGACAGGGGGCTATTATAAATGGAATTGCTTACCTGATTACCTTTTTTGTGTTGTCTTTTTTGATGTAGAGGAATACAACTGCTTTTTGTATATTGGTCTTATATCCTGCTACTTTGCTGAATCCTTCTATTAGTTCCAGTAGCTTTCTTGTGGAATCTTTGAGATTTTCTATGTATAGAACATCACCTGCAAATAGGGATTGTTTTACTTCTTCCTTACCAATTTTAATGTCCTTTATCTCCTTTTTGGAGCTGTGGTGGCATAGTGGTTAAGTGCTATGGCTGCTAACCAAATGTTGGGTAGTTCAAAGCAATGAGCTGCTCCTTGGAAACCCTATGGGGCAGTTCTACTCTGTCCTATAAGGTCACTATGAGTTGGAATCGACTTGACAGCAACAGGTTTTTATTTCCTTTTCTTGCCTTATTGCTCTAGCTAGGACTTCCAGTGCAATGTTGAATAAGTCTTGGCTCTGATCTTACAGAAGCAGATTTCCAGGCCTTTCTTCCATGGCACCACTGGGTGAATTTGAACTGCCATTCTTTCTGTTAGTAGCCAAGAGCAAACAGTTTGTACCACCCAGGAGCCTATATATTTATAATAAATCCTAATATCTGGTAGACAAGTTTTTGCACCTCCTTCATTTGGTCAAAACCTGTTGCTAATTATTTGTTTAAATAACTAATTTGGTTTCTGTCTTCTGACAGGGCTTTGACTGATAATTTGGGGGCTCTATTTACTGAGTTGAGGGAAACTGGAGAAGTAAAAGTTGGGAGAGTGAGGGTGGGGAATCCTGAGTTCTGCTGTCATATCATAACACTTTGAGATGCATGTTAGATGTTCCAGGAAGAGATGCTGACATCACTAGCTGTTACACAATCTGATGATGAAAAAAAATGTTACATTTGGGGGTATAAATTTGAGAGCCATGAGCAAATAGATGATATAGTAATTCCTAAGGCTGCCGTAACAAAGTACCACAAAGTGAGTGGCTTAGAACAATAGAAATTTATTGTCTGTCTCAGAGCTCTGGAGGCTAGAAATCTGAAGTCAAAGTGTCAGCAGGGCCACACTCTTTCTGAAGGCTCTAGGGGAGGGTCTTTCCTCGCCACTTCCTACCTTCTGGTGGTTGCCAGCAATCCTTGGCATTCTTGGCTTATAGACACATCACTCAAATCTCAGCTTCCATGTTCACATGGCCTTTTTCCTGTGTACCTGTGTCTGTGTTTCTTTTCCTGTTTTATTTGGACACCACTCATATTAGATTAGGACCTGTCCTACTCTAGCAGGAACTCATGTTTAACTGATAATATCTTCAAAGACCCTATTTCCAAATAAGGTCACATTCATAGATACCAGGGACTAGAACTTCAACATATCCGTCTTAGAAACACAATTCAATCTTTAACAAATGGAATATAAGCCTTAGGACTAGATTATACCTCCTAGGGTGAAACAATAAATAGATATTGGAAGAGGGCTTAGAACCAAGCCCTGCGAGGGTATGAAATTTAGAGATGAAAGATGAGGAGCAGCAAAGAAAACTGAGAAGGTATGACCAATGAACAAAAGAAAAATCAGGAGTGTGTGGGAAAAAGAGAAGTGTCTCAGGGATTGAGGAGAAGGAGTACAGAGCAGTGATCACTGAGTTTGGCTATATGGATGTTGACCTTGCCAAGCACTGCATCACTGAATGGTGGAACTGGAAGCTAGACTGGAGTGAGTCAAAATGTTAATGGGAGTTGAGGAATTGAAGAAAGTACACACAAATAGTAACTGCTCATAAGTTATTAACTATTACTATTGTATTGTAATAGCAGAAAAGAGGAAGACCGTCAATGAGATGGATGGACAGCAGTGGCTACAACAATGGGCTCAAGCATAACAATTGTGAGCATGGCGTAGGACCAGGCAGTATTTCATTCTGTGGTACATAGAGTCGCTATGAGTTAGAACTAACTCAACAGCACCTAACAACAACATTGTTTAAAAATTTTTCGTGTATATATATTAATATATACACATACATGTTGCTCCAAAGAGATCATGTTAAACATTTATCGGTACAGCACTGCCACTACACATACATGTGAACAACTTAAAATTTTCATAAAATAGTACTTATAATCACTATATATGATGCACTCTGATACTTTATATTCTATTTAATTTTAAAAAATACATTATGTTGCAACCCTCTAAATTGATTTCATAAACCTCTAAAGGGTTATGACCTGCAATTTGGAAAACGCTGGTTTAGAGGTCTTCAACTACAGGTGTTAGAGATCTTCAAGAAGTTACTTCTTAAAGAGATTTTCAGAAAGATGGTGATCAAGTGTCCTTTTTAAATTCAAAGCTTAACAGCAACAGAAACTCAAGAAAAATGAAGCAGGAAATTTTTTAAAAATTAGGCAAAATTGGAAATGTGAAGGCTTAGGGTTTATAATACTTATTCTAAAGACAAATTATTGACTTCTTAATGGTACTAATAGTACATCCATCACTCATCTGTCAGTTTGTCATACTGAGGTGGCTTTTGTGTTGCTGTGATGCTGGAAGCTATGCCACTGATATTTCAATAACTAGCAGGGTCACTCATAGTTGAACAGGTTTCAGTGGAGCTTCCAGACTAAGAAAGACTAGAAAAAAGGACCCGGCAAACTACTTTTAAAAGTATTGGCCAGTGAAAATCTTATGGATAGTAGTAGAACATTGATATAGTGCCCATGGAAGCAGCAGTCAAGAAACTAAAAGACCCAAGAAACTAAAAGACCCACTGCATTGAGCAAATCTGCTGCAAAAGACTTCTTTAAAATGTTTTTTAAAAAGTCACCTTGTGAACTAAGGTGCACCTGAGCCAAGCCATATATTTTCAATGGCCTCATATGCATGCAAAAGCTGGACAATGAATAAGGAAGACTGAAGAAGAATTGATGCTTTTTGAATTATGGTGTTGATGAAGAATACTGATTATACCATAGACTGCCAGAAGAACGAACAAATCTGTCTGGGAAGAAGTACAGCCAGAATGCTCCTTAGAAGCAAGGATGGTGGCACTTCATCTCATGTACTTTGGACATGTTATCAGAAGAAACCAGTCCCTGGAGAAGGAACTCATGCTTGGTAAAGTAGAGGGTCAGCAAAAAAGAGGAAGACCCTCAACAAGATGGATTGACACAGTGGCTGCAACAATGGGCTCAAATATAGCAATGATTATGAGGACGGAACAGGAATGGGCAGTGTTTCTTTGTACACAGGGTCACTATGAGTTGGAACTGACTCAATAGCACCCTAACAACAACAGCAATAGTATATGCCTACATTTCAGCTTTTCAGGTGACAGACTTGTTCTAAAATTGAAAGTATGACATTACTAAAGATATTTACTTTTCAATTCCTTATATCCATGAAGTTAAACACTATTGTGGCTAATTATTAAAAATGACATTAATCTGCCCAAGTAGCTCAGGGACATTGCTGGCGTGCTCACTATGTCTGTATTTGGAGGTAGAAAATTCAATGTTTACGGAAAATGACAGATGGTATGAGCCTACCTGATCATATTGCTAAAAAATAACTAAAAGTGTTAGATATCCACGGATCATAAGGGAATGAGGTAAACCAACCTTTTGTAGTTCACCTACATTGAATAGACATTCTGTCACTACATTTATGTGTGTAGAGCTTCTGAAAAGAGGGCTCACCAGTTTTGGAGTTTTTACAAGCCCTTGGGAGAGAATCAAACCCAGCTTCTCATAACTGATATGTGGCTTTTCTGACACTGTTAACAAGAAGGCTCTCATAAAATTCCTGTTGCTATAATAACCAATAGAGAGCCTAGGCAAATGGAGAAGCTGTATTCAGACACAGAGACCCGCCTCTCAGGCTACTCGGGGTAATGAGGCAAAGACAATTCAATAGTAAAGCCCAGTGTTGAAGGCAGAAGTTCTTCTGAGTTTTCCCTAACTCTACCTAGAAGCTTTGATAGCGAACAGTGGATTTTTAACCTTTTGAGAGGGATGTTGTCTTTTGAGAATCTAATGAAAAATGTGGGCTTTCCATCGAAAGCCCTTACCCCATTATTTTGCCTACAATTTCAAGGGATCCACAGAGCTTCCTGCTGCCCAACCCCAGATTAAGAGCCTTAGCTTTTAGATGATGACGTTCCCAGCAGAGATTCTAGAAAGAAGAATGGCAAACAAGATAGACCCTTCTGGTAGCTTCAAAGGCCCCTAGTCAAAGAAAATACATCTTGTGAGCACCCCATGTGATCCTGAGTTAGTTCATTCAATTACACCTATACACACAGATTACCATTCACTGTCACGGGCATCATCTTTTTTTAAAAAGTCAAGGACAATTGGATAATCTGGGCCACCTCAACATATATTTAGAAATAAGCTGGATATAAACAAATTAATAATAATGGTCTTTCATGGCCCCCAGACTCTCTGTTAGCCTAAACTAAAACCATTCCCGAATCCAACTCTTCAGACAAAGATTAGACTGGACTGTAAGACATAAAATGATACTTGTGAAGAGTGTGCTTCTTAGCTCAAGTAGATAAACCGAAAACCAAACCAAACCCACTGCCATCAAGTCTATTCCAACTCATAGCGACCCTATAGAACAGAGTAGAGCTTCCCCATAGCGTTTCCAAGGAGTACCTGGTGGATTCAAACTGCTGACCTCTTGGTTAGCAGCCGTAACACTTAACCACTATGCCACCAGGGTTTCCAGCTCAAGTAGATACATGAGACTAAATGGGCAGCTCCAGTTCGGAGGTGAGATGAGAAGACAGAGAGGGACAGGAGTTGGTTGAATGGACACAGGAAATACAGGGTAGAGAGAAGGAGTGTGCTGTCACAGGGAGAGCAACTAGGGTCATATAACAATGTGTGTATAAATTTTTGTATGAGAAACTGACTTGAACTGTAAACTTTCAGGTAAAGCACAATAAAAAAAATTTTTTTTAAATTTAAAAATGATCTTTCTATATGTTCATACCTAGGCAAAGCTGACCTAAGGCTTCTGTGAGAGAATAAACTTGGAGAAAGTTTGCTGTAGAAAACCAGTTGGGTAGAAGAGACTGTGGGACTCTACCTAGGCATAGATAACGAAACAGTCGCAGAACCTTTGAGAACACCATCTGCCCAGCCACCCCCCTAAATTTGGCTCTAAGCTCTGTCAGTGCCCCTATCCTTTAATATAGACAGTTGACATTTCCTCCTATGTGAAGTGCTAGGCTAATATAATTTTGAGATAAATTCTCAGACTACCACCTTTTAAGCTGCTCCCATATAGAAATATTAGGAGCTGCAACTGTCACGAATTCCAAGCTGAACCCTCAACCCTCCAAGACTGGCCACAGACATATTGTAAGATGGTCCATTTGTAGTATCCCTTCCCTCAAAGGAAGAGCTGTAATATGAAGCAAACTAAAGACCAGCTTCCCAGATTCCAGCTAACAAATTCATTGCAAGAGGAAAACATTCACGTAGATTAAAACATTTCCACAGTAGAAACTATTGAGACCTCTCTGGCTACCCTCACAGAACTCAGAGGAATCTAAGTTTAACAAAGCTTTCCTTCTGGGACCCCAGACCTGCTTAACAAACAGTTTACCTCAACTGGAGCGAGAACACACCCAACAGAAAAGCTTCCATGGCTGTTCTTTGGTTCCTACCTACTGATGCATGGTGCCTTTCATTGTCTCTGGTTTGTTTGAATGTTATAACATCATATAACTGTTTGGCACTGGGTGAGCTTGATGTTTTAAAAACGAAGATATTTTAGACTTCTAAATAAGTTGCACTACTGGTTGTAAACCACAGAGTACAATATGTGATGGCCATCTTCCCGTCTCACCTATTATTTAAAGTGTCATGTTTTGATCTCAATCCACGGGTCTCAAGAAGGGTAGGAGCCCTGTGGTAAATGGATATATCTGGGAAACACAGAGAACAAATGCTAGTTGAAAAATATATGCCTTTTATCATGAATTCCTGCCACAGGCCTGGAAATAACATGAAACACAATTGAACTTTGTTACATCATAAATAAATTGACTCTTTCCATTTTCAAACAAATTCTACCAATAAAAATTGAAAGTTTTATGAAAATTTGATATGATTTTTTATATCTTCTACGTGTTCCTTTCTGAACGTTAAAGTCAAAGATACACACTAAGGTATGGACAATGAAACGATACGGTATCTTGGGCTTCCTTAATAACTTAAAAGAAAAGTGTGTATGGTGGATAAGTTAAACAACATTGGAAAATTGTAGATAATTGTTAAAGTTAAGTGATAGGCACATGTGAGTTCATCATACTTTTGCATTTGTTTGACTTTTCCAAATTAAAAAAAGAATCAAAGACATGAAAATTTTCCAGTGGTAAGGAACTGACATAACAAAGCTCTTTAAACAATCTAGAAGGCATATGACGGAGGTCATCTAAACAATTTTGTGGTATATTTTGTTTAAAACAAAAAATCAGTTTTAAATAAGTGGTAAATTTTGTGAAGGGTAAGACAGTACACAATACTAGGGAAGCCAGCACAACTTGTACAAGGCAAGGTCATGGAAGCGCCATAGACACATCCAAACTCCCTGAGGGACTGAATTGCTGGGCTGAGGGCTGTGGGACCATGGTCTCAGGGAATATCTAGCTCAACTGGCATAACACAGTATATAAAGAAAATGTTCTACATTCTATTTTGGTGAGTAGTATCTGGGGTCTTAAAAGCCTGTGAGTGGCCATCTAAGATAGTCCACTGGTCTCACCCCTTTGGGAGCAAGGAATAATGCAGAAAACTAAAGATACAAGGGAAAGATTAATCCAAAGGACTACTGGACCACATCTACCATGGTCTCCACCAGACTGAGGCTAGTACAACTAGATGGTACCTGGCTACCAACAGTGATTGCTCCGACAGGGATCATAATAGAGGATCCCAGACAGAGCTAGAGAAAAATGTAGAACAAAATTCTAACTCACACAAAAAAAGACCAGACTTCTTGGCCTGACAGACTGGAGAAACCTCGAGAGTATGACCTGTGGGCACACTTTTGGCTCAGTAATGAAGTCACTGCTGAGGTTCACCCTTCAGCCAAAGATTAGACAGGCCTATAAAACAAAATGAGACTAAAGGGGCACACCAGCCCTGGGGCAAGACCTAGAAGGCAGGAGGAGACAGGAAAGCTGGTAATAGGGAACCCACAGTCAAGAAGGGAGAGTGTTGACAGGTCATGGGGTTGTTAACCAATGTCATAAAACATTGTGTACTAAATGTTTAATGAGAAACTGGTTTGCTCTGTAAACCTTCATCTAAAGTACAATAAAAAAAAAAAAAGAACAAAGTGGGAGGCCTCACACTACCTGACTTTAGAGCATATTATTCCACCATGGTAGTCAAAACAGCCTGGTACTGGTACAACAACAGATACATAGACCAATGGAACAGAATTGAGAATCCAGACATAAATCCATTCACATATGAGCAGCTGATATTTGACAAAGGCCTAAAGTCAGTTAAATGGGGGAAAGACAGTCTCTTTAACAAGTGGTGCTGGCATAATTGGATATCCATCTGCAAAAAAATGAAATAAGACCCATACCTCACACCATGCACAAAAATGAACTGAAAATGGATCAAAGACCTAAATATAAAATCTAAAACGATAAAGACCATGCAAGAAAAAATAGGGGCAATGCTAGGGGCCCTAATACATGGCATAAACCGTATATAAAACATTACTAACAATGCACAAACACCGGAAGAGAAACTAGATAACTGGGAGCTCCTAAAAGTTAAACACCTATGCTCATCCAAAGACTTCACCAAAAGAGTAAAAAGATTACCTACAGCCTGGGAAAAAGTTTTTGGCTACAACAATTTCAATCAGTGTCTGATCTCTAAAATCTACAATATTCTGCAAAAACTCAACAACAAAAAGACAAATAGCCCAATTAAAAAAACGGGCAAAGGATATGAACAGGCACTTCACCAAAGAAGACATTCAAGAAGCTAATAGATACATGAGGAAATGCTCACAATCATTAGCCATTAGAGAAATGCAAATTAAAACTGCAATGAGAGACTATCTCACCCCAACAAGGCTACCATTAATCCAAGAAACACAAAATAATGAATGTTGGGGAGGTTGTAGAGAGACTGGAACACTCATACACTGCTGGTGGGAATGTAAAATGGTACAACCACTTTGGAAATCAATTTGGCCCTTCCTTAAAAATAGAACTACCATATGATCCAGTAATTCCACTCCTTGGAATATATCCTAAAGAAATAAGAGCCTTTACATGAACAGATATATGCACATCCATGTTCATTGCAGCATTGTTTACAATAGCAAAAAGATGGAAGCAACCAAGGTGCCCATCAACAGATGAATGGATAAATAAATTACAGTAATTCACATAATGGAATACTATGCAACAATTAAGAACAATGATGAATCCATGAAACATCTCATAACATGGAGGAATCTGGAAGGCATTATGCTGAGTGAAATTAGCCAGTTGCAAAAGGACAAATATTGTATGAGACCACTATTATAAGAACTCAAGAAATAGTTTCAACACAGAAGAAAATATTCTTTGATAGTTACAAGGATGGGGAGGAAGGGAGGGGGTATTCTCTAATTAGATAATAGACAAGAACTATTTTAGGTTAAGGGAAAGACAACACACAATACGGGAGAGGTCAGCACAACTGGACTAAACCAAAAGCAGAGAAGTTCCCTGAACACAACCAAACACTTCGAAGGCTACAGTAGCAGGCAAGGGGGCTTGGGGATGATGGTTTCAGGGGACATCTAGGTCAATGGCATAACAAAATGTATTAGGAAAATGTTCTGCATCCCACTTTGGTGAGTGGCACCTGGGGTCTTAAATGCTAGCAAGCAGCCATCTAAGACACATCAACTAGTTTCAACCCACCTGGAGCAAAGGAGAATGAAGAACATCAAAGAAATATGGTAAAGATGAGCCCAGGAGTCAGAAAGGACCACATAAACCAGAGACTACATCATCTGAGACTGGAAGAACTAGATGGTGCCCAGCTACCACCAGTGACTGGCCTAACAGGGAACACAACAGAGAATCCCTGATGGAACAGGATGACAGTGGGATGCAGATCTCAAATTCTCTTAAAAAGACCAGACTTAATGGTATGATTGAGACTAGAGGGACCCTGGAGGTCATGGTCTTCAGACCCTTTGTTAGCCCAAGACTGGAAACATTCCTGAAGCCAATTCTTCAGAGATTGGACTGAACTATAAGATTGAAAATGATACTGGTGAGGAGTGAGCTTCTTGGCTCCAGTAGACACATGAGCCTATGTGAGTAACTCCTGTCTGGAGGTGAGATGAGAAGGCAGAGGGGGATAGGAGCTGGCTGAATGGGCACAGTGAATACAGGGTGGAGAGGAGGAGTACACTGTCACATTAGAGGGAGAGCAGCTAGGGGTACATAGCAAGTTGTGTATAACTTTTTGTATGAGAGTCTGACTTGATTTGTAAATTTTCACTTAAACCACAATTTAAAAAGAAAGAAAAAAACAGTTGTATATGTCTAATAATATGTGTCTTGATTTAAATAAATGAGGGAATCAATGCAAATGGCTCTCAAAATCTATGTATTTTGTTTTGTCATATTGCAAAATGGAGGCAGGCTACAGGAGGAGGAAAATACAAGACGTGTGATAGTGTAGGGTGGTCTGTTCTAGCTCTCCTAGATAAAAAAAAAGGTGATGCCACAGGAAAGGATGTTAGGAGATATACTCAATGAAAGAATAATCAGTGAAATTCAGTGAGAATCAAGCAAAGATGACTCAGAGAAAAGGACACAAAGGAAATGAGGGAGGAGGCAGGGAAGGATGTAGAGAGATCAAAAACAGAGAAAAAAATAGAGGCTATTCCTCAAAAAGTCAGACATAGGATTACCACATGCCCCAGCAATTCCACTCTTAGGTATGTACCCAAAAGACTTGAAATCAGGGATGCAAACACATACTTGTACACCAAGGTTCATTGCAGCACTATTCACGACAGCCAGATGGTAGAAACAACTCAAATGTCCATCAACAAATGAATGGATTAAAAAATGTAGTATATCCATACAATGGAATATTATTCAGCCACAAAGAGTAAAGAAGGTCCAGTACATGCTACAACATGGATGAACCTTGAAAACACCATGCTGAGTGAAATAAGTTAGACCCAAAAGGACAAATGTTGTACAATCCCACTTATAAAAAATATCTAGAATAGGCAAATGCACATAGACTAAAGTTTATTAATGGTTAACAGGGGGTGGGTAGGAGGGGAAAAAGGGGAGTTGGCGCTTAAAGGGCACTAAATTTCTGTTAAGGGTAATGAACATATTTGGAAACCATAGTGGTGATGGTTGCATAACCTGGTGAATGTAATTAATATCACTTAATTGTACATGTAAAAATAATTGAAATGGCAAGGAAACCTTCAAGTTCCTTGCAAAGAGATTTCTCACAAGCTACCGCTCTGTCCTACAACTTGCTGCTCCCTCCGCCCAATTCAGAAATTAAAATCATCCCCCACTGCGCAGTGATATCCACTCCCGGGAATGAGGCACAGCACCTTGTCAACTTGTATAAGGAAGACATTGTGGAATTGAAGCAAACCCCTAAGAAAGCCGTTCACTCTTTCATTCTCATGGGGCTCAGATAGAGGGGCTCAAGAAGCTTAGTTATTTAACCTGTGTAGAGAAACAGGATCCAGATGCTTTGGAGATTAATTAAAAGGGTCCACCCCGATGTTCACAAAGAAAATCTAAATCTTACCAGGGTCTGGAAACTCATATTACGCACCCATCCGAGACATGACATCGTGTGGAGGAAGGACCCATCTTGGATGGAATATAAGAGGAGATTATATACCTCTGGGTGTATTGAGCTCTTTTACCACAAAGACATTTCTAGATGTATCTCCCTGGAGAAAGGCACTGAAAATGAGGAAGAGCCCAGCTGGCCTCCAGGACTCCTTTCTTACCTCCCTGCACAAAGCATCCTGCTGTCAAAAAGCAGAGGAGGAATATGTAAAAGGTGCCAGTATTTCTAGCCAGGACAGGCTCTGAGCTAACTAACACGCCAATAGAAATATTTCTTCTGTCCACGAATTGTCCCCAAGGCATGTAACGGAATATTTGCCAATTGTGCTTTTCCCTTATCTCTTCTACCATCTGCACACCATGCTGCCAAGCACTATCTGCTCTGTGCCTAGTCCATCTCCTCCAGACAGTGCTGAAGAGGAAGCCTCACCATCATTTATTCAGATAGCTTTATCAATCCAAAAAATTTACAAGTTGATGTTTAGGAAAAAAAATCATGGCACCGGATAGGATGTTAGAGCACCTCCAAGGAAAGGACAGAAACGGTTCTGACAGCATCGTCCATGGCCCTAGAGAAATCCTACCAAGGTCTTACTGTGCAAGAGTGCAAAGAGAGTAAATGTGTATTTTGTTAAAATTTCAATATAATTTACAATAAAGAGCAGCTCAATTAATTCTTACATAAACCTACACCTGTGCAACCACCACTCACATCAAGATATAGACCATTTCCGTCACCCTAGGAGGCTTCCTCGAATGCCCTGCCAGTCAATGTTGTTGTTGTTAGTTGCCATGGAGTAGATTCAAACTCACAACGACCTCGTGTGTTACAAAGTAGAACTGTTTCATAGGGTTTTCTTAGCTGTAATCTTTGTGGAAACATATTGCCAGGCCTTTTCTTCTGTCGTACCACTGGGTGGATTTGAACTGCCAACATTTAGGTTAGCAGGCGAGAGCAAACTGTTTGCACCACCTAGGGATCTTTAAGCCCTCTAAAGTAACTATTGCATTGGGCAAATCTGCTGCAAAAGACCGCTTTAAAGTGTTAAAAAGCAAAGATGTCATTTTGAGGACTAAGGTGTGCGTGATGCAAGCCATGGTATTTTCAATCGCCTCATATGCATATGAAAACTGGACAACGAATAAGGAGACCAAAGAAGAATTGATGCCTTTGAACTATGGTGTTGGTGAACAATATTGAATACACTATGGACTGCCAGAAGAACAAACAAATCTATCTTGGAAGAAGTACGGCCAGAATGCTCCTTAGAAGCAAGAATGGCGAGACTTCATCTCACATACTTTGGACATGTTATCAGGAAGGGCCAGTCCCTGGAGAAGAACATCATGCTTGGTAAAATAGGGGGTCAGCAAAAAAGTGGAAGTTCCTCAGTGAAATGAACTGACACAGTGGCTGCAAAAATTGGCTCAAAGATAGCAATGATGGTGAGGATGGTGCAGGACCAAGCAGTGCTTTGTTCTTTTGCACATAGGGTTGCTATGAGTTGGAACGAACTTGATGACACCTAACAATAACAACAACAAGGTAACTATTATTCTGATGTCTATAGTCATAGTCATAGATTAGTGTTTGTCAATTCTTGAATTTCATATAAACAGAATTATACAGTATGTAGTTAGAGTATATGCTCTTTTGTTTCTGGCTTCTTTGGAAATACTGTGTCTATGAGCATTATTGTTGCTGCATGTATCAGTCCTTCAGTATTTTTTATTGCTGTATAGCATTCCATTACAGAAATATTCCACAGTCTATTTACAGATTATAATTGTGAACAGTTGAGTTGTTTACATTTTTTGGTTATTAAGAATAAAGTTTCTTTTAATGGTCTGACTGAAACTAGAGGAATCCTGGCGGTCATGGTCCCCAAACCTTCTGTTGGCCCAGGACAGGAACCATTCCCGAAGACAACTCATCAGACATGGAAGGGACTGGACAATGGGTTGGAGAGAGATGCTGATGAAGAGTGAGCTACTTGTATCAGGTGGACACTTGAGACTGTGTTGGCATCTCCTGTCTGGAGGGGAGATAGGAGGGTAGAGAGGGTTAGAAACTGGCAAAATTGTCACCAAAGGAGAGACTGGAAGGGCTGACTCATTAGGGGGAGATTAAGTGGGAGTATGGAGTAAGGTGTGTATAAGCTTATATGTGATAGACTGACTTGATTTGTAAACGTTCACTTAAAGTTCAATAAAAATTATTTAAAAAAAGAATAAAGTTTCTATCACTCTTATACATGTCTTTTGGTTGTTATACATGCTCATTTCTCTTAGGTATATGGTTGCTAACCAAAAGGTCAGCAGTTCAAATCCACCAGGTGCTCCTTCGAAACCGTATGGGGCAGTTCTACTCTGTCCTGTAAGATTGCTAGGAGTTGGAATTGACTTGATGGTAATGGGTTTTTGGTTTTTTTTTGGTATATGTATACCTAGGAATGACATTGCTGGATCATAGGGTAGGTGTTATATTTAACTTTAATACATACACAGCCAAACAGTTTTTAAAAGTTGTACCGATATACACCATCACCAGCAATGTACGACAGTTCCATATTCTCCACATTCTCACCCTCATTTAGGATTGTCATTCCTTTCAATTTTAGCCACTCTGCTTGGTCAGTGTGGTCTTAATATGTATTTCCCTGCAGTATAATGATGTTGAGTATGGGTATAGCTTCATACCCAAAACCATAGTCATTTTGGAACTATTTCCTAATGAGAATAATAATTTTTAAAAACCACGGGAAGAGAATAACTATGACATCCACGCTTATCACCTGTCTGCTTTTCCTCTCCCACCTGGTCACCTTTCTATTTTGTTCATTCGATACATACTTGTGAAGCACCTAATTGTGCCAAGAATTTCAGTGGACAAGCCAGGACTTTCTCTCTTCCTCCCTCCTCCCTAGGGTTCTCCTCAGAGCTGAAACACATGAAAATTAAGGCAATTGGAACATGGTAGACTGTTTTTAGGGATTTTGCCCCACCAAACCTCAACCCTTCTTTGAGAACTAGTCCACACACGCAGGTATGGGCCCATAAAGATCTGTTTGTACCATGTGACCCCATCCCTTCAACTGATTGGATAAGAGGAGGGCATCTGACCCATAGGGAGGCCATTCACTGGTTGGGATGAACCTAAAAGCTTCTCTATCCCAGGCATTTGGAGTTTTGGGTATAGAGATGCTAGTTTACCTGGGGTGCTGTAACTGAGAGGACATGGAAAGCACCCCAGTTCACAGAGAAGCAAAGGAAGCTAGTGTACTGAGAAAGAATGAGATGAATAAAGCAGAAATGTACAGCAACAAGAAAAAACACACAGATCCAGATATGAAGACAGTGTGGCTAAGAGGAAGTAACTGCTACGGTCCTTGATTTCTGGTTCCAGCCCTCTGGAGACTCAGCTGCTTTCCTGCCTTGAGTTCTGTGAGATATCTTAACAGATGCTGAGGTGAATTTTCCATTTGTGGTGAAGCTAGTTTGAATACTTTTTTTGATACTTGCCTACAAAAGCCATAGAGTGAAGGAATTGTGTCATTCCCACAAAGGCCATATTTTCCTTTTGGCTGTGGATGGAGAAAGGAGGCTAAACTCCATATGGCCTTCACCTCCTCTATTCAAGTGCCCTTCCATCCAGGCTAACTCTGCAAATGCTAAATTTCCTTATACCAAATCCAGCAAACGGTGGAAATAGGATCAAAACCAGAATGTTCTAAAAATAAGAGATCATGGGATCTCCTGCTAAATTTTATCCTCAATTACTTTTTCTTTTTCCTTTTCCTACTTTCTTTTCTGATCATAGTCACTTTTCTTTTCTTTCTACTTTACCTCTTATCTTCTTTTATTCCCTTGGTTCAGTCTTTTGACTTTTGAAAGAGGCAAACATGCTGTTTTCAGAGCAGGCATCGTCATAAAACAAAAGCATTTTATTTTGGGAAATGATGTCCTCCAAACCTGGGGGGTGCTATATTTTTGTTTTCTTATGTACCCATCTGAGACTTTTGGGCACAGAAAAAACACTATTGAGTAAGGAAGAACATTGCCTGGGATGGGGGTTCATAGAATATGGAGACCAAGGAATAAGCCCGGCCCTGCATGAGTCCAGCCCAGGTTTGGAGCTGTGTACGTTTCAGCTTGATAGAAATTTCACAGACAAGCAGACATAAAAAGGCAAGCGGGACAAATCTTTTTCCTAAATAAATGGAATAATATGCTAATTTAAAGAGCAAGAAATAAAAGCAGATAAATAGGATGATAACTTTGAATGTGGAGAAAAGTGCCCTTTATACTATTTAACTACTTTAATAATCTAGCTGTGACCCAGATGTTTATTTAGAAAATATCACAGTCCTTTATTATACGAAGCTATGAAATAACTAATATTTCATGCAACTGTCCTTCCAAAGTTATAACAAAACAATCAGTCATGAAATCACTCTGACAGACAGCCTGAAAGATGCTATGGAGTCAAGGAAAGAGGCAGCTTCCCAAAAGGTTTGTGATGTTCTCAAACATAGATGAGAAGAAAACACATTTAGGAAAAAAAAAAAAAAAAAGCATGATGAAAATATAGGATGACAAATATAAGCACCATGGTCTGTTTTTCTCACATGTATCATATTTGCTTCCATAATTCATTTGTAATTCCCACATGTAGATTTCCCTTTTATGATTAAAACATTCTTTTCTGCAAGTTATTAAAGGAGGGAAAAAAAAAAAAAAAAGAAAAAAAGCTTGGTGAGTGTAGCCTCACAGTTAGCCTAAGGAAAGCCTTGGAAAGTTCTAACATTCATGAGAGGAAGCCTTTTATAGGTAGGACTTAGTGAGCACCTACTAAAGCAATCACCTTTCTTTTCTATGACACTCAATTACTTTGCAACCTGATCCTGTAGTTTCTGCTAGGAAATTCTATCCCATCTCCCTAAGCATTATTTTCTTTTAAAACTACAAAAGTGAAACAAGAAAAATGCTTTTCTCACATACTTCCTTTAATCCTTAACCTACTTAGCTTAGCCCTTGTGTCCTTGAAGTGGCAAAGGGAATTAATAACATCGTAGTATATGAAAACCCATCGACTGAAAAAGTTACGTTATATAAAGGGAAGGTATTAACTACAAGCTGAAGTCTCTTGTCTGGTGCCAAACGTGTGTGCTATTCTCTCCACACAGGACCAGCCAGATGCTCGATTAGAGAGTTCTAAAAACAGGGGTCTCCAATGAGACTGTCCCAAAGACATACCCAAGTATATGGATTAAGAGGACAACTTTGTAATTGTGTAAACAGGGCCGAAACTTTGCATCTGCCTTTGCAATATTTTTATAAGTAATTTTCAAACTAAGGTTTTACCCTTCTTAAGTAAGGCAACTTTATGAACAGAATGTATACCTACTTCCGATGATTGAGGTGCAGCCCATCGAAGCCATGGTCTTTTCAATCACCTAATATGCATGCGAAAGTTGATTGTGAAAAAGAAAAGCAGAAGAAGAATGCATGTGTTTGAACTGTGGTGTTGGCAAAGAATATTGTGGACTGCCAAAAGAACAAACAAAACAGCCTTAGAAGAAATAAAACCAGAAGTGAGGATGGAGAGACTTCGACTCACTTACTGTGGACATGTCATCAGGAAAGACCAATCACTAGAAAAAGACATTAGAGTTGGTAAAATAGGAGGCCGATGAAGACAAGGGCAACCCTCAATGCGGTGAATTGACACATTAGCAGCCTGATCACGAAGATGGTATAGGACTAGGCAATGTTTCATTCTGTTGTACACAGGGGGCCATGAGTCAGAGCCGACTTAATAGCAGCTAACAACAACTAAGCTCTACCTGCAGAAAAGTATGAGGTTGCCCGGTATCCTGCCTTTGGTACAGCCTTTGCTTCCTCTCACCCAGAAATTCCTAGTGTCAAAGTTTCTTCTCTGGCTAAGATTAGCCGAGGCCATCAGTCACAGCTGGTAAGAATTTACTGAGAATCCCATGACTCAGCCAACCTTTAGATCTCAGTTGAAATATCACTTTTTTAGGAATACATTCTCTGACCCTCTATACTAGTTTATATGCTGTCACGGTTGGTGATGACATTACTGGGATTATCTGATTAAGGTCTGTCGCCAATCTCTCACCCCCCTCCCAACTTTAAGGTCCCACAGCAGTGTTTATTTTGATCATCAGTGTTTCCTCAATATCCAGCACACTACCTAATCTTTTCCAGGTGCTTAATAAATATCCGGAAATCCTGGTGGCACAGTGGTTAAGAGCTACGGCTGCTAACCAAATGTTGGTAGTTTGAATCCACCAGGAGCTCCTTGGAAACTCTGTGGGGCAGCTCTACTCTGTCCTATAGGGTCACTATGAGTTGGAATTTACTCAGTGGCAGTGCGTTTGGTTTTTGAATAAATATCTAATGAGTGAATGATTTGATGAGTGAATGAAACATCTACTATTTAATTGAATTCAATTAAAAAAATGTTTATCGATGGAGAAATAAGAGCCATCACAAGAATAGAGAGATGCACCCTCATGTTCATTGTGGCACTATTCACAATAGTAAAAAGATGGAAACAACCTAAGTGCCTATCAACAGATGAATGAATAAACAAATAATGGCACATGCACACAACGGCATACTGCGCAACAATAAAGAACAATGATGAATCTGTGAAACATCTCACAACATGGATGAATCTGGAGGGCATTATGCTGAGTGAAATGAGTCAATCACAAAAGGACAAATCCTGTATAAGGCCACTATTACAAAAACTCAAGAAAAGGTTTCCACATAGAAAGAAACAACCTTCGATAGTCACAAGGGAGGGGAGCGATGGGAAGGGGAAATCACTAAGTGGATAGTAAAAAAAAAAAAAAATGTAAACTTTGGTGAAAGGTAAGACAGCACACAATATAGAGAAAGTCAGCACAACCTGACAAAGGCAAAGCTTCTTAGACACATTCAAACACCGTGAGGGACCAAGTTGCTGGGGCTGCAGCCTGGGGACCATAGTCTTGGGGGACATCTAGGTCAATTAGCTTAACAGAGTTCATAAAGAAGATGTTCTACATCTGACTTTGGTAAGTAGCATCTGGGATCTTAAAAGCTTGCGACCAGCCATCTAAGAAACATCTATTGGTTCCATCAAGTCTGGAGCAAAAGAGAACGATGAAAACTAAAGACATAAGGAAAATATTAACCCAAAAGACTAAAGGACCATGTGAACCAGAGCCTCCACCAGCCTGAGCCCAGAAGAACTAGATGGTGCCTGGCTACCACCACCATCTGCTCTGACAGGGATCATAATAGAGGGTCCCAGACAGAGCAGAAGAAAAATGTGGAACAAGATTCGAAGTCATGAAAAAAGACCAGATTTACTGGTCTACCAGAAACTGGAAGAACCTTCGAGACTATGGCCCTGGACACTCTGCTAACTCAGAACTGAAATCACTCCCAAACGCCACTTTTCAGATAAGATTAGACAGGCCTATAAAACAAACACTAACACATGAGGAACGTGCTTCTTAGTTCAATCAAATATACAAGACTAATTGGGCAACTCTTTCCCAACAGCAAGACAAGAAGGCAGGAAGGGGCAGGAACTGGATGAGTGGACACAAGGAACCTGGGATGGAAAGGGGGAGTGTGCTGCCACATTGTGGGGATTGCAACCCATGTCACAACACAATATGCGTACAAATTTTTGAATGAGAAATTAACTTGAGCTATAAACTTTTACCTAAAGCACATTAAAAATTTTTTAAAAGGTGGAAACAATGTAAGTATCTATCAACAGATGAATGGATAAACAAATTTTGGTACATACACACAACAGAATGCTTTGCAACAGTAAAGAACAATGATGAACCTGAGAAACATCTCACAAAGTGAATGAATCTGGAGGGCATCATGCTGAGTGAAATAGGTCAATCTCAAAAGGGCAAATACTGTATGAGATCACTATTTAGAAAACTCAGGAAAAGGTTTCCACACAGAAAGAAATAATCTTTGATGGTTATGGGGGAGGAGAAGGGAGGAGAGGGGAAATCACTAACTAGATAGTAGATAAGTGGTTACTTTGGTGAAGGGAAAAACAGTACACATTATAGGGGAAGTCGGCACAACGAAACCAAGGCAAAGTCATAGAAGCCTCACAGACACATCCAAACATCCTGAGGGACTGAGCTGCTAGGCTGACGGCTTGGGATCATGGTCTTGGGAGACATCTAGGTCAATTGGCATAACAGTTCATGAAGAAAATGTTCTACATCTGACTTTGGTGAGTAGTATCTGGAGTCTTAAAAGCTTGTGAGCAGCCATCTAAGATACATCTACTGGTCCCACCCTATCCGGAGCTAAGGAGAACGAAGAAAACCAATGACACGTGGAAATGTTAGTCCAAAGGACTGATGGACCACATGAACCAGAGCCTCCACCAGCTTTAGCCTAGAAGAACTAGATAGATGGTGCCTGGCTACCACCACCAACTGCTCTGACAGGGATCATAATAGGGGGTCCTGGACACAGCAGGAAAAAAATGTAGAACAAAATTCAAATTCACACGCACACATGCAAAGACCAGGCTTACTATTCTAACAGAGACTGGAGGAACCCCAAGACTGTGGCCCCCAGACACCCTTGTAACTCAGAGCTGAAGTCACTCATGAAGCGCACCCCTTCAGCCAGAGATTACATGGGTCTATAAAGCAAACAATAATACACGTGAAGAACGTTCTTCTTAGTTCTATCATGTCAATGAGACCAAGTGGGCAACACCTGCCCAAAAGCAAGCACAAGAAGGCAGGAAGGGACAGGAAAACAGGATGAATGAAAATGGAGAAAGCGGGGTGGAGAAGGGGACAGTGTTAATGCATTGTGGGGGTTACCACCAATGCCACAAAAAAAATTGTGTATAAATTGTTGAATGAGAAACTAATTTACTCTCTAAATTTCCACCTAAAGCGCATTAAAAAAAAAATGTTTATTGAGGACCTCGTACATGGTAGACACCGAGCTGTCGTTGTTGTCAGTTGCTGTGGTGTTGGCTCCAACTCATGGTGACCCCATATACAACTGAATGAAACGGTGCCTGGTCCTGCAACATCTTCGTGATTGTTGATACGCTTGAGCCCTTTGTTGTGACCACTGTTTATTTTGAGAGCTTTCCAACCGAGGAGGCCCATCTTCCAGCACCATATTGGACAATATTCTGTTGTGATCCATAGGGTTTTCATTGGCTAATTTTCAGAATTAAATTGCCTTTCTTCCTAGTCTGTCTTAGTCTGGAAGCTTTGCTGAAACCTGTCTACCACATGGGTCACCGTGTTATGGTGACAGCTTCTAGCATCACAGCAACAGGTAACCCATCACAGTATGACAAACTGACAGGTGGGTGGTGGACTGAGCTGGCACTGAGCTAGGCTCCAGAAAATCTAATAAATGTTTTAGGTCTGTGCTGGTGTTGCCCTTGGCTCTGTCCTCAGTCTACTTCTCATCTCCTCACTCTCTCCCTAGGTAATTAAATTAAAGCAATGGCTTTAATCACCACCTTTGTATGCAACCTGTTGCCATTAAGCCAACTTCGACTCATAATGACCCTACAGGACAGGGTAGAACTGCCCCATAGAGTTTCCAAGGACCACCAGGTAGATCTGAACTGACGACCTTTTGGTTAGCAGCCACAGCACTTAACCTCTGTGCCACCAGAGTTTCCTCCTTTGTACATAAGGATCACAAAAATCATATCTCTGATCCCAAAGACACGTCTTCCCAGATTACAGCCACTGTAATCACCCAGAATAAGATGAATAGGGAATGTTACAATTTATGAAACTCAGAATCTGGAAGTAATTAATTGCACTCCAGCTATGTCCTCGGAGCCTCTTTCTTAGAAATTTCAGGACTAGGATTTAAGGGAAATATTACAATTATTTCTTGGAGACCAGTTTATGGAGGACCTTAAATCCCAGCCAAATGAGTTAATAACTATTCCCCTAATTACCTCATATTTACATGATTCCTTAGAGTAAAAAAAAGAAAGAGAAAAGTTCTTAGAGTGAAAAAAAGAGAAATAAGTGCTTTCCGAATCCCTATAGTATAGTTAAGAAAACTAGTGTTCACAGAAGTTAACTAACTTGCGCAGGTTCTAGGTATGCTATTAATCTATGATAGCACTCTAACTGTAACCTAGTTCAGCATTACCCCTCCTCTGCAACAGTACATCAAGTTGAGACGTGATGTCTAGGAAAGAGTGAGTCCTGAAGGCCTTTTGACTAGGTGCATAGCAGGCTGGGAGCGGTATTAAGGAATATTAAAGTGGCAGTGGATTCAGAGTGGGTGAGAGGGAGAGAAAGAACTAAGACCAAGTAGAAGCTGCTGTGTAATTTAGGTGGGTAATGAGGAGGGCCTGGGTTAGAGAGATACCATCGAAACACCAAAGTATTGGGGTTTGGTACTGAATGAAATTAGAGGATAAAGAAGAGATCTAATTTCAAAATGTCTCCAAAGTTTCAAATCTTGGCAGTTAGGAAAAGAGAACCTAGGAGTGGGAGCAGGTTTGGAAGGAAGAAGACCTTGACTTTGGGCATTGGAAAATGAGGGTGTGAGACCTATGAGTATGTCTGAATTTCTTGCCTTCGTGGTGAGGCTGGGTAAGAAATAGCCCTAACTTGGTGGTCCAGGGTAGAGAATGGGCATGTCTCTTACGGGAACTGTGATGATTGGGCCAAGAGGGGAATTACCATCACTGAATCCATGGGATATGTATTTAAAATGGGATTGTGGCTAAATAGAAGGAAGAGGCAGGAACAGACGGAGGATATGGAAGAATGGAGCAAAGTAGAGGCCAGTGAAGAGAGAGGTGAGAGTGGAGAACAGCGGTTTGGAGGCAGGAAACAGGAGGTAGCTTGTGTAAATCTTTTAGAACTAGTCCACCACAGCTGGCATTGTGCATGCCCCAGAATTGTGAGTGAGGCAAGGTCAGACAGTCTAAAGGAACCAAGCTGTATGCCCTTTCAGTAGCAGGATTGAGGAGATGGGAATTGGAGTGAGAAGCTAAGGCTGGAAGCTGGCAGCAGACAGGTGATCAATGAAGTCATGGGAACAAGTAAGCTTTCTGAGTGGGAAAGAACAGAGAAAGACCAGCCAACCAAGGACTAAACTTGGAGCCTTCAAAGACATCATCTCTAGACCACAATGGTTTCCATGAGTACAATGGCAGTGAGCCCAAGAAAGAAAAGGAAGAAATTTTTTCTTGGTGGGGGGGGGAATAGAAGACCTAAGAAATCTCTCACTTTCCAGCTATACATGGTTCCTGCATGGTATCTTGACCCCAGAATTAGATATTTATTCAGGTGAATTCCCACATCCAGTCTCCTTGAGGCCTGACAGCTGTCTCAGGCAAAGAACTACATTTTCAGTGTGCTTTTCTGTTTTTCTTTTTTCCCAGTTCTGTATTTGGCTCCTTCTCAGGAATGTCCACTGTATCTCACCTGTGACCTTAGGCTCTAAAAAAAAAAAAAAAAATTTTTTTTTTTTTTTTTTTTTTTAGGAAAAAGTGACGTTCTGTAGGCTACTTTGGGATCCCTGCACTCCTCACCCTCAACCCCCAGTCTGGCTTCTCATACAACTGCGGGATGGGAAAGGAGTGAGAAACAGGATGTTTCTGAGAGGATAGTCTAATCTTCTGGCTGCATTTTTGGGGTCCTATCCTGGTATTGCTTGACACAGAAAAGACACGTGTTTTCTATCAGTGACTTTGTGGGTAGGTAACTCTACTGCTTTTTGAGTTATTCTTAGGTTTTCGCCATAACTTGAGTAGAATCAAAGAAGCTTTGGGTCCTTGCTTTGTACACTGGTTTGACAAAACTTTATGATGGGCGTAAGGGGTGGGGAAGAGATCATTATGTTTCAACACTTGAAAAAGCTTTGTGTCTTGTCTCTTTTCTTGGGCAATCTGTGGTATATGTACAGACACAGCTTTAATCCAGTCCCAGGATGGCATGGTGATTGTTGCTGTTGTTCGTTGCTGTCGAGTTGGCCCTGGACTCATGGAATGAAATGCTGCCCAGTCCTGCGCCATCCCCAGGATTTGTTGCAGACTGCACTGTTGTGATCTATAGGGTTTTTATTGGCTGATTTTCAGAAGTAGATCTCCTGGCCTTCCTTCCTAGTCCAGCTTAGTCCGGAAGTTCTGCTAAAACCAGTTCAGCATTACACCAACAACCAAATCTTCACTTGGTGGCTGCACAGGAGGTGCACTGACCAGGAATCAAACACAGATGTCCTGCATGGAAGACGAAAATTCCACCACTGAACTGCCACTGCTCCCACACATGGTGATAGGAATGTTAAAAGGATCATATAGAAAGGAATTCGCTCCTTCTAGGATGGGAACCTTTTCAATAACAGTCCCTTTATAAGCAGTGACTTCCCTTCCTGAGCTAAGGAGAATAACACACTTCCCCTCTATAGAATGCACAGAGCAAACACTAGCCCTGGTGTCAACTTCTAGCCAGCAAAGAGGTATAGAAGGGGGAGTAAAGGAAGATGCTGTAATGCTGAACTGGTTTTAGCAGAGCTTCCAGACTAAGCTGGACTAGGAAGGAAGGCCAGGCAATCTACTTCTGAAAATCAGCTAATAAACAGGAGTCAAGGAAGAGTTTTTTTTTTTTTTTTTTTATGAGCCAGGCTTGGAAGTGACATACATCACTTCTCCCTACATTCCTTCAGCCATACCTAACAGCAATGGAGCCTGGGAAGTGTAGTTCATCTATGCTCAGGGAGCCTGGGAAATAAGTTTGTAGCTGGTGCCTGCCACTGAGAGGTAGAGTCAAAGTTTCTAGCTTAAGCGACTAAGTGATGGTTGTGATTTTAACCAAGATAAGGCACACAGTGGAGAAAAATGTTACAGAGATACTCAATTTAATTTTTAACATGTAGAGTCTGGAATGCCTGTGGAACATCTAGGCAAAGATGTCCTACAGACAGCCTGAAATGAAGATCTGAAGATCAGGAAAGATGTTGGCATTGGAGATAAAGATTTGGAAGATCTTTGGCCCACATATTATATAAATAGAGGGAGAAGAAAAGAATGAGGGTTAATCTTTACAGAAACAAATAGAGAAAAAGGAGCTGGTAGAAGAGTTTTTAAGTTGAAAGGACAGCAAAGAGAGAATAGGGTCTCAAAGGTTAAGGGAGGAGGAAGTTTCAAAAAAAGGAGTTGGAAATAGTGCCAAATATTTAAGAAAAGTTAAGTAAGAGAATTCAGAAAAAATGTTATTTGCATTTAGTGATTGTTTTCTATCTCCCACATTCAAAACCCCACTCAGATTATTCTCCTTTTGGAAAAGATCCTATTAATCAGTTTACATTGAGATAATAATATCTAGGTTCAAGACGGTAGATTAGGCCCAAGCATTTATCTTTCTTCTCACCTAAAAAACAAAACAAAAAAAACCCTTGCCATGAAGTTGATTCAGACTCATAGCAACCCTACAGGACAGAGCAGAACTGCCCCAAAAGGTTTCAAGGGAGTGCCTGGTGGATTTGAACTGCCGACCTGTTAGTTAGCAGCTGTAGCTCTTAACCATGACACCATCAGGATTTCCAAGCCTACAGCACCCAGGTATTCCCAAGCAGTCTCCCATCCAAGTACTAACCAGGCCTTACCCTGTTTAGCTTCCGAGATCAGATGAGATCGGGAGCATTCAGGGTGGTATGGCCATAGACAGCTAAGACACCACTAAAATGGCAGTAAAGGAATGAAAACATGTATAAATCCACAAAAATAAAGAGAACAGGAGAGTTTTAAAAAATATTTCTAGAAAACAGAGAGTGGTAAGAGGAGTGTTGACAAAAAAGCAGAGGAAGCCAAACCCATAGCCGTCATCCTGAATCAAGAAGAGGCTCCCTTCTCAGTGAGGACAGGGAAGAGTGGGAGTGAGGGGAGGGACCTAAAACTGGAGGTGTGAATAAAAGATGGACAGTGGAAAAAGAAAGTGTGAGTATAAAATGTGAATCCAAAAAAAAAAAAAAATTCTTTCTACTTGAAATTCAGAATTACTCCTTTTGCCTAGCCAAAGATCTCACCAAAGATCTGAGAAGGAAGTACAGTCACCACACTCCTGGTCTCTGCTGTAAACTTGACTTGCGTGAGCATTACAGTATTATTGTTGTTTGTTGGTTTTCAGTTTCTAGAACCAATCTACAGATCCATCAAAGAAGATTAATTCTGGGAATACAATAAAATATAATGATATCAGTCTTGGAAAGAAAAAATCAATAGAGGTTTGCCATGGAAGAGGGGAGATATTAAATTACCTTATCTCTGTCTTTGAAAACAGGGATTTGAGAGGCACAGCCTATGTTGATGAAACAAGGAGCAGAGGTTCAGTTGGTGGTTAGAAGGTACAAAACCAGTGAAGGAACTGAGTCCAGTGATATAAATATATCAGGAGGAGGGAATGCAGGTGCCTGTGGGGCAGCCTAAGGAAGTTAAATCCTTATTCATCATAACAGGAAGTTAACAGGCAATGTTGTAAGTTGGCAAATCAAGATACAATATTTATAGATACAAAAGTAACCATCAGAAGAATTTAAAACAAAAGTTGTTCAAAAGTGGTTCCCTCTGGGATGCGGGGCCCAGAAAAAGGAGGGGTAAGAAAGACAACTATGGCTTTTATGTCTTCAGTATTATTTGATTTTTTTCGAGCCTATTTCGAGCCATATGTAAAATTGGTTAAATGTTTCAAAATATTAAAATGTATATGCAGATATGGGGAGATCTCCAAGTGATATGTTTAAGTTTAAAAAAGCATGTTGTAGAACGATATTTACATTATGATACCATTTATCTGTCCCTGTGTGGTGCAGTCAATGCTCTCAGCTGCTAACCAAAAGGTTGGAGGTTCGAGTCCACTCAGAGGTGCCTTGGAAGAAAGACCGGGTGATCTACTTTCAAAAAATTAGCCATTGAAAACCCTGTGGAGCACAGTTTTACTCTGACACACATGGGGTTGCCATGAGTTGGAGTCAAATCGATGGAACCCACACAAAATAGTTCCTTATGCTCAGCAAGCACATATATGTGTGTGCAAATACCCAGGAAAAAAATCTGGGAGGTTTACGCCAAACTGATAGCAACATATCGTTCTGGTGAGACGATAGGTCTGGGGGTGGGGAAACTGGTGGTCAGAGCGGGGCCTCTGTGTCAACACTGTGCAGCTCATTGTGCAAGGTAGTCTAGGTGAATCTGTACAACAGATTGGTCAAGGGATGCTTAAGCTTAATCTGTAATGTTTAGCTTTTTACAGCAAAAATGCATTACTTTTGCAATGAAAATAAGCTTTTCAAAAATGATGACTGATAGTTAATGGCTGATAGTCAATGTGTTATCTCTCCCATGCGCATTTTATTTTTATTAGGGGTCGAAACCTTAACTCCAAAGAATGAATCTCTAATGAAGCTATTCAGAGATCAAGGCAGGTTAAAGGGGAAATCATGTGGATGGGGAGATACTCCCAGCGTTTTTGAAATCACCCCGTGTGGACAACTGCCAATGGTGACTACGTGATATGGCCATAGCCTTCGTGGTGTCTGATGCTTTACATAAGTTAAACTAGATAATTCCTCTGATGCCAAAGCACCAGTCTAGCTCAACAAGAAAAAGATTTCTGTGACAGCTTGATTCCATTCTCATCCAGCCTCATACTCACAAAAAGTAATTAAGTCCACCACGTTCTGTTTCCCCCGAATACCCAATTGCCATATCTGGTTATCTTATTTTGAGGGTGATCTTCTTAAGAACTTCCCTGGGCAGCTTCTTTTGAAGTTAGAAGGAAGTGTATTGTTTGTTGGGTATGTAGTAGGGAGAGTAGCTACTGGGAAGAGGAAAGAGAAAAACATAGTAAGCAATTACATTCTGGCTTAAAAAAACAGTTGCCATGAAGTCAGCTCCGACTCATGGTAACCCTGTGAGTCAGAGCAGAACTGGGCTTTCAAGGGTTGATTTTTTGAAAGTAGGCGACCAGGCCTTTCTTCCAAGGCACCTCTGGATGGACTGAAACCGCCAAACTTTCAGTTATCAGCTGAGCATGTTAACCTTTTCCACCACCCAGGGACTCCATATTCTGGCTTAGCCCCCTCTGTAGAATCCATAGTAAGGCAAATGTCTGTTTTCAGTTTTTTTCAGTGTTTACTATTAGAAAAAAAAAAAGGTTGCTGTGTTGATTTCAGCTCATGGAAACCCTACTTTGCACAGTAGAAGTACTACTGAACTTTCAGAAGCAGATTGCCAGGCCTTTCTTCCATGACACCTTTGGGGTGGGTTCAAACTGCCAACATTTGGTTGGTAGCTGAGTGCTTAACTGTGCCACCCAGGGACACTGTTTTTACTATAAGAATCATTTATTTATATGAATGATAAAACTAACACAAATTCTGAAGAAAACATACGTTTCTTAGATTTATAAAACATTAAGAAAATAAGGCCACAGTTTAGATCCTGAGTCTCAGTAGTCACTTCAAGATGTAATTCTTAAAATCCCTATTTCTCGTCATTAGCCACAGTCCAGATTAAAAAGAAATATACTCTAGCAATTCCATGAAAAATATACTATATATTTTGCTGTATTAAAAACTAAGACAGGTACCCACAACAGGGCTTTAAAGATATGGAGACTTGGACATACACCCACAAAATGAAGGTGTAAAGGGGGGTTAGTTTAACAAGTAATCTTTAGTTTACAGATTAACATGAGTATAGATCTCAGGACTAGAAGACATTTCAAACCTTTAAGTCTTTTTTACAGCTAAGTAAGCCAAAACTCAAGCTGAAGAACTTGTTCAAAATTATGTTGTTAGTTCCAAGGACAGGCTTAGAGCATTGTTAAAGTCCTCGATGATACAACTTATTCAATCAACAAATGTTCATGTAGCACTTACTATGTATTCAAGTCTGTGCTTGACTCTCAATAAATACTAGCATAAAAGTCCATGGCAGGCATTACTAATTGATCACCACGCTCTTTTCTGCTGAACCCTGAGCCTCAGAACCCCATCCAACAGGGGTATGCTAGCCAGTAATTTAATGCAAGTTCTATTGGTGGTCCACAGACTTAGATATTTCCTTTAATTAGTTCTTCTCTAATTTATTTGAAATGAAAAAAAAAAAAAAAAAACATTGCTGGCCAGGACTCAGGAGTAACCCAAATGTTCAAAGGAAGGTCCTCCATCAAGCCCCACAGCAGAGGTGTAGCTTTTGTGGTGCTGATGAAGTTCATGTCAACCGGATTCATTGTCTAGCTGCCAAAGGTGAGCAGGGTAACACCTCTTTATAGAACCATTTTAGAAGCTGCAATGTGTGTTCTTACATTCACTTCTCCAGGACCTCACAGTCCAGTGAGCCAGGTACAGATGTGCCTAAGCCCCAGGTCAAAACTCTGAGATCTGCCTCCCAAGACAATGACAACAGCAGCCCAGTTTGGTCCATTAAACATGGTCATCTGGGTTAGTACAAGGTTCCCTGCTCAGCTTACGGAACGAGGGATCGAGTGAACAGAGAATCACTGTAGGCAGTCAAGCATTAAAGCAGCTTACAGCTTAGACAGAGAGAAGTGGTTGAGGGGAAGGTAGGAAGGGAGTGTCCAGAATTAATGACCCTTTTTATGGTGAACTTGATACCAAATGTGGCACTATCCCAATAGTCTGCTTGTTATCTTGGTTATGGGAACATCCCTGAGGCCTCTTCCAAGCATTCAACCATTCAACAAATATTATGTGAGCACTTGTGATGTGTCAGGCATTGTGCTAGGCCCTGGGAAAAAAGAGGTAAGAAAGTCCATACCCTTGGAAAACCTGCAGTCTGGAAAATGAACACAGACACATAAATAAAAGAGGGTTATAGACTATGAAGTGACCCTGGGTAGGCAAATGGTTAAGTGCTTCACTACTGGACTAGCTGAAAGGTTAGTGGTTCGAACCCACCCAGAGGCACCTTGGAAGATAGGCCTGGTGATCTGCTTCCGAAAAGTCACAGCCTTGAAAACCCTGTGAAGCAATTCTACTCTGCACACATGGAATTTCCATGAGTTGGAATCGATTCAACACCAGCTAACAACAAAAATGGATGGTGAAAGAAGTAACTCTGAAATTAGGAGGTTTCAACCAAAGAAACCATATTGGGGACCAGGACTGGCTATATAATTTGTGAGTCCCAGGGCAAAATAAAAACGTCAGGCCCCTAATTAAAAAATATATTGAGAATTTCAAGATGGTGACAGTAGAGCACTAAACCGAGCATGGACCCTTCTGAGTGCAAGGCCCTGTGGGACTACGCAGGTGGCAAGCTCTTGAGTTGGCCCTGTTAGAAACTCTGGTCTCCAGAAAGATAAGGACTAACCCTGAGAATACCAAACTCAATGTTTATGAAAGGAAAAGTGGTCAGATAACTCCGAGTAACCTCTGTATTTTACTGCAGTAAAGATAACTGCATATGAGACTGCGTATTTTGGTGACACTCTCAGTCCTGCCTGTATAGCCCCTGAACTCGGCAGGGGACTCAACCATATCTCACAATGGAGCGCCTCAGGTTCACAAACAAGTGCTTCCGTGAGAGCTAATTCTGTGCCTGGCTTTGGAGGCTGTTCACTAGCCAAGATGAGTCCTCAGCAATGTCTGAGTGCAGCCAGACACCCTGAGTTCAGATGCAGGTGCATCCACTGGAAGGGGAAGAGCTAGGCCTTTAAAAGGCAGTAAATTATCGTTCTTGCACCTGATACACACTGTATAAATAAACACCAGCTGGTTCCTGAAAATGCATGCCTTGGTCCACTGGGAAACCAAGATCAGCAAATGTTCTTTAATATGTTAACAACTCCAATAAGAGTGAAGAGTGCTTAATTAAAGAAGCAATTAGCTTTATACGCAGGAATGAACACATGGATGAACATATATGTAATGAATATATACATCAATAACTTTGGGTTTATAAGCTTGGAGTTTGAAAGGGAATACTTCTTGGCTTGTAAGGGGGAACTCAATTCTCCCCACCCTCTTACTCCACCTCAGGAAGGGGAGTGTTGAATGTGAGTGGATTTAATGCCATAAGTGAGCCACGGTGTGAAGGGGTGGAACTTTCGATGTGACTACCAGCGAGGTTAAAAGCTCTGCCTCCCCATGGCTAGTCTCTTTGGATTTCTATCTTTTTTTGCTGTTGCCTTTCTTGGATCTTTTCTTTAATCTGTTCAGCTCATATGGTAAGAGAGATCTGGGGTGACCATTTGCTTGGGAAGGATGCCCACCCTGGCTAAAGCCAGCTCTGCTCTGGTTTCTCTAGAGAAATGCCATCTTTCCTTTGTTCTTTGAGTTTGCCCTTCTTGCTTTCCCTTGCCATGGACTTGGTAACATCTAAAGGCCAGGATTCATAGTTTAGGCCTAGTGGAAAGAACCTAAATCTGCTGTTATGCTGGGTCTTGTGCCAGAGGTACAAAAGGAGGGTTTTGACCCACACGTAGTCAAGCCCAACTAACAGGGCTAAAGAATTCGATGGCTTATAGTAATAAACTGGAAACCCCAGGTGGCATAATGGTTAAGTGCTACTGCTGCTAACCAAAAGGTCAGCAGTTTGAATCCATCAGGTGCTCCTTGGAAACCCTATGGGGCAGTTCTACTCTGTCCTATAGGGTCACTATGAGTTGGAATCGACTTGACAGCAATGGGGTTTTTTTTTTATTATTATTAGTAATAAACCTTATATGTGTCTGAAAGCTCCTTTCTGCCTAGCTCCCTCATGGTTCTATGGAAGAGGCTGAGCACTTTCTATCTTGGAAACAAGGCCAGTATTACTTAGGAGCACCATGCCCTTTCATGGAGCTAAATCAAGATTTCTAGCACCTCATGACTTATCTTAATTCAATTTAATTCAACAAGCACTTAAGAGCCTAATATGGGCAAAGCACCATCTAATCAGAAACAAATTTTTATTGTAGCTTGTGAAGAAATGCATTTATTTTGACTTGTTTATGGCAATCGTTAATTAGTTAGCATTACATACGAAGTGCTGTTTTGCATAAAATTGATCTCAGTCTTTTAAAAAACCAAAGCAGAAGCAGGTACCATGCATCAGAATGAGCCAGCTCAACTTAAGGGGGAACCAAAGAGCATTTGATTAAAATTGCTGAGCAAAGTTAGTTCCATCTCTGCCCTTCCTATCCACTTCTCAGATGCCCTGCCTCCCTTTTTCCTCCGATTCTCAGCAACAGCCCAAGGTCTGCACAAAACATGCTACCACCTGGAGGTCACAGACTCTGTTTCACATTCTTATTCTTTCCCATTCAATTCAGTCTTCTAGAGACCTGGCTTCTAATTGTTTATACTGTACCCTTTGAAATTCTTGTTCTATTGCCAAAAATAAAAATAAAAAAATCTCAGACACTCTTAACCTTTTTACTCAGTACTTCCTCTGCTTCCTGGCTTTAACTGAAACATGGATTTCCCTGGGGATCTCTGCGTCCCTTGCAGTCCTCTCAAGCAGAGGCAGCCCATTCTTGTACACACGCTCTCTTCGGTGGCCGGAAGTACTTCCTTCTGGTTCTTCACTGCTCTTTCACATTCTTTCAAAAACCCCTTCGTTTCTAAAAATGTATTTTAATCAGCTTCCCATCTTTATTGGTTTCCTATTGCTGCTATAACAAATTACCATAAACTCAGAGGCTTAAAATTACACAAATTTATTGTCTTACAGTTCTGGAGGTCAGAACTGAAAATAGGTTTACCTCTGCTAATAAATATCAAGTCCCCAAGCGGCGTAAACAGTCAACCCACCCAGTGGCACCGTGAAAGAAAGGCCTAGCGATCTGCTTCCGTAAAGGTTACAGCTATGAAAACCCTATGAAGGACGGTTCTACCCCAAAGCACAGGGGTCCTCCGTGAGTTGGAATGGACTCGTTGGCAACGGGTTTGGTTTTCTTTCTTTCTTTTTTGGTGGGTTAAAATCAAGATGTTGGCAGGGCTATGTTCCTTCCAGAGGCTCTATAGGAGAATATGTTTCCTTGACTTTTCCAGCTTCTAGAGGTTGCTTGCATTCATTGCTTAGTGACTCTTCCCCCATCTTCAAAGTCAGCAGTCGCATTCCTCTGACCTCTGCTTCTGCCGTCACATCTCCTTCTCTGGCTCCTCTGCTTTCCTCTTCCATCTTTTACGAATGCTTGTTATTACATTAGCCCCACTCAGATAATCTAGGATAATTTCCCCATTTCAAAATCCTCGACTTCATTACATCTACAAAATCCCTTTTGCCAGGCAAGACAGCATATTCACGGGTTCCAGGGATTAGGACACGGACACTTTTGGGGGTCATTATTTTGCCAGTACCCCACCCCTCTCTCTGCCCCTACAGCTCCCATCTACAGAAAACCCAGCTCTTCCCCTTGTATTTGAGGCTTTCTGATGCGGAGATCTCTTTATTTAGTCCTTCCATCGTTCTTGGCAATGTCTAGCCTGATCTCTTGATTCTTCGATCTGTTTATGTCATTCACCTTACCCTTGTTGTTGTCAGGTTTTGTCCAGTAATTCGTGACTCATAGCGACCCTACGTACAACAGAATGAAACACTGCTCAGCCCTGCGCCACCCTCACAATCATTTTTATGCTTGAGCCCATCGTTGCAGTCACTGTATCAATCCATCTGGTTGAGCGTCTTCCGCTTTTTCTCTGACCTACCCTTGTAGGTCTCTCTTTTTTGGCAACCCTGGACCTTGTCATCACTCAAATTTGAGCCTCCTCAAGCTCTTTTTCAGAAATCTTACTTAGACCATGGTCTCCTCTTCTTCACCTGTTTCCATTAAACCTGCTCTTTGACTTCATTAACATCTCTGGTCTACAAATTCCAACCTGTCAACAAGTATCCTCTCTGGTTAATTCCTTCAATGACATATTTATCAGCAACTCATTTTCCTTCACCTCTTTAGGCTCCTTTCGCAACTCACCCAGCTCCTGGAAGAATCAGGCTGTTAGCTCTATCTGTGCCATGCGCAGCCTTTGGAGTAGTGTGGGAGACAGTCCTATTACTGCACTGTCTCATACCCCTAAAAGCTCAGGTCCTCATGCTGTTTGAGAAAAGTGTTTCCCAAAGGGTAGTGTGCATATCCCTGGTAGTATTCAAAAAGATTTTGGGGAATAACAAATTTTATTCCAGGGGCTATGTTTTTTTTTTTTTACATTTGTTTTCCATTTGTGTCAAGGGATACTGGCTTTCCTTTTAATGATATAATATAAAATTTCCTTTAAATATAAGTAGCTTTATTAATTTGTAAGTTAATTTTATTAATTTATTTTTAATTAATTAATTTGTAAGTTAATTTTAAAAATTAAGCTAAATTGCTGGTGGTATATGGATATGGAAAAAAATCATAAAGACAGTATAGGAATGGTCATGTTGAAAAACACCAGGCCAAAGGGAAGGAGATGGTTTCTCTAAAAGAAAAATCCAGAGGAATAAAATCTGACGACTCCATTGCCACCCCCACGAGGAGGAACCATGACCCATGGGCATGAACATCTGACTATCTGACAGGTGTGGTCCATAGTGGAGATGGATGCACAACACATCACAAACTGATGGCAGCAGTCATATTATCTAGGTGATCCTTCTCGTTCAGAGTTCACTCTTCCTGGCAAAATTTTTATTGTGATTAGGCTTTACCTATAAGTTATCAGGCTGTCAATAGCAAAAGACGAACATTTAGCTTGCTTGGTAATTTATTGTTGTTGTTGTGTGCCATTGAGTCAATTCCAACTCATAGCGACCCCATATAACAGAGAAGAACTACTCCACAGAGTTTTCTTGACTGTGATCTTTACAGGGGAGCCCTGGTGACACAGTAGTTAAGAGCTTGGCTGCTAACCCAAAGGTCGGCAGTTTGAATTCACCAGCCACTCTTTGGAAACTCTATGGGGCAGTTCTACTGTGTCCTAGAGGGAGGGTCACTATGAATCAGAATTGACTCTATGGCAACCGATTTGGTTTCTGTTAATCTTTACAGAAGCAGATTGTCAGGTTTTTCTCTAGTGGAGAAAAACCTGTACTTTAGGTGAAGGTTTACAGAACAAACTAGTTTCTCATCAAACAGTACACACATTGTTCTATGACATTGGTTAACAACCCCACAACATGTCAGCACTCTCCCTTCTCAACCCTGGGTTCCTTATTAACAGCTTCCCTGTTCCCTTCTGCTTTCCAGTCCCTGCCCCAGAGCTGGGGCGCCCCTTTAGCCTTGTTTTATTCCATGGGCCTGTTCAATCTTTGGCTGAAGGGTGGACCTCAGGAGTGACCTCATTACTGAGCTGAAAGGGTGTCCGGGGGCCATACTCTCAGAGTTTCTCCAGTCTCTGTCAGGCCAGCAAGTCTGGCCTTTCTTTTGGAGTTAGAATATTGCTCTACATTTTTCTCCAGCTCTGTCAGGAACCCTCTATTGTGATCCCTGTGAGAGCTGTCAGTGCTGGTAGCCGGGCACCATCTCATTGTACTAGACTCAGACTGGTAGAGCCCATGGTTGATGTGGTCCATTAGTCCTTTGGAGTAATCTTTCCCTTGTATTTTTAGTTTTCTTCATTCTTCCTTGCTCCTGAAGGGGCGAGACCAGTGGAGTATCCTAGATGGACTCTCACAGGCTTTTTAAGACCCCACATCCTACTTACCAAAGTAGAACGTAGAGCATATTCTTTATAAATTATGTTATGCCAATTGAGCTGGATATTCCTGGAGAGCATGGTCCCCACAGCCCTTAGCCCAGGAATTCGGTCCCTCAGGAGTTTGGATGTGTCTGTGGCCCTACCATGACCTTGCCTTGTACAGGTTGTGCAGGCTTCCCCAGTATTGTGTACTGTTTTACCCTTCACCAAAGTTTCCACTTATCTATTGTCTAGTAAGTGTTTTTCCATCTTCACCCCTCCCCTCCCTCATAACCATCAAAGATTGTTTCTTTTTGTATGGAAAGCTTTTCATCAGTATTTACAGTAGTGGTCTCATACAATATTTGTCCTTTTGTGATTGACTTATTTCACTCAGTATAATGCCCTCCAGATTCACCCATGTTATGAGATGCTTCACAGATTCATTGTTAATCTTTATTGTTGTGTAATACTCCATTGTATATACGTACCACAGTTTGTTTATCCATTCATCTGTTGATGGGCATCTAGGTTGTTTCCATCTTTTTGCTATTGTGAACAATGCTGCAATGAACATGGGTGTGCATATGTCTATTCATGTGACAGCTCTTATTTCTCTAGGATATATTCTTAGGCGTGGGATTTGAACCGCCAATCTTTTAGTTAGTACTTAACAGTTGCGCCATCAGAGCTCCTTGGTAGTTTATCACTCGATGCAAATTAATTAATCAGTGTTCTGGTTTTTACACATAAACTCATGGGAACTTGGACATTTGTGTTGGCAACTCTGTTTCTGAGCTTACAAGACTGAGTTTGCAAGACCTTGGCTGAAGGTGAATTTGCCAAGGTGACGTCACCCTGTACGCTTGTCTACATGGCCAATCTTCCTTCCTCAGGTTCCTTCTGACCTTGTTGTATGGCTTTCACACCAAACCACAGCCTCATGTTCTCCTCAACATTTTACAGTCTGCCTCTGGTCCAGCTTTTTACTACGACTGCTCTTGGGAAGTGGTCTTCCAATCGTCTGATTTGGGCTTATTTTCAGGTCTCATCCCCATTGACGCCTCTTATCTTTGGATGCTTTTGAGCATTTGATGCCTTCCATCTGGCTCCCAAGACAACATTTTTTCTTGGTTCTCTGTCAAATTTTTGACAAAGTCTGTTTCCTGCACATACTCACTTCTGCTTGTCCCTTACACATAGATGTTTCCATGGTAGAGAGAAGAGAATAGGGCTCTGGTATCAGACCACTTGGGTTCAAATCTACTCATTGGCTGTCTGAACTTGTGCAAGTTATTAAATCTCTCTAAGCCTCAGGTTATTCATCTGAAAAAACAAAGGTAACAAAAAAAAGGAGTTGCCTTCGAGTTGATTTTGACTCATGGCAACCCCATGTATGTCAGAGTAGAACTATGCACTATTATAGGCTTTTCAGTGGCTGATTTTTCCAAAGCAGATCACCAGGACTTTCTTCCAAGGCAGCTCTGGGTAGACTCAAACCTCCAACTTTTGGGTTAGCAGCCAAGCGCATTAACCATTTGCACCTTCCAGGGACTCCTTTAAACAGAACTGCTGACCGCATTAAATGAAATAATCCATATAAAGTACAGGGCTTGGCATATGATAAACACTCAGTAAGTGATAGCTGGTTTTTCTTCCTCAATCACATTCACAGCTTATATTACCTTATGAAATAATAAAATGAACTGTTCCAGTCTTAAGATCACTCCTAAACTTCAAATTGGTATTGTAACTGCCTGCTGACATCTCCTACAGCTTCTTCACACTGGGCATGTCTAAGACTGAACTCATCAACACACTTCTATCCACTGTGCCCCATCTTCACCAAACATTTTTTACCATTATTCCTTAATGGTTAATAGTGTTATAATTCACCCAGCCATCCAAGCCAAAAAATTCGAAGTAATTCTCACGTCGTACCTTTCCCATGTTTCTTCCCTCTCTGGCCACTAAACCTAGAATTCTTTCCCAAATATGGTTCCCTTTTCAGGCCCCCTCCATGGCCTTTAGTTCAGACCCCCACTGGACTATTGCAAATGCTTCCTAAAAGTCTCTTTCTCATTCTAATTTATCTTCTACCATATTATGAGTGTTTTAACTTAAAAAAAAAAAAAAAAAGTCTGATATTACTCCTTTGCTTACTAGTTGCTGCATGATCAACTCTAGGCCTTTCACATTCTGATTACAATTTGCTTCCTTACCCCCTACTCACCACCACACACCCTACCCCTACCTAATGCACTACCATTTGCTGTCAATTCTGACTCATGGTGACCCCATGTGTGTCAGAGTAGAACTGTGCTCTGTAGGGTTTTCAATGGCTGATTTTTCAGAAGTAGATTGCCAAGGCCTTTCTTGTGAGTCAACTCTGGGTAGACTTGAACCACCAACCTTTTGGTTAGCAGCTGAGCACTTAACCATTACCTCCTGCACCAAGGCCGTGATAAATGCCTTGCTGTTTCTCACTGCATCTTGCCCTTGTCTGAGCCTTCTGTTTCCTCAGCCTAGAATGCCTCTTCTCTTCTAGCCAACTCCTACTGAGCTTCAGTGCTCACCTCAACATCCCCTCTTTGTGTCATTTCCTCTGGATCAGAATGCCAATGATATAATTATCTGCAACATATAATTATTTTTTATCATTTAACATTTTATGTCCCATTAGAACATGGCTTATTATGCAAATCCAACTGCATTCTCAAAAGCATACCAACTCCACATACTCCAAGGCTGATATAACCCATTTAACCTAAGAAGTAGCGAATGTCAGCTTTTTCAAGGGGCTCCAAGCTGTACATCGTTGATAATCAGAATCCTTGGACCCCTGTGTGAATTGGCTCAGAAATGCGTTTCTATCCTGCAGTAGCACAAATATACTCTAGAGGTGATACCACAGAGAGGAAAAGCAGAGAAAGCAGGTGGGAAATGTGGAGCAACCTTTTGTTTATTAATCCTTAGAGGCAATGCTAACAAGGCTACCAAATGTGTGAGCTAAATTAGTTTGAAATAATCAAATACTTTCCAATTTTCTCCTGTTGAGCATTCCTCCTCCCTTTGCTAGATTCAAAAAATCATAGGAAAAAACGAGATGATATATGTTAAGTCAGTCAAGGTGCTTCCGAAGAAAAAGGCAGATAATATGCACATGACATTTGATATGTGGATTAGAGAAGCGTCACTCTGTGTTTTATGGGGCCACTGTTTACATAAAGAATTTCTTAAAACTTGTAGGTAGATAAGATGACCAAGTAGCTGAGTACAAGAATCATGATGTTTAATCAATGCTTACAACTTTACAAAATATCACCTTGTTATGTAAATAGCCCACTGAGAAGGAGGGCTTACAGAAATGGAGTTCAATGTTGCAGTGAATTAAAATTTAAAGCCAGGTTAATCTGACACATGTTTAATAATGTGCATCATAATGGTGGTGTTTGAAAATTAAGAATAAATGGGACAGAGTAGAACTGCCCCCTAGGGTTTGCAAGGAGCGGCTGGTAGATTCAAACTGCTAACCTTTTTGGTTTGCAGCTTGAGCCCTTAACCACTGCACCACTAGGGATCCTTTAATTACAGTAGCCCCCCGTTATCCATGGGGATATGTTCCCAGACCTCCCAGTGGATGCCTTAAACTGAAGATAGTACTGAATTCTTCCATGTTTTATGCCCTGGTGCCTCCTTTGCACTTTTGTGAATGTAGGTTCTACAGTGTTGGGCATTTTATTCCAGAAGAGCATGGTTTCATCACAATTGAAGTCTTGCTTTGGATGGTTTCCTTTCTCCTTAGTGGCAACAGCTTCTTCATCGGTAGACACAGCCTCTCCAGTAATTTTTATATTTTTTCAATCCAAACCTATTCCTGAATCTGTGTAACCATCCCTTACTTGCAGCAAATGGCTTGGTGTCACTCATTTTAGGAGATCCTTTGCTGAAGTTTTGGCATAGGCTCAATGATTTCTAGTGCAACATGTTGCCAGTCAATCAAACCATGTTTTCTGTTCATGGCTTCTACCCACAAATTTAATGCTTTTTCCATCTTAAATAAGCGCTTATCACGTACCATGGCTGTAACTTCTGCAGTTTGAGGTGCGACAGCAAAACTAGTGTGAATTTCTTTTTCATTCTGCACAATTTCTCAGTAGAAGAGTCATTCTTACTGCAGATCTTAGCAACCTTACCATATCATTTTTTTTTTCCTTACTAAGTCAAGAACTCTCACCTCTTCACTTAAAGGAAACACTTTAAGGCCTCTCTTTGGCATATCCGAATTGCCAGTATCACTACTCTCGTGCTTTGGGGCCATTAATAAATAAGTGTTACCCGATCACAAGCACTGTAATACCAAGACAGTCTATCTGATAACCTAGACAGCTACTAAGTGACTAACAGGTGGGTAGCGTATACAGCGTGGATACACTGGACAAAGGGATGATTCAAGTCCCGGGAGGGATGGAGCAGGACGGCGTGAGATTTCATCATGCTACTCAGAACAGTGCACAAATTAAAACTTATGAATTATTTATTTCTGGAATTTTTCATATAATATTTTTGGGCCGTGGTTGACCATGGTTAACTGAACTACAGATAAGGGGGGAATATTGTAGTACCTTACATGGTCTAATCAAGAATGTCTACGTTCAGCTGTGAAGGAAGTCAGGCGAACAGTAGCTAAGCAGCCTCTTCTGCTGGGAAGACTTTGAATTCCAGGACCTAGTGTTCAGAGCAGTTGACGGTTTTCTTGGCCCAACGAGGACATCCTGGCCCTGTTTCTCAGAGGCCTCTGGACAGTATGGACACTGATATCTGGGCCTTTTTTGTCTGGAATCTCTCCATCTCTCTTCCCTGTCTCAGTAAGTGCTTCTCATACTTCAGATTTCAGCTCAGGTAACATCTAGATCCACCACCATCTGTCAGTTTGTTGTATGTGGTGGCTTGGTGTTGCTGTGATGCTGAAAGCTATGCCACTGGTATTTCAAGTACCTTCAGGGTCACCCATGCTAGATGGGTTTCAGTGGAGCCTCCAAACTAAGACAAACTGAGAAGAAAGACCTGACAATCTACTTCTGAAAATTAGTCAGTGAAAACCCTATGGATTACAACAGAACATTGTCCAACTCACTTGCTTTGGATACATCATCAGGAAGGATCAATTGCTGGAGGAGAACATCATATTTGATGAAGTAGAGGGCCAGCAAGGGTGAGTAAGACCCCTGGTAGATGAACTGGCACAATAACCCTAACAATAGGCTTAAACATGCCGGTGATCGTGAATATAGCTTAGGACCAGGCAAAGTTTTGTTCAACAGAAGGTTGAACATAAGGTCGCCATGAGTTGGAGTTGACTCAACAGCAGCTATCTAGCTATCATCTAGATGCATTTACTTATTTAATCCTCATGGCAGCCTCAAGAGGTAGGGGAACAAGTCCTGAATTTCTGTATCAGAACAGGACTTCTAACACATATAAACTTATTTCTTTCTGTCTTTTAGGCAGGAGGAAAGTTTGATGAACAGTAGAATTGGCCAGAACAGGAAGGGCTGAGACTCTGGTGCAACAAAGGCAGTCTAACAAGGAAGTAGAGGGTGTTATGTGGAGATTCAGGTGACAGGAGGTGGCCTAGGAGGGCAGGCTGTTGGCCGGACTGGAGGAAATCCTGACAGGTGGAACCAGAACCATGATGAAGAGGCTGGGAGATATGAATCATGTGTAGGTCTAGTCAGGCTAGACCTAAAGAGTCTCCCCAAAGATGCTGTATCAGGACCCCAGCCAAGCAGTCTAGGTCTAGTCTTAGAGGGACTGGGGTCCCAAGTTAGATGCAATGGTAGGGATCCAGTTGTTGGAAAGTGGGTACAAGGTCAGTGCAGAGCCTCAAGCAAGACTGACCAGATGCCGCCCAACCTGGTCTGAAAACTTGGAGCTCGTTAAACTGGAATCCTCATTCGTTGCTGGTGGAAATATAAAATGGTACAGCCACTGTGGAAAATGGTTTGGTGGTTCCTCAAAAAGTTGAACATAGAATTATCATACGACCAGCAATCTCAATCCTAGGTGTATACCCAGAAGAAGTAAAGGCAGGAAAGCAAACAGAAACCTACATACCAATGCTCATTGCAGCACTTTTCACAAAAGCTGAAAGATGGAAACAACCTAAATGTCTATCAACTGATGAATGGAAACGAAATGTGGTATATACACATGATGAAATACTACACAGTGAAGTGCAATGGATGGCTTTTATATGGCCTTTCTCGCCATGGTCCTGTAACTCCCACCCAAGTGATTGGGTGGGACTGTAAAACTAAGGTAATTGTGGCCCACCAAGGGGATTGGATAGCTTGCAAATAAGGCAAATAAAATTCATGGCACCTGTGTGGGGGTAGGACAATGCAAATAAAGTCTGTGGAACACTAACGAAGGAATTGGTTGGTTTTGCCATCCTGTTAGGCTTAAAATGAGCCATCCAAGAGGTGGGAAGAGAGGATCTCACTACCACCAAGAAAGAAGAGCCAAGAGCAGAATGTGTTCTTTGCTCCTGGGATTCCTTTCACTGAGAAGCTCATGGAATTAGAAATGTTGGCAGGAAAGATCGGCCAGAGAGACTGGCAGGAGATGGTGTGGTGGGCTTCCTGGCCCACAAAATGAGAAAGCTGAGTAGCTTCCTGGCCCATGAAGTGAGAAAGCCGAGAAAGCTGGGTAGGAGGCTTACTGAAGGAGTAGGGTGCCTCTGGGCACTTGGTGATAGGTTTTCTGACCCACGGAGCTAGAGCTGGGCACGTTCAGCCAAAGCTTGCTGGCAGAGTGTGGTGCCTTAGGGCACACATCAGCAGAGCTAAAAGAGCTTTGTAACACTTGCCCAAGCAAAGGCAAAGGGGCCAGACAGAGGCCTGCCTGTGGGGACTGCTGAGAAGAGGCTGTCCTGATGGTAGAACTGTATCCTGAGCATTTCTGGACCTGAATTGTATCCTGTTACTTCCCTAATAAACCCCCTAATCCTCATTATGGCCCATGAGTTCTGTGTGGCCATTGCAACAAATTACCGAGCTCAGCCGAGAAGTAGAGAGTGCTGTGGGAGGGACGAATGGTCTCAGAATTGGTAAACATGGTGGAGAGAGGAGGTACCTCTGACTTCCACCTCATACAAAGTAGCCTCAGACTATTGATCTTGATTCTCCTTCCCCCTTGTGAAGTCAGAGGAGGTCAGACGTTGTCCCAACACCATTTTTACACACAGCCATAAAGAGAAACGAAGTCCTGTTGCCACAACACGGATGAACCTTGAAAACATGCTGAGTGAAAAAAGTCAGCCACACTGACAGGGAACACAACAGAGAACCCCTGAGGGAGCAGGAGAACAGTGGGATGCAGACCCAAATTCTCGTTAAAAGACCAGACTTAATGGGTCTGACTGAGACTAGAAGGACGCTGGTGGTCATGGCCCCCAGACCTTCTGTTGGCCTAGGACAAGAACCATTCCCGAAGCCAACTCTTCAGACAGGGATTGGACTGGACAATGGGATGGAGAGGGTTGCTGGTGAGGAGTGAGCTTCTTGGATCAGGTGGACACTTGCGACTACGTTGGCATCTCCTGTCTGTAGGGGAGATGAGGGGTAGAGGGGGTGAGAAGCTGGCAGAATGGACATGAAAAGAGAGAGTGGAGGGAGGGAGCGGTCTGTTTCATTGGGGGAGAGCAATTGGGAGTATATAGCAACGTGTATATTAGTTTTTGTGTGAGAGACTGACTTGATTTGTAAATGTTCACTTAAGGCACAATAAAAATTAAAAACAAAACACACACACACAAAAAAAAAGTCAGCCACAAAAGGACAAATATTGTGCCATCTCACTTAAATGAAATAAGCAAATATGTAGAAACCAAAGATTATTCATGGTTACCGGGGGTGGAAGGGAGGGGAAAAAGGAGAGTTTTTGCTTAGGGAATACTGAGGTTATGTTAATGGTGGTGGAATACTTGGGAAAAGATAGCAAAAAATGGTTGCACTACTTGAAGAATGTAATCAGTGACACTGAATTGTACATGTGGAAATTGTTGAGATGGTGCATGTTTTGTTAAATATACTTTCACCACAGTAAAACAAAACATACACACACACAAAATAATTTTGGAGCTCCTTAAGTTTCCCCTACAAAGAGGAACCTCCTGTGCTTCGGACAAAGTTAAGGCAGCACCTATATGTAAACTAGAGGGTACAAAGGGAATCACTGCCATTATGCTTTGTTTGTCCACCTCCTTTTTCCTGTCTTTGTGATGGATAGAACAGATATCCATTATCACAGAGATGCATTAAATATATTTGACCTTCCACTTTAAATATTATTCTTTCCTTTTATCTAGAACTTAGACCTTGCACTAAGCTTAATAATTTACTAATAAAGTCTTTGTACCTTCAAGACTCAATACTCAGGAAATAAAGTACTCCAAGAAAGTTGCCTAGATACACTGAGTTTGTTTGGCAGTATTTGTGCTTATTCTCTGCAGCTATCTCTTTGAGTTTGCCTTCAATGTATTGCATTCTCTGCCTTAAAGAAAAGATTTGTAGAAATTCCTAATAGGGAAAATCATGAGTAGCTGTTCCAACCTAAAATGGTTCAGCCTATCTCATCTGTCTTCAATTTTTTTTTAATTAGTTGAAGGTGAAAGCTTTAATTAAGTGCCAATATTATCTTTAACATCAGCTAATCCAAATTTTAGGAACCTGGTAACGCAGAAGGTTAAGCACTCAGCTGCTAATTGAAAGGTTGGCACCTAGTAGCTCTGTGGGAGAAAGATGTGACAATCTGCTTCCATAAAGATTATAGCCATGAAAACTCTATGGGGTAGTTCTACTCTGTCACATGGGGTCGATATGAGCTGGAATCGACTTGTCATCACCTACAGCAGTAACAACAAGATCTGAATTTTAGGAGCCCTGGTGTCACAAAGGTTAAGCGCTAGGCTGCTAACTGAAAGATTAGCAATTCAATCCATCCCCCTCTGCCCCGGGTAAAGACCTGGAGATTGCAAGCATTGAAAACCCAATGGGGCAGTTCTACTCTGCACATGGGGTTGCTATGAGTTGAAATTGACTCAACAGCGCCTAAGAACAACAATCTGAATTTAAGTAAGAAGAGTGTGGCTTGGGCTTAGGACAGTCTGCAAGTAACCTGAAGAAGCAGAGACCAAGGCTAGATCAGGAGAGGTTTCTGTACTACCAATAAGTACCTTTTGCAGCAAGCATTCAAGTCAAATCAAGTTTTTACATGAACCACAATCAACCAACGGAAATAATCAATGTAATTAATTGCACCTCACCTTGAGTGAGATATCCTGGCTGCAAAATGCTTTCTCATGGCCAGTTGGGACTTCTTTGACACCAGGAAGCCAGAGTCAGAAAATAGTGGGGAAAGAACCTTAATCTGAAGCCCTAATTTCATTTTTTGGTACTGGCCAGATGGTATGCCTTAGTTATCTAGTGTTGCTATAACAGAAATACCACAAGTAGATGGCTTTAGCAAACAGAAATTTATTCTCTCACAGTGTAGGAGGCTAGAAGTCCAAATTCAGGGTGCCAGCTCTAGGGTAAGGCTTTCTCTTTGTTGGCTTTGGGAGAAGGTCCTTGTCCTCAATCTTCACATAGTCTAGGAGTTTCTCAGCAAAGGGACCCTGAGTCCAAAGGATGCACTCTGCTCCAGGCGCTTCTTGCTTGGTGGTAATGAAGTCCCTCTCCTTTCTGCTTCATTCTCTCTTTTATATCTCAAAAAGATTGACGCAAGATACAATGTAATCCTGTAGATTGAGTCCTGCCTCATTAACATCATAGAGGTTAGGATTTATAACACATAGGATAATCACACCAGATCACAGAATGGTAGACAACCACACAATACTGGGAATCATGGCCTAGCCAAATTGGTATACATTTTGGGGGAATACAATTCAATCCATAACATAGAACTTTATGTTTTCTAGTGTTAAGGGGTGTGTTGACATAAGAGTGGCTTGAGATTCTGACCCCAAACAACTGCTTTTATGAAATTGTCTTTTTTATTAAAACATTTCCTAAATGTTTAAAAAAAAAAAAAAGGACAAGAGGCAGGAGGGGACAGGAAAGCTGGACAAATGGAAATGAGGAACCCAAGGTTGAGAGGGAAAGAGTGTTAACATGTCATGGGGTTGGCAACCAATGCTACAAAACAGTATGTGTATTGTTTAATGAGAAACTAATCTGCTCTGTAAACTTTCATCTAAACACAATAAAAAAAAAAAAAAAGAAAGATTTAAAAAATAAAAACTGTCTTCTTCAAATAAGAAATCTGTTTCTTGAAAATGAACCAAGAGATATGGGAGAAGCCATTCTTGTTCATTTTTGAAGCAGCCCCAGGCCTGCCACCAAAAACTTGAACTTAGTATTAATATGTCACAATCAAGTTGTTGAATGTATAATGAAGGAGAGACCAAGCTTCATACCTTGGGTTCCTGAGGGAGGAAGTCCTATATAGCTGGGCTTAGAGATATTTAGGGATAAAAGTAGGTCTTGCCTTTCTCTTTCCAAAGGGCAGAAATACTTTTACTCATGACCCTTCCTCCATCCAACACAGCACATCTAACATCTGAGTGCTTACTACAAGTCAGGCACTGCTCTAAGCATCTTTAGTTAACACATTTAATCCTTTCTAATACTTCACAGGTAGGAAAATTTTATAGATAGAGAAACAAAAGCAGAGAGAAGGAAACTTGGCCAAAGTCACACGAGGAAGCATTCCACAGAGCTAGGAATCCATTTCAGACACTTTGACTCCGGAGCTGGAGTGCTTAATATTATTATACTGTCTCCATCATAAAAGAGATGGATATAGAAAAGTATCAGAGACGGACAAAACTTATAGTTAGATCAGAAACTGGGTAAGATTAGGACAAGAGTGGGAGTGCTTTTCCCTGATGCTGCATCCTATTGGCAAATGGGGGGAATCAAGCACCTAACACCCCAAAACTCCATACCTAACTCTCCTCTACGTATCCTGTTTTCCACAGCACTTATAATCTTCTAGCATACCATGTATGTAACTAAACAGTTGTCCTTGAGTTGACTCCAACACGTGGTGACCCCATGTGTGTCAGAGTAGAACTATGCTCCATATGGTTTTCAATAGATGTTTTTTCAGAAGTAGATCATCCAGTCTTTCTTCCAAAGTGCCTCTGGATGAACTTGAACCTCCAAGTTTTCGGTTAGCAGCCAAGCACGTTAACTCTTTGCATCATCAAGGGATTCCTCTAACGTACCATACAATATATGTATTTATTGTGTTTACGAGTATTATCTAAGATATAAGCACATAAGAGCAGCCATCTTGGTCTGTTCTGCTCACTAAGGTATCCAAAGTATCTAAAACAGTTTCTGGAATATGATACCTGTTGCTGTTGCTGTCAAGTCAATTCTGACTCATAGTAACCCTATAGGACAAGTAGAACTGCCCCATTTGTCAAACAAATGAATAATACCTGCCACCTGCCCACCCGCTTAACAAGATATTTGGGAAGATTAAAATCTTCGAATTTATAAAACACTTGAAGGCAGTGTTTCATGAATGGGTAAAATACTACAAGACAGAGAAAACCCCTTAGGATATAACTAAGTGCAATGCAATTATTATTACTATTTTTAACTTTCAAGGAACTGCTCGCACTGTTGGAGCTGTCCTGAAATCTAGGTGACACTCTTCTGCCTGAGAGGATGATCATGTAAATAAGACAAACAAGACTAGACCAAAAGCCTCCAAAAGAATGAGACAGCAGGAAGTAAGAAGGGAGAGGTTATTGGTTTCTATTTTCTTTTTTACTTCCTCCCTTTGCTTTTTTCTTTTTTTTTTTTTAATGTTCCTTTAGCCCCCTTTATTAAATCATATACTCAGACACTTTATTCTAGTGGAATCTTTAATTACATAATTTCAGAAGATTGCTTCTGGATTGGAGTTCAACTACACTGTGGTTTAACTATGAGTCATCTTCTGCGTGTACCGAACAAGGGATTGCTACTTGAAATCTGACATTCATGATGAGTCAATTACGGTGAAGCAACCTCATCGCTGTGAGTTGGAATTGACTCGACCACAACAGTTTTAATGGGTTTAATCTCAACGAGCCCAGGCTTTTGGACTTTTTTGGAAACCTCTGCTTTCCCAGTGTTGTTGCCCTCATTGACGCTCCTTCTGTTGCTTCGTCGGTATAGGGCCCTTCCCTCCAGGCCTTGTCAGGTGCTGTTTCCACCTTTTTACCTGGTCCTACCCCAGAATGGGGCTGACGTGGAAACACAGAGGTCTGTAGGGAGTTGCATGAAGGCTGCTTGTGAATGTTATTTCTTGAGAGTTTCTGAAACCTGACCAAAGACTTGTGCTCCAACGACACTTCAGCTGGGCACTCTCTAGACCCAGCCATCTTCCACTATTGATAAATAGCTGTGTGAAGAGTCGGAATTATATCAAAGGTGAATGAGGGAACAATTGTTTCCCACTATCATTGTTTATAATACTAAAAGTAAAAAGTAAAGGGAGCTTACTAGACACCCAGAATGTAATAAGTACTCTAAATCAATTAATTCACTTAATCCTTCCAACATTCTATGAGGAAAATCCTATTATTATCCTCATTTATAGATGAGGAAAACAGAGGTGAAGAACATGCCCAAGGCCACATAGCTAGGAAGTGGCAGCACTGGGACTTGGACGAGCTGTCCAGCTGGAGAGCCCATGGTCTCAACCATGACTCAGCTGTGCCACTCCACATTAAAAATGCACGTCGATAATGAAAACACTTGTCAATACAGGTCCCAAGTGCTAAAGATTGTCTCATTAAATCCCCATAAAAAGCCTTATGAGGTAACCCTCATCTAAACTTGAGAGAAATATCAAACAAACCCAAAGTGGGGGACATTCTGCATGATACCTGGCCATACTCAAGACTGTCAAGATCATTGGAAACAAGGGAAGACTGAGAAACTATCACAGACATGGGGAGACAAGACAACTAACTGCAAGTTTTTTCCTGCTGGACTGGATCCTGGAACAGAAAGAAGGCATTAATGGAGAAACTGGGGAAATCCAAATGAAGTCTGAAAATTTAGTTCATAGTAACGTACTAATGTTGGTTTCTTAGTTAGGGATAAGTAGGTGAGAAGCATACAGGAACTCTCTACTATCTTTGAAACTTTTCTGTGAATCTGAAATTATTACAAAATAAGAAGATTAAGGAAAAAAAATTGTGAAGTAGGTAGTGTGACTCCTTGTATAGAGGAGTAACATAACTTAGAGGTTAAGTTGCCCATAGTTATCACAGCTACAGAAAGTTTCATCCCAATAAGACCATGGAACAATTAAAACGGGATTCCATGGGATTCCCATAATCTCTTTGAACCCTTTTGTTATTTCCTACGGGCCATCATAAAGTTTCCTAGGTGGCACAAACAGTTTTTGCTCAACTGCTAACCTAAAGGTTAGTAGTTTGAACCCACCCAGCAGTACTACAGAATAAAGGCCTGGTGATCTGCTTCTATGAGGAACACAATGGAGCAGTTCTACTCATAGGTTTGCAGCGCATCAGAACCGACTCAACAGCAACTAACAACAACATGAGCCATCAAAACCTGCTGATCAAGAGGAGGGCCTGGGCCCAGATTTGTCCTTTCTCTTTTCCTTGACCCAATAATTGCTGTTACTAGCCAACATCAAGTTGGCCCCTAACTCATGGCAACACCAAGCGCAACGGAATGAAATGCTACCTAGTCCTGCACCATTCCCACGATCAGTTGTGGTTCAGACAGTTACAGTCCATAGGGTTTTCATGGACTGATTTTCAGAAGTAGATTACCAGGCCTTTCTTCCTAGCCCATCTTAGTCTGGAAGCTCTGCTAAACCCATTCAGCATCATAGCATCACGCAAGCCTCCACTGACAGAAAGATGGTGGCTGCTCATGAGGTGAATTGGCTGGGAATCAAACTTGGGTCTCCGACATGGCACCTAAATTTCTACCACTGAACCACCACTGCTCCCCAATAATAGTTCCATTTATAAACCAAACCAAACCCATTGCTGTCAAATCAATTCTGATTCATAGGAACCCTATAGGACAGAGTAGAACTGCTCCCTGGGGCTTCCTAGGAGTGATTGGTGGATTTGAACTGCTGACCTTTTGGTTAGCAGCCGCAGCTCTTCACCACTGCACCACCAGGACTCCCTCCCATTCATAGAATGCTCATATACATTATTTAATTTAATTTTCAAGCAACCTCACAAGGTAGCATTACTACCTACATTTTATAGACAAGGAAAATAAGACTTACAGGGGTTAAGTAACTTGCTCAAGGTTGTACATTAACTAATTGGAGCTTGAGCTTGAACTCAAGTCTGTCTAAAACCAAACAAAGCACTGGTATAAATATTTGTAACCACTCAAACTCTGCCTTGTCTCTCTGCTGTTTTGTTTTTTTTTTGTTGTTGTTACTACAGCAGTAATTAACATTGATTATAGATATTAACTATTACATTGAATGGCAATTTAAGCCACTCTATGTAAAAGATGGCTGTCATCAGGAAACTAGTAACTCCATAATCAAAGAAACTATTCCTAGTATGTCTTCACATTATATTTGCCACTTTACTAACAGAGTAGAAATTTCCATTGATTTCCTATTGTGTAGTGAGTATAGCTATAGTACAGTGAGCAGGAAACCGTTCTTTCCTATGCATCATAAACACCAGTTGCCAGAAGGAAACCAAAGACTCAGGGAAGAAACTAGTCTACAGAGCTAACAGCCTACACAAGCTACGACCTCATCTACCCTGAGACCAGAAAAACTAGATGCTGCCCAGCTACCACTACTTACTGTTCTAATCAGTGCCACAGTAGTTGGACCCTGACAGAATGGGAGAAAAAAGTTGAACAGAACTCAAATTCTTTAAAAGCCCAGACTTACTGGACCGGTTGAGACTAGAGGATTCCCTGAGACTATCGCCCTAAAATACTCTATTAACCTTGAACCAAAACTATTCCCTGAGGTCACCTTTTAGCAAAATAACAGATTGGTGCACAAAATAAAGGGTAGTACCCATGAGTACTGGTGCTCCATTAAAAAAACATCTCTATCTAAGTGGTAACTTTGATGAAGGGTAAGACAGTACACAACACTGTGGACACCAGCACAACTTGTTCAGGGTAAGGTCATGGAAGCTCTATGAACAAATCCAAACTCCCTTAGGGGGATGAATTACTGGGCTGAGGGCTGTGGGGACCATGGTCTCAGGGAACATCTAGCTCAATTGGCATAACATAGTTAATAAACAAAATATTCTACATTCTACATTGGTGAGTAGTGTCTGGGGTCTTAAAAGCCTGTGAGTGGCCATCCAAGATACTCCACTGGTCTCAACCCTTCATGAGCAAGAGAAAATGAAGAAAACTAAAGACACAAGGGAAAGGTTAGTCCAAAGGACTAATAGATCACAACTACGCGGCCTCCATCAGACTGAATCTAGTACAACTAAATGATGCCTGGCTACCACCACTGACTGCTCTGACAGGAATCATAAGAGATGGTCCTGGACAGAGCTGGAGAAAAATGTTGAACAAAATTTTGACTAAAAAAAAAAAAAAAAGACCAGGCTTACTGGCCTGACAGAGACTGAAGAAACCCCAAGAGTATAGCCCCCAAATTTTTAGCTCAGTAATGAAGTCATTCCAGAAGTTCACATTTTTGCCAAAGATTAGACAGACCCATAGGACAAAACGAAACTAAAGGGGCACACCAGCCCAGGGGCACACCAGCCCCGGGGCAAGGACTAGAAGGTAGAAGGGGTCAGGAAAGCTGGCAATAGGGAACCCAGGGTGGAGAAGGGAGAGTACTGACATGCCATGGGGCTGTTAACCAATGTCATAAAACATATGTGTATTAAATAAAGAAAAGAAAAAAATATATATATATGGTTGCCAGATAGCAGTTGGATAACTCTGTTTAGGTTGTCCTAAACTGGTTCTGGAAACCCTGGTGGCATAGTGGTTAAGAGTTCAGCTACTAACCAAAAAAAGGTCGGCAGTTCAAATCCACCAGGCGCTCCTTGGAAACTCTATGGGGCAGTTCTACTCTGTCCTATAGGGTCAATATGAGTCGGAATCGACTTGATGGCAATGAGTGAACGGATTCTGGAGCTCTGGTGGTGCAATGATTAAGTGATACAGCTGCTAAGCAGAAAGCCAGCAGTTCAAGTCTATCAGCTACTCTTTGAAAAACCCACAGCGCAGTTCTACTCTGTCTTATAGGGTCACTGTGGGTTGGAATCGACTCAAGAGCAATGGTTTTGTTTTGTTTTGTTTTTTTAACTAGTTCTAAGCTGGAGAGGACTCTATAGCAGATGGTACTGGATGCTTTTTGGAAATGCAGATGACTATACCTGGAGATTCCACTTCGGTAGACCTGGGGTGGGGCATAGGAATGTATGTTGAAAAAATCTCCATAGGTGATTCTGATAAAGCCTTTTCCATTCCTCACCTTGGTCAGTGTTAGGGATTGATTATGTCCCCCAAAAAATATGTGTTGTAAATCCTAACTTCTAGGCTTGTGGTTATAATTCCATTTGGGAATGGGTTGTATTTGTTATGTTAATGAAAGAAGGATTACTGTAGGGTGTATCTTGAGTCAATCTCTTTTGAGATATAAAAGAGATTAAAAGCAAGCTAGCAAGCATTTTTTTTAGCAAGCAGAGATGGGGGAAGAGAGATGCCAAGCCACAAGAACATCTCCCAGGAGCAGAAGCTCAAAGAGACTTTCCTCCGGAGCTGACAGAGAGAAAGCCTTCCAGTAGAGCTGGCACCCTGAATTCAGACTTCTAGCCTCCTAAACTGTGAGAAAATAAATTTATGTTTGCTAAAGCCACCCACTTGTGGTATTTCTGTTACAACAGAGCTAGATAACTAAGACAATTGGGTCTCACTATTTTATATAAAGGTGCTACCTTGGCTACACATTAGAATCACCTCGAGTGGAGGTAGGGGGAGTGCTAAAAAGTCCTAATGTCCATATTGCCCCTCAGATCAATTAAACTTTAATCTCTAAGGGTAAGTAAGCTCAGGCTTTCGTCTTTTTAAAACTACCCAATGATTTCAATGTGCAGTCAAGGTTGAAATCAGGGCTTCCTTCTGGTTTGTCCCTGTTCAAACCCTTACTGATAATTTGCATTTCCAACAATTTCCCAGGCAATGCAAATACCGCTGGTTAGGGATCAGTTCTGAGAACCACCAGTAGAGCAGTGGTTCTCAAATTTTATTATACATGAGAATCATCTGGGGATCTTGTTAAACTGTAGATTCTGATTCAGTATATCTAGGGTGAAACAAACCCGTTTGAGGCCCTAGTTGAAAACCATCATGCTAAGAATTCTTTTAATCAACATTTCTCGAACTTTAACATGTGAACAATCCACTGGATTCTGATTCAGTAGGTCTTTGGTGCAGCCTGAAATTCTGCATTTCTAACAAGGTCTCAGGTGATGTTGATGCTGCTGGTCCGTGGACCACACTTTGAGTAGAAAGGCATTATGCAATCCTATATCAGCATTTCTGTTAGTATGCTCCATAACCCTAGTGTTAATACATTGAGTTAACTAGGATGACGAGATAAAAAATACAGTATTCAGTTAAATTTGAATTTCAGATAAGCAACAATAATTTTTTAGTATAAGAATGTTCTGTGCAACATTTGGGACATCTTTATATTAAAAAAAATAACTACCCTTGTTTATCTGAAATTCAAACTAACCAGACATCTAATTTTTTTTTGTTTTTGCTAAATATGGCAACAGGTTTTTTGATTTTTCTGCTTTGTTTTGATGGCAAAGTGTTGCTTGGACAAAAGTGATGAGCACCAAGAAGCTGATTTTTCTGTCCATGGTTGTTATGGGTTGAATTGTGTCCTTCCAAAATATGTGTTGTAAATCCTAACCCCTATACCTGTGGACGTAATCCCATTTGGGAACAGGATTTTCTTTGTTACATTAATAAGGCCATATCAGCATTGGATGTGTCTTAAGGCAATCACTTTAGAGATATAAAAGAGCAGGTTAGGCACAGAGGGAAGCAAGTATGAGTGGGGGAAAGATAAATGCCATGTGGAGATTTCCAAGAAATGCCAAGAAGAATGCTGGAGAAGCTGAGACAGGAATATGCCCCTAGAGTGCATGGAGAAAACTTTGCCTTAGATCTGCTGCTCCGAATTCAGATTTCTAGCTTCCTATACTGTGAGAAAAATTAATTTCTGTTCATTGAAGCTCCCACTTGTGGTATTTCTGTTATAGCAGCTCTAAGAAACTAAGACAGTGGCCCTTTACTTTTTCAGGATGCAGATGCCTGGGACTCTTTTGAATGTCACTGACCCTAACCCCAGGAGAAAAGCACGTACATGTACGTTCACATAGTATTGTGCATGTAGCTTCAGGGGTATGTGGCACCTGCTTAAAGTCCATTCATGGACCCTTCGGTTGTCCACAGACTGTAGGTGAGCTCAACAGAAGACAGTGGTTGCCAATTGCCTATGTTTCCCAAAAAGATGTTCTGTGGTCAATAGTTTCACAAAAGGTTTATAGATTGTGCGTGTAAAAAGTGTTTTGTGAGGGCAAAAAAAACTGGAAAACTGTTGAATTAAGCAAAGTCAAGTAGGTTTCTTTTTTGCAGGACCTAGCAGGTGTTAAGTGGTGTGGTGGTTAAGTGCCACAGCTGCTAACCAAAAAGGTCAGCAGTTCAAATCCACCAGGTGCTCCTTGGAAACCCTATGGGACAGTTCTATTCTGTCCTACAGGGTCACTATGAGTCAGAATCGACTCAATGGCAATGGGTATGGGTAGCAAGCGTCAATATACTACTGTGCTTTGGGACTCTTCCAAAAGGAGATAGCGTCCTGGTGGAGGATGGGGGGTGGTGATCCACAAATCTCTGTTTGGGGAATCTGCATTTGAGTTGTCTCACTCAGTTCAGGATTTCACCTCAGGGAGAATGGGTAGGTACTTGGGAAGCCACCAAAGCACAGTGGTTAACAACACAAATTTTATTTGGTCAGATATCTTTTTCCCTGCAGGATAGCTCCATAACTAATGTTATCTGAACACCTTTGAGTAATGCAACCTAATTAAATCTGCTTCCTTGTTTTTCCTCTTAGCATAAAAAAGAATAAATGCTCATCACGGAAAATTTAGAAAGCAGAGAAAAACATTATGGGAAAATGGTATTTTTAATTTTATCATCCAGAGATAAAGGCTATTGACGTTTTTACCCTATTTTCTCCTAAACTACAAAGCTGGTGGCTCAGAAAATGAAAAGTTCTCATGAAGAAAATAGCATATTTGCATGTTGGAAGAGAATCATGATGAGCTGAGTGAGAAAGGGTAGAGTAAGAAAAAAGTCTGTTTGAACATGAATGGTAATAAGGAGAGATCAGGATATAATTTTCCATTTTAGCAATTCTTATTGTGGATAAGAGACCATATAATTAGATTTCCAGGTATCTTTTCCAGGTGCTAAATTTCTGATAACACACTGCTAAGATCTAACTCAATTCGCCCAGAGATGGCTTCATAACTTCAGCTTCTACTTGATTATTATTCCTTGCGCTTACGACTTTGTTTGATCTTAAACACAAACAGTGTTGCAAGGGCAGACAGTTGAATGTTAGGCTATAACCACTGTAACAGAATTACATTCTCCATCATTCAAAAAGTCGTAATATACTAACACCCTTCATCATCAATGTAAAGATGAGCTAACATTTTTCATAGGTTGTATTCCTGGAATTTAACGCACAGCCTGGGAGGGGCAGGAATGTTCATGTTATGTTTTTGTCTTTTTTATTTTTAACAGATAAAGTTAGACTCTCAGAGATTAAATAACTTACTCAAGCTCATAAATGGCAGAGCTTGGATCAGAACTAACATCTTTTGACTCCACTTTCCGTGCTGTGGCATAAAACAGCAAAGAGAACAAATCATGTACCATGTTTGATTTGACAGGGACTTCAGTAGCTTTTGAGAAATGGTAGTATTAGTGGTAGCAGTGTCAGAACCTGTCTAACTTCAGACGGGGTAATGACCAGGATCAGCTCAAAGCTGATTGATTTCTGTGAGGGAAATGAGACACACCTCCACTCTCCAAACTTTGTGCCAATTCTGACACCAGCCGTCCCTTCCTCGGCACTCTCTAATTCTTTACTGGGTTCAATAATCCATTGCAATGGCCACGCAAAACTGACAGACCATGCTTACAGTTAAGCGGTTTATTAAGGAACAGGGCACAACTCGGGATCAGGGTCAACAGGCTACAATGCAGGATCAGGAAGCACGTAGGCAAAGTCTCTTCTTCGCTGCAGGACAGCTCCTCTCGGCCATGCAAGCAACCAGGCTCTTTTCTCTGCCATGAGCGCCCCTTCTCAACCGTGCAGGCCTCCTCTCAGCCCCCTCAGGACAGGCTTTTTGGGCTGTTATTGGCGACTCTGCTGCAGGGCCCCTTCTACTTTGTTTTGATTGTAAAATGTTGCTTGGACAAAAGCAATGAACACCAAGACCGCATTTTGCTGTCTTCAGTGTTACAGCCTTTAACCAGTGTTACCATTCTTTTAGGAGGTTCCTTGCCTCCTCTCTCTCTGCTTCTTCTCCCTTCTTTCTTCCTGTTGCTTCTCTTCGTGTTTCTTTCTGTCTGAAAAAACCCTGTGGGGTTGGATGTATATATCCATAAGCTCCTCATCAATTTCAAGGCATGGTCCTCCCACCAGGACCACGAACTGACCAGTCCTCTCCAGGTAGGACACAGGCACTTCCTTTGCATAGTGGGCTACAGACCAGAGGCGTAACTGGGATATGGCAGGTATTGCATTGGCCCTTCGTACATGGCACCCCTGAGCAGTTTCTATTAACCCAGTATGGCCAGCAGCATGTCTCCAGAAAATGGTGCCTCTGGTAAGCACTCAAATTGCACCCCCGTCTAAATGTCTGACACCCCCCTTTTAGATAATTTTACCAGCTCAAAAATACAAGTCAAGTTGGTTAATCTTTTAATTAATGTATTACTTAACATTAACATAGTATGTTAATTAAAAGATTACCGGGTTAATAGAAACTGTGCAGTGGTGCCACGCACCCAGGGCAGTGCAATACCCTAGATACATACGCCACTGCTACAAATGCCTTATTTGCATAGTCTGCTGACCAGTCCCTGCAAGGCGCATACCAATTACAGGGTAGGCTGCAGCCCAGGACTAGACAAAAAGCATCAAACCACAAGTTGTTTACAGCTTACCCTGGAAATGTCAATCAACCTGGACAAAAGTAAGAAAACATCTGGGATAGAAAACTCAGACAAAGGTAACTCCTCAGGGCTTAGGAGAAAAATCTCTCAAACTGTTTTTCCAAAGAACCAAGACAAAAGGCCACATAAAGGAAACTCATTTCACCATAGTTTTACATTTTCATGGGAAGCAGAAGAAACTTTTATTTTTTAAAACCCGCAGAAACATGGCTTTTATATAGAAGTAATGTTTAAGCATGGTTTTCATAGAAGTAAAATATATTAAGAATCTCATATCTCATTTGCCTGCTACATTCTAGGCCCCACAGTATGTTTCAAAATAAATAATGTGTTCTTCATGCTGTGAACACAAACTTGAACTGAATCTTGAAACTTCCATTCAGGAGATATTTAGTGGGTACTTTTCTGGGGTTCTACATACAGGTAGTGCGACTCCAGGTGCCGTGCTGTTAACCACTATGCTATGGCAGCTCTCCAAGTACCTACCCATTCTTCTTGAGGCAAAATCCTGAACTGAGTGAAACAACCTGTTGTGGATTGAATTGTGTCCCCCCAAAATTTGTGTTGTAAATCCTAAACCCCTATGCCTGTGGAAACCCTGGTGGCATAGTGGTTAAGTGCTACGGCTGCTAACCAAAGGGTTGGCAGATCGAATCCACTAGGCACTGCTTGGAAACTCTATGGGGGCAGTTCTACTCTGTCCTAAAAGGCCGCTATGAGTCGGAATTGGAATAGACTCGACAGCGCTGGGGTTTATGCCTGTGGATGTAACCCAATTTGGGAACAGGGCTTTCTTTGTTATGTTAAAGAGACCAAATCAGTGTAGGATGTGTTTTAAGCCAATCGCCTCTGAGATACAATAAGAGCAGATAAGGCACAGGGAAGGAAGCCCAAAGGGAGGGGAAGATATGCACCACGTGAAGATCACCAAGGAACCCAGAAACAGCAGCTGAAAAGAGACAAGGACCTTCCTTCAGAGCCGAAAGAAAAACCCTTCCCCTAGAGCCGGTGCCCCGAATTCAGACTTCTAGCCTTCTGAACTGTGAGTTTTCCAGGGTAAAAATGTCACAAAGTTTAGTAAAGCAGAAAGGTTTTATTCAGCATATGTTCAAAGAGGCTAAAGTAGGAAACGGACAAGCGTACTGCCAGAGCCATGTCTGCCCAAGTCCAAGGAATATTACAGAATAAGCAAAAGTGAGAAAATGGACAAGAATGCTGCCACAGCCATGTCTGTCTGAGTCCAAGGAATGTGAGAGAATCATCAGTATATATTAACATTACAAGTGGATAAAATCATCAAAACTTCACCTTTTCCCAGATTGGCTAGAAACCACTAATCACTCTGATTCTACATTTTGAATTGTCTTTCTTAACAATCATTGCTACAGGGTTTAGTAATGTCAGGAGGGTCTTCATTGGTCCAACAAATCTTACTATTCACTAAATGCTAACAGAAAAAGATAAGAGTGGAAAGTATGTGGGTCTTTTGTGCTGTGTTTTATGATTTGTTTATGTGCCCAGAACCCAAAACCCAGTGCTGTCGATTCCAACTCATAGCGACCCTCTAGGACACAGCAGAACTGCCCCATAGAGTTTCCAAGGAGCACCTGGCGGATTCAAACTGCCGACCTTTTGGTTAGCAGCCGTAGCACTTAACCACTATGCCACCATTTTGTTTATGTGCAGGATTCCCTAAAAGATGTTTTCCAAGATTGTCCTAGCTATTGTCATTATACCTCAGGGCCCAGTTGATGTGTTCTTGTGAGTCCAGCTCCAGCTGGGTCACATTCTGTATGCTCAAGAACAGGGAATAATGGCTCCAATATTATCTCCTAAATCAGAGAAAATAAATTTCTGTTTGTTAAATCCACTCACTTGTGGTATTTCTGTTACAGCAGTACTAGATAACTAAGACACAACCCAGATGCTCCAAACAGAGATTTGTGGGTTTGTTTGTTTCTGGTAATTTTTACAGCTTGAAAAATAGTTTTAAGGAGGTATGTCCAATGAGTGATGCAAAATATTCATTTAGTCATTAATTCAACAAATAATTACTGAGCACCAACTCTGTGCCAGGAGTCCCTGGATGGTACAAATGGTTAACGTGCTCAGTTGCTAACCAAAGGTTGGGTTTCAAGTCTACCCAGAGGTGCCTCGAAAGAAAGGCCTGGTGATCTACTTCTGAAAAATCAGCCACTGAAAACCCTATGGAGCACAGTTGTACTCTGACACACATGAGTTAGAACTGACTTGACGGCAACTGATTCAGTTTTTGGTTATTCTGTGCCAGGGATCTGGGGCACAGTAGGAAATAAGGCAGAGACATGCCTGCTCTTAAGGATATTCTAGGAAACAAATAGACAAAATAATTTCAGATGATATGCACTGTGAGAAAAGGTGAAACGGTGATATGACCAAAGTCAGGAGGCTGGTTTGATTGGGTAGTCAGGGAAAGCCCTTTGAGGAGTTAGTATTTGAGCTAAAGATCTCAAACATCCAGAAATTTAATTGATGCTTTTTAGTTTGTTTCCAATTAACATTCAATCCAAATATTTCCACTGTGTGAAGTTTCATTGCTTTGGTTTAATATTTCCAAATATTTAAAATTTTTTCCTTTTGGAGAGATTTCTTTGTGAAAATTTCTATGTTGATTTAATGCTTGGAAGACAGGTTCATAAGATTTATTTTTATGTTAAATGATTCTTTTTTTCTTCTTCTCAGAATGTCTGTGTCAGCTGCATCAACAAACTGGCCTTAAAACCATGTTCATTCCCAGGACATGAGGCCTTAGTTTGAGTGTGTATAGTTTCCACGCCCCAGAAGGAGAGCAGGCATCCAGAGAAGGGAATACTATCTGCCCTCTCTTCTGCCCCCACGCAGGCTTACACAGCGGAGAAGTATCCATCCACACCCATCCCAACTCATCACACTGCCACACCTCTCACTGTCTGTGAGTAACCTAGGACCTGCTGGGCCCTGGCCCCACAGTAGGAATGCTGCAACATGTGCAACTTCTGAGTATGTTCCTCTTCCCTCAGGAAGATGGGAAATATGTATATTATAATCATGAGGTGCATCTTTTAAAAATCTGCCCTTCCCATCACCACCGTGTATCTGAATGGAGAGGGCGGAGGAGAGGGAGAAGGCTTCTCAGGTGAGCCTCACATTCTGTCCTTAATACAATGCATGGGTGGAGTGAGCCAAGCCTGAACTGCAACTTTTAGATTGACTTTGGTGAGTCTGTTGTTAGTTGCCATCGAGTCGGCTCAGACTCATTTTGACCCCAGGTATAATGGAAGGAAATGTTGCCCAGTCCTGTGCCATCTTCATGATCATTGGTACGTTTGAGTCCATAGTGTCAGTCTGAAACAGGCTGCTCAGCCATACCTTGAACAGTACCTGAGCCAATTTTTTTTCCTTCTTCTTTCTGTCCTTCCCCTCCCCTAGCTCACCCCTGCCTCCAAGTAAGATCCTGATGTTAGCTCCCCAAATGGTTAAGTGTTAAACAATGTTTCCTCTAAGACGGTGGAAAACAAGTGATACTGATCTAAGCCTGTCAAATAAGAATAAGGATGGCGCCAGCCACCCTCCCCCGCCCCCAGCCAATGGGATAATGGCAGGAAAAGATCAACATGTTTGAGATATGACCACCGAAACCAAACAGAAGAAAGACAGTGCACATTCCACAAGTCCCTAAAACTTATGGCCCCTGTTCCCTTAAAAACCCGAGCTGATTGGTAGTCTGGTGAGACAGACGACTTTAGGAGGAGATCATTCCCCTCTGTCTCCGTATACCGGTGTATCTAATAAAGCTCTTGCTACCCACCTCACCCCGGTCTCGAGAACTGGCTATTTGTAGCAGGCGGCTCTAACTCGTGAAATTGCGGTAACAAATCCATCTTATTGAAAGTCTCCCTCACCTTTGTTGACCCTCTGCTTTACCAAATATGATGTCCTTCTCCAGCAATCTGGTCCCTCTAGATGATGCTCCCAGAGTAAGCAGGTCGAAGTCTCAGACAATGTTCTGTGATCCATATTTTCATTGTTTAATTTTTGGAAGTAGATCGCCAGGACTGTCTTCCTAATATGTCTTAACTGATGAGCTAATGATCTTTTATTCAAAAGATAACTATTGAGCCAGAATGCTACACTCAGTAGAAAGGAATAGAATGATGAATAAAGCATGACTTCTACCATCAAGGGGCTCACAATTTAGTTGGCAAGGCAGATCTGAAAACAGAAATTATAATGAAGTAAGACACGTGAAAATACGGTAGGTTTCATTCAGTGTCATATTTCCTTAAAATACACTATGATTTAAAGATTAGCCAAGGCTATGAGACTACTCAATAAATACTGCATTTAGAAGGAATAAAGTTATAACAAACCACCTCAGGAAAAAAAAAAAAAAAAAAAAACCTCAGGAGTCCTCCATAAATGTTCCTTTTAGGGAGATTGGGGTTCATTTGTCAAGGCTTACGGAATGTAGAAACTTCTTCATTGCTAGGCAATGTGAAATGAGGTGGGGAAATCTTCCAAACGAAATCATCCTTTGTAGACTGAACTTCACTACCATAGCCAAACTACCGTCCTTTACCAAGTTGCATCCAGTTATTGAAATACAAAATATGAACAGACACAAAAGCTTGAAGTGAATTGTAGGAAAGTTGAGTCTGTAGATTTTAGCTGTGACCTTAGGGATCATCTTTTTACCAGTCCTCTCCCTTTACTGATAACACAGCTGAAGCCCAGAGAGTTTAAATGACTTGCTCATGGGTATATTGCAGACAGAAACCCTGGTGGCATAGTGGGTAAGAGCTACAGCTGCTAACCAAAAGGTCAGCAGTACAATTCCACCAGGCGCTCCTTGGAAACCATATGGGGTGGTTTTACCGTGTCTTATAGGGTCGCTATGAGTCAGAATCGACTCGACGGCACCCACCCAAACCCCGTGCTGTCGAGTCGATTCCGACTCATAGTGACCCTATAAGACACGGTAAAACCACCCCATATAGTTTCTAAGGAGCGCCTGGCAGATTCAAACTGCCGACCCTTTGGTTAGCAGCTGTAGCACTTAACCACTACGCCGCCAGGGTTTCCACTCGACAGCAATGGGGGGTATATTGCAGATGGCATCTCTGAATTAGCAGGATATGTTTTTTTGTTTTTGCAGAAGCAAATAGATATCAAAAAATCCTTCCCAGTCCACCTACATAGTAAGATCTAGTCAAGCCTTAAAAGACTGGCTTTTTAAAAAGAAAAAAGAACTCCACTTCATGGGTGTGTATTAGAATTTTCTACAGAAACAGAACCAGTAAGACATATGCAGTGAAATCTGTGACAGCTGGAACTCAGTGGGACTGCCTTATTTTTCCAGGTCTTGCAAGTTTTCTACCTTTGACAGGGTATGGTCTTAGCACTTTTCTATCCCTCTCTATTAGGAAAAAATATTTGAGTTTTTCTTCTCTGACAGGCTTCTGCCTTATACAGGTTCCAGTTTTCACAGGTTTTACTGCGTATATAGAAAATACATATATACACATAGAGAGAGAGAGAGAGAGAGAGATTTAAAGAAATTGGCTCACTTGAATGTAGGGGCTGACAAGTCCAAATCTGTAGGTCAGGTGACAGGCTAGAAATTCCTGCAGTCTCCTTACCTAAAATCTATAAGTCAGGCAACAGGAATAGTTAGGGAGTTCTGGCACAATGCCTATTTACAGTCTGGAGGCAGAATACACCCTAGTGAAAATTCTCTTTTTGCTCTTAAGGCCTTCAACTGATTGGATGAGGCCTACTGTCATTGATTGAATTATGTCCCCCCAAAAATGTGTATATCAATTTGGTTAGGCCATGATTCCCAGTATTGTGTGGTTGTCCTCCATTATGTGGTTGTAATTTTATGTTAAAAGGACTAGAGTGGGACTGTAACACCACCCTTACCCAGGTCACATCCCTGATCCAATGTAAAGGGAGTTTCCCTGGGATGTGGCCTGCACCACCTTTTATCTCTCAAGAGATAGAAGGAAAGGATAGCAAGCAGGGAGTTAGAGACCTCATACCACCAGGAAAGAAACACCAGGAGCAAAGTGCATCTTTTAGACCTGGGGCTCCTGCACAGAGAAGCTCCTAGTCCAGGGGAAGATTAAAGAGAAAGACCTTCCTCCAGAGCTGACTGAGAGAAAGCCTCCTGCTGGAGCTGACACCCTGAATTTGGACTTTAGCCTACTTTACTGTGAGAAAATAAACTTCTCTTTGTTAAAACCATCCACTTGTGGTATTTCTGTTATAGCAGCACTAGATGACTAAGACACCCACCCACATTATGGAGGGTAACCTGATTTACTTAAGGCCAATTGATTTAATCACAATTTTTTTTAACTACTTCTTAACAGCATCTAGGCTAGTGTATGATCAAAAAACTGGGCACCACAGGCTAGCCAAGTTGCCACATGAAGTTAACTATCACACTGTGACAGACAAAGAGATATGTGACAGGAAACATTTGGCACCATGATCTGTCCCCCAAATATTCTCTGACCCTTGGCTGCAAGGACACCCTCACAGTCTGGGTGTTCTTCCACAAAATGGTGTGCCATTATCATCTTAGACCACACCTGGACTGATACTGAGTCCCTGTTCTTGGCTGCTTTTTCTCTGAGAAAAGTTGTAAAGGGACAAGTCGGAACTCAGTAGATATCACTGTAAAAACCCCACTTCCAACTGGTGACAGTCCTCATTTAGGACCCAAAACACCAACACACACACACACACACACAAGTCCATATGAGCAAAGCCAGTTCCTCACTAATTTCCCTTCCATAATTGGCATTGGCTCAATGGTCTGGGTGGCCAGGTCTTGCTAACCAACGCCAAATTATAACTCATTCGTCTTACATTCCACACTAAACGTTAAGTATCTCTTTTACTTCTCCTTCTCCTCAAGGTGACATAATCATAAACTATTCTCTGTAAAATATTTCACAGGTTGACATCTGCTTTCTTTCTTCATCTCCCAAAAGGAGGTGATCATAAACAGAGCTTCGAGAAATGTCTTGTACAGCTGTTTCTATTATACATTACTTCTCTAGTTTCAGTCCCAAAGGTGTTTTCTACCATCCGTTTATATTTGTGTTACCTAAGAAATAAATCCCCTTGATTTTAAAACAGTATGTGGTGGCAACATCCTAGGCACGATACAATTCTCACTAAACTACTCCTGTTCACTAAGAGCTTCCAAAGTGGCTTCAACCTCATCCATCCTGTGTACCTTCTAGAGCCATCTGGTAACAGCCTCTGACATGAAAGGATTTGTGTTCACGTTTGCAAACCCCCTCGTTGAAAACAGAAAGAATTTTCTGCATTTGCTCAACCAAGGAGGTCTTTCTAAGGAAAAACTGCAAAATTCCAGACAAAGGAAATCCTCTTCTATTTACGACAGATATTTGCAATTCTGGAAATGTGCCTGATAGGTCCATAAATCATAGCTCTATTACAGGAAAAAAAAAAAAAGATCAATCTGTCACTTGCAACCCAAACCACCAGGAAATGCGCACCAGCTGAAGCAATAATGCGAGCTGTCTAGCATGCAATGCATTTGTGTTATAACATCATGGCTGCAATGTCACTTGTGAGGCAGGGTCATCAGGTTGTGGTGGAAACACTGGCTCCAAATTCACACTGATCTGGGTCCCTGTCATGCATTGTATTGTGTCCCCCCAAAATATCTGTCAACTTGGTTAGGTTATAATTCCCAGAATTGTGTAACTGTCCACCATTTTGTCATCTGATGAGATTTTCCTATGTGTTGTAAATCCTATCCCTATGATGTTAATGAGTTGGGATTAGCGGCCCAACTCATTATGTAAACTCAGCCTACAAGATTAATCTACAACTTGAGCCTATCTCTTCTGAGATAAGAAAGAGAGAAGCGAGCAGAGAGACATAGGGATCTCATACCACCAAGAAAGCAGCGCTGGGAACAGAGTGCATGCTTTGGACCAGGGGTTCCTGTGCAGAGGAGCACCCAGAACAGGGGAAGAATGATAACAAGGATATTCCCCCAAAGCTGACAGAGAGAGAAAGGCTTGCCCTGGAGCCGACTCCCTGAATTTAACCTTCTAGGCTACTAGACTGTGAGAAAAAACATTGCTCTTTGTTAAAGCCATCCACTTGTGGTATTTCTGTTACAGCAGCATCAGATAACTGACAGTCCTGATCCAGATTTACCAGTTAGGGTTTGTGTGAACAAGTTACTTTTTTCCTAAACATAACTCGTTGCCATCAAGTTGATCCAGACTCATTGTGACCCCATGTGTTACAGAGTAGAGCTGCCCCACACACAGTGTTTTCTTGGCTGCAATCTTTACAGGAGTAGATTTCCAGGCCTTTCTTCTGCAGAGCCTCTGGGTGAGTTCAAACTGCCAGTTTTTAGGTTAGTAGCCAAGTGCAAACTGTTTGCATCACCTTCCTAAAGACAAAATGGAGATAATTATAGTACTTCCTTCATAAGGTCACTGTTGGGATGCAACGAGGCGATTCATGAAAAATGGCTAGCCCTGGTCCTGGTAAAAAGTAGCAAGTGTGCAATAAATGTTAGTTAATAAGTAGACCAGAAGAACTAGATGGTGCCCAGCTACAACTGATGACTGCCTTGACAGGAAACACAACAGAGAACCCCTGAGGGAGCAGGAGAGCAGTGGGATGCAGAACTCAAATTCTAGCAAAAAGACTAGACTTAACGGTCTGACTGAGACTAGAAGGACCCCGGAGGTCATGGTCCCCAAACCTGTTGGCGCAGGACAGGAACCATTCCCAAAGCCAACTCTTCAGACAGGGATTGGACTGGACTATGAGATAGAAAATGATACTAGTGAAGAGTGGGCTTCTTGGATCAAGTAGATGCATGAGACTATGTGGGCAGCTCCTGTCTGGAGGGGAAATGGGAGAGCAGAGGGCGTCAGAGGCTGGCCAAATGGACACGAAAAGAGAGAGTGGAGGGAAGGAGTGTGCTATCTCATTAGGGAGAGGGCAACTCCCAGTGCCCTCTAGTAGATCATAGTGACAAGCTGTATATAAATTTTTGTATGAGAGACTGACTTGATTTGTAAACTTTCACTTAAAGCACAATAAAAATTAAAAAAAAAAAGTTAATAAGTAAATGAGTTGGGCTGGCTGCAGAAGTAGTAGTGAAGCATGCCAGTGATTTATGCTTGGAGACAAACACAAGTAATCCTTTGCTACGGGAAACCAAGCCAGAATTCATTCCCCTGATATGCTGGAGGAGCCCTGGTGGCACAATGATTAAGAGCTCGGCTGCTAATTGAAAAGTTGGCAGTTAAAACCCACCCAGTGGCTTCTCGGAAAAAAGGACCCAGCAATCTACTCCCATAAAAATTACAGCCTAGAAAACCCTATGGGGCAGCTCTACTGTACCACATGGGGTCCTTATGAGTCAAAAATTGACTCTGTGGCACACAACAACAACAACAATCCCTGTGCTATGGGAACCCAAGCCAGAATGCAAGCTCCAGATATGTAAAATGGCAAAGCATGCCCCATTCATCCAATATGGGCAAATAGGCTCCTGGCAAATTTTAAGAATTGCTTGATCAGTTACAAGTTTAAAAGATAATTGAGTGTTCTTTGTTTCTCTTGGCAAGATTTTGATTTGCAAAACCCTATTTGACAAGAGAAATGTTTCAAAGTTTTTTTTTAAGAAAATTGTTTTTATATCAAAAAGTGGATTATGTGGAAAATCTCTAAGGTTCCTTTTGGGTCAAAACAGGCTGTATCTCTAGGTCTGTCTGTGTCTGCACTGGCATGGAGGACATGGTAGAAGGAGCATGCTTGGGCTTTGAGGTCAGACAGATCCATTTCTAAGCCTACCCCACCCCCTACCAGATATGTGTGACCCTAGACAAGTTCTGTCCTCTCTCTGAGCCTCGATTTTCTCATCTGCATAAATGAGGATAGTAGTACTTATCGTTGATGTGTGCTGTCAAATAGATTCCAACTCATAGCGACCCTACAGGACAAAGTAGAACTGCCCTGTAGAGTTTCCTGGGCTGTAATCTTTACAGGAGCAGATTGCCAGGTCTTTTTACCAAAGAGAGTGGCTGGTGGGTTTGAATTTCCAACCTTTCAGTTAGCAGCTGAGCTCTTAACAACTGTGCCACCACGGCTCCTTTAGTAATGCCTATTTTATCCTATTGCTATATTACAGTGTTACATGTAAAAGTGCCTAGCATGGTTCTTGGCACATTGTAGACAATGAATGTTGTTATTGTTAGGTGTCGTCAAGTCAATTTTTGACTCACAGTGATGTGCGACAGAGTAGAACTGTCCCATAGGGTTTTCTTGGCTGTAATCTTTACAAGAGCAGATTGTCAGATCTTTTCTCCTGAGGAGCCGCTGGGTGGTTTCAAACAAGCCAACATTTCGGTTAGCAGCCATCATGGATTGAATTGTGTCCCCCCAAAAATATGTGTCAACTTGGTTAGGCCATGATTCCCAGTATTGTGTGGCTGTCCTCCATTTTGTGGTTGTAATTTTATGTTGAGAGGATTAGGGTGAGATTGTAACTCCACCCTTACTCAGGTCACCTCCCTGATCCAAGGTAAAGGGAGTTTCCCTGGGGTGTGGCCTGTACCACCTTTTATCTCTTAAGACGAGAAATAAAAGGATAGAGAAGCAAGCAGAGATTTGGGGACCTCACACCCAACAAGAAAGTAGCACCAGGAGCAGAGCACATCCTTTGGACCCAGGGTGCCTGCACCTGAGAAGCTCCTCAACCAGGGGAAGACTGAGGACAAGGGCCTTCCTCCAGAGCCTGCAGAGAGAGAAAGCCTTCCCCTGGAGCTGATACCCTGAATTTGGACTTGTAACCTGATAAACTGTGAGAGAATAAACTTCTCTTTGTTAAAGCCATCCACTCGTGGTATTTCTGTAACAGCAGCACTAGATGACCAATGACCACGCCATTTTTAATCAATCTTATAGTCTACTATGCTGGGAATGACAAATCGAAGAGGAATGGTGAAACATTCATCATCAAAAAGAACATTTCAAGATCTATCATGAAGTACAATGCTGTCAGTAATAGGATAATACCCATACACCTACAAGGAAGACCAGTTAATACAACTATTATTTAAATTTACTCACCAGCCACTAGGGACAAAGATGAAGAAATTTAAGATTTTTATCAGCTTCTGCAGTCTGAAATTGATCGAACATGCAATCAGGATGCATTGATAATTACTAGTGACTGGAATGCAAAATCTGGAGACAAAGAAGAAGGATCAGTAGTTGGAAAACATGACCTTGGCAATAGAAACAATGCCAGAGATCGAATGATAGAATTTTACAAAACCGACGACTTCTTCATTGCAAATACCTTTTTTCACCAACATAAATGGTGACTATACACATGGACCTTGCCAGATGGAATACACAGGAATCAAACTGACTACATCTGTGGAAAGAGACTATAGAAAAGCTCAATATTATCAGTCAGAACAAGGCCAGGAGGCAACTATGGAACAGACCATTAATTGCTCATATGCAAGTTCAAGTTGAAACTGAAGAAAATCAGAGCAAGTCCACGAAAGCCAAAGTACGACCTTGAGTGTATCCCACCTGAATTCACAGACCATCTCAAGAGTAGATTTGATGTGTTGAACACTAATGACTGAAGACCAGACTAGTTGTGAAATGACATCAAGGACATCATACATGAAGAAAGCAAGAGGTCATTGAAAAGACAGGAAAGAAAGAAAAGACCAAGATGGATGTCAGAGAAGACTCTTGAAACTAAAATATTGAGCAGCAAAAGCAAAAGGAGGAAATGATGAAGTAAAAGAACTAAACAGAAGATTTCAAAAGGAGGCTTGAGAAGACAAATTATTATAATGACATGTGCAAAGAGCTGGACATAGAAAACCAAAAAGGAAGAAGACACTCAGCATTTCTCAAGTCGAAGGAACTGAAGAAAAAATTCAAGCCTTGAGTTGCAATAGTGAAAGGTTCTCTGGGGAAAATATTAAATGACGCAGGAAGCATCAAAAGAAGATGGAAGGAATACACAGAGTCACTACACCAAAAAGAATTAGTCGACATTCAACCATTTCAAGAGGTAGCATATGATCAGGAACTCATGGTACTGAAGGAAGAAGCCCAAGCTGCTCTGAAGGCATTGGCAAAAAACAAGGCTCCAGGAACTGATGGAATATCAATTGAGATGTTTCAACAGAGGGATGCAGAGCTAAAAGTGCTCACTCATCTATGCCAGGAAATTTGGAAGACAGCTACCTCGCCAACCAACTAGAAGAGACCCATACTTATACCGATTCCCAAGAAAGGTGATCCAACTGAATTCAGAAATTATCAAACAATATCATTAATATCACTCGAAAGCAAAATTTTGCTGAAGATCATTCAAAAGTGACTGCAGCAGTATATTGACAGGGAACTGCCAGAAATTCAGGCTGGATTCGGAAGAGAACGTGGAACCAGGGATATCATTGCTAATGTCAGAGTGGACCCTGGCTGAAAAAATAGCATACCAGAAGGATGTTTACCTGTGTTTTATTGACTACGCAAAAGCATTCAACCATGTGGATCATAAAAATGATGGATAACATTGAGAAGAATGGGAATTCCAGAATACTTAATTGTGTTCATGAGGAACCTGTACATAGATCAAGAGGCAGTTGTTCGAACATAATGAGGGGATACTGAGCGGTTTAAAGTCAGGAAAGGTGTGCATCAGGGTTGTATCCTTTCACCATACCGATTCAATCTGTATACTAAGCAAATAATCTGAGAAGCTGGACTATATGAAGAAGCACGGGGCATCAGGATTGGAGGAAGACTCATTAACAACCTGCGTTATGCAGATGACACAACCTTGCTTGCTGAAAGTGAAGACGACTTGAAGCATTTACCGATGAAGGTCAAAGACCACAGCCTTCAGTGTGGGTTACACTTCAACATAAAGAAAATAAAAATCCTCACAACTGGACCAATAAGCCACATCATGATAAATGGAGAAAAGATTGAAGTTGTCAAGGATTTCATTTTACTTGGATCCACAATCAACACACATGGAAGCAGCAGTCAAGAAATGAAAAGACACATTGCATTGGGCAAATGTCCTGCAAAAACCAAAAAGCCAAACCCACTGCCATCAAGTCGATTCCGACTCATAGCGACCCTTATAGGACAGAGTAAAACTGCCCTGTCAAGTTTCCAAGAAGCACCTGGCGGATTCGAACTGCCAACCTTTTGGTTAGCAGCTGTAGCACTTAACCACTACACCACCAGGGTTTCCATCTCCTGCAAAGGACCTCTTTAAAGTGTTGAAGAGCAAAGATATCATCTTGAAGATTAAGGTGCGCCTGACCCAAGCCGTGGTATTTTCAATTGCATTATATGCAAGTGAAAGCTGGACAATGAATAAGGAAGACCAGAGAAGAATTGACACCTTTGAATTGTGGTGTAGGCGAAGAATATTGAACATACCATGGACTGCCAAGAGAACAAACAAATCTGTCTTGGAAGAAGTGCAACCAAAATGCTCCTTAGGAGCAAGGATAGTGAGACTACATCTCACATACTTTGAACATGTTGTCAGTAGGGATCAGTCCCTGGAGAAGGACATCATTCTTGGTAAAGTACAGCGTCAGTGGAAAAGAGGAAGACCCTCAACGAGATGGATTGCAACAATGGGCTCAAGCATAACAACGATTGTAAGGATGGCACAGGACCTGGCAGTGTTTTGTTCTGTGGTACATAGGGTCACTATGAGTTGGAACCAACTCGACGGCACCTAACAACACCAAGAGATGACCAAGACAGCAGCCAAGCTCTTAACTGTTAAGTCACTAGGGCTCCTTAGATAATGCATAAATGGCGGTATGTCTCCTCTCTCTCTCCACAGTTACTCACTAGAGTTTTCTTAGTCTGTATGAACCTCACAGGAGAGCTCCTCCTTAGGAAATTATAGCTGTGGATGAGGATTTGCCATTTTCGAACGTGTTCCCTGTGGGGCCTATTACTTGAACAGTCCCTTAAAAGCTTTTTTTCCCCCCTTTCTTTTAAGAGGGAAGAGGGTACAAGGAGAAATCAGTGGCAGAAACCTATGGGCTGGAATTTTGGCCCTGCTAAGCTGGCTGTTTTGAGGATATCACCCGACTCCATATCCACCCAGCTAGCCACTCACGCATTCAACAAATATTTATTGAGCACCAATCCTGTGTTAGCATTGGGCTTGGGGCCAGGAATACAAAAAATACCCATTGTTATCGACTCGACTCCTACTCACGAGAACTCGTATGTTGTCAGAGTAGAACTGCACTCCATACAATGGTTGTATACTCATGGAAGTAGGTCGCCAGGCGTTCCTTTTGCAGCAAGGCTGGGTGGATTCAAATTGCCAACCTTTCAGTCAGTAGTTAAGTGCAAACCATCTGTGTCACCCAGGGATACAACAATGGAGAAAAAACAGTCCTTGCCCTCAAGAGTTCACACTCCCCTGGGGGAGACAGACAAGCGCAGGGACAATTAGCACACAGCCCCGTGTGATCAGAGCTAAGAGAGGGGAAGTACAGAGTGCCGTGGGCATGGCGAGAATGAGACACGTGCTTCCTGGGGAGGTTATTATTTTGGCACTGTTGTTGGTGGTACAATGGTTAAGTGCTCAGCTGCTAACCAAAAAATCATCAGTTCGAACCCCACCAGCTGCTCCACAGGAGAAAGATGAAGCAATCTGCTTCTGTGAAGATTCCAAACCAAAAAAAAAAAAAATCCACTGCCATTGAGTTGATTCTGACTCATAGCGACCCTATGAGACAGAGTAGAACTGCCCCATAGGGCTTCCGAGGAGCAGGTGGTGGGTTTGAACTGTCAACCCTTTGGTTAGCAGCCAATCTCTTAACCACTTCAATACCAGGGGTCCACCATAAAGATTACAGCCTTGGAAACCCTGTGGGGCAGTTCAACTCTGACCTATAGGGTTGCTGTGAGTTGGAATTGACTCGATGGCCATGGGTTTGGTTGTTTTGGTTTAGGTTGTTGTTGTTAGGTGCCTTCCAGTCAATTTCAACTCATAGCGACCCCATGCAACGGAGTAGAACTACCCCATAGGATTGTCTTGGCTATAATCTTTACGGGAGCAGATCAACAGGTCTTTCACCCTTGGAGCCACTGGGTGGGTTGGAACCACCAACCTTTTGGTTAGCACTCCAGCACTTAACCACTGTGCCACCAGGACTTTATTCAGTCAGGGGTGAGGAAAAACTAATTTTTTAACAATAATATAACAAACCACATCTGCATCCATTATACCACTTAATAAAGCAATAAAAATACAGCGGAAACCTCCCGGGTACTCCTCCTCCCGCATTCACGCCTTCACACTTTTCCTCATGCGTGTGTAGGCCAAAGGATAGACGGAATTTTTTTAGTGAAACAAATTTTCTATTAATAAAAACTGTGTAGGGACAGATTCCTTTATCAATTCACTTTCACTGACTGAAGCAAGTCAAATCCTGACAATTTTTGCAAAGGTTTTTATTTTTCACATGTTTATAATTATTTCCTAAGTTTGTTTTACGTTTCTGAACCCAACGAATTGGAAGGAATATTAATATAGCTAAAAATGTAGGTAATAGGATAAATCACTCATTCGATATAAGTATCTCTACACCACATAGTGTTCGGTTCCAGAATGTTGGCTGACCTGACTGCTTCTGCATACGTGTGCAGGAAAAGTACTCAGCAGTAGCAGGTCTGTGCTGAAGAGGATGGATATTTAATTTTTTACAAATGTTGCACTCAAAAGTGTTGTTTGCTTCAGATGGCGTGGAACCAATTGACACCCGGTCAGTTGTGTAAGGAGTTGGGTTTTCGGCGAGGTTTTAGTACACTCATAGGTGGATACCCTGGGAAGCTCTGGCTATGAGAGCACATAAAGGGGGCACCCAACCCAGAAATGAGATTTAGAGACATCTTTCCACTAGGTAAAACGTAAAGGAGTTGTGGAAATTACCAAACCAGTGGCTGGAGGTAAGGAGGAATAAAGGTGCTGTTTCAGATGAAACAAGAGAAGATTCAGAGAGAAAGAGCGAGGCACAGTTAAGGCAGTAAATGGCCTCCGGGGTCGGTGGTGGTTCAGCGGTAGAATTCTTGCCTTTCAGGAAAGAGATCCAGGTTCGATTCCTGGCCAGTGCACCTCATGCGCAGCCACCACCACACATGGAGGCTTGTGTGTTATCATGATGCTGAACAGGTTTCAGTGGAACTTCCAGACTAGGACAGACTAGGTACGAAGGCCTGGTGATCTACCGCCAAAAATCAGCCAACAAAAGCTCTATGGATCACAGTAGTCTGATCTGCAGCCAATCGTGGGGATGGTCCAGGACCAGGCAGCATTTCCTTCTGTTGTGCTTGGGGTCACCGTGAGTCACGGGACCCCATAGCAGCTAACAACAAAATGGCCTTTACTACTGCTGGAACATAAAATGGGGGCGAGGGGGTGGAGTGATAAGAGCAAAGCCAGAGAAGCCAGGAGAATACAGGAGACCCTCTGTCAGAGAATTCACTGCATTATAGAAAACAATTACGGAAAATAAATTTGAAAGAATGTGAAAAAGTGCTCAGAAACCTGTGGCTAGAAGTGATAAATTAGACTTTGAATGCATTAAAGCTCTCAGCATAATCTTTCCCTAATATTCCTCTACAATGACAAAAATGCCCCCTACTAGTCATTTATACTGTTCACCATTTACCCAATAATGGAGCAAGATTATTAAACTCAAAAACGATTGAGTGTGCTACACCCACTACATGACTTATGCAAGAATGGCACTGTCACACTCCTCAGTGAAAGGGTGTCCTGTTTTATTGTGTCGGGAAAGTGCAGGTGACCCCCTCTGTGACACCAAACCCAGAACCTGAGCACCATGCTATGTGAGATGAGGCTGCATCTAAACAGGAACACTAGGTCAGATTAGCTTCAAGGCCAATTTATTTTTGTTTCTGGGATTGGACTGAGTTTGCCCCAGCAAGGATTTGGGGTTGCTCACTGAATGTCCCTGATCCCACAGCTTGCCTGGAGAAGCGGGGAATAGGGCACAGGAGAGAAGGCTCCCTTGCTGGGGCAGATAATTAAAGGCCAAATACAGGCAAAGAGGTTCAGTTCTGTGTTAAACCTGCCACCCGAGATCGGAACAGAAACTGGATCCCCACTTGAGAGCATGTGGACACGCAGCAGGTAACTAGGTACCTTTTGCAAAATCACGATGGATCCCCTGAAGCCTTCCTAAAACCAAACAGTCGTTTAGCTTAACTACTAAAGAATGTCTGCCTTGAGCATTGTGCTCTTTTAAGATCTATCTCTATGAGATCAAATTGATAATGGCAACTCTAAAGATTAGCTAGTAACCTTAGGGGACAGTGAGTTTATGTTAATGGGGGAGAAACAATTTGGAAAATGAGGGTGGGAATGGATGCGTAACTTGAAGAATGTAACCAATGTTACTGAATTGTCCGTGTAGAAACTGTTGAACTCATGTATGTTTTGCTTTGTATATTCTCAACAGCAGCAAAACAAAACAAAACAAAAAATTCATGATGGAGATGAGCCAGGTAATTCAACTTCCCTAAATGAACCAAAGGAAACAAGAACTGGAAATATCCCTCAGAGAGAAGCAGCTCTCTGACAGTCCCTGGGGATAGCTGGCAAAGCAGAACCACATGGATTATTCAAGAGACCCAGGAAGAGCCCTGCTAATTTAGAACTGAAGACACTCCCAAAGTCCACCTTTCAGCCAAAGATTAGACAGGCCTATAAAACAAAAAATAACACACGTGAGGAACGTGCTTCTTAGTTCATTCAAATATAGGAGTCCAAGTGGGCAACATCTGCCAAAAAGCAAAGACGAGAAGTCAGGAAGGGACAGGAAACCTGGATGGATGGATATGGGGAACCCGGGGGGTAAAGGGAAAGTGGGAATGTGCTGACACATCGCGGGGATTGCAACCGATGTCACAAAACAATTTGTGTATAAATTTTTGAATGAGAAACTTATTTGTGCTGGAAACTTTCACTGAAAACACAATGAAATTAAAAAAGAGAGACCCAGGAAGAAGGGGGCTCAGCGTGCTTCTGCTTCCTATATTCTTGCTGTTAGCTGCTGAAGAGTCGGCCCTTGTTTCATGGTGACCCCATGCACGATGGATCAAAATGCTGCCTGGTCCTGCACCATCCCCTTGATCAGTTGTGGATTGGACCATTGTGACTCATAGGGTTTTCAATGACTGATTTTTAGATGTAGGTCGCCAGGCCTTTCTTCCTAGTCTGTCTTCATCTGGAAGTTCCACTGAAACCTGTTCAGCATCAGAGCAACATGGAAGTGTCCACTAACAGATGGGTAGTGGTGACCACATGAGGTACACTGGCCCTGAATCAGACCAGGTCTCCCACATGGAAGACGAGAATTCTACCACTGACTCACCACTGCCCTGCAGCCTGTTGCTGTGGAAACTCCGTGTGTGTCAGAGTAGAACTGTGCTCCATAGGGTTTTCAGTGGCTGATTTTTCAGAAGTAGATCTCCAGGCCTTTCTTCTGAGGTGCTTCTGGGTAGGCTTGAACCTCCAACCTTTAAGTTAGCAGCCCAGACCTTTAACTGTTTGCACCATAGCCTCCTGTGTTGTTGTTGCACACTCTCGAGTCGATTTTGGATCCCGCGTAACAGTGTAAACTGCTCCATAGGAGCAGTAATCTTCACAGGAGCAGATCTCCAGGTCTTTCCCCCTCGGAGCTGCTGGATGGGTTCAAACTGCCAACTGTAAAAAAAAAAAAAAATAATAATTGCACTCAATAGAATCTATCATAAGAATGCTAGACAGCACTCACCTCCTGGAGTTTTGTAACGGCAGAAGGCCACATGGTCTGTACACAGTGGAGATGGTAAATTGTCCCCCAAGCACTTGGAAATAAATTTCCCCTCTGAAATGTAAACACGTTACCTTAACTTCTCAGAGACACGCAGTCAATTCCAAGAGACAAGACAGTTCTGAGGCCAGCAAGACTTGACCTGGGTGAGGGCATTGAGATATTACAGAAATATTAATACGAAGTAGAACAGTGGAAGTAGAGGTAGTCCTTGACTTTTCTGTGTTACTCAAATCGTGTTTTAATTTGTCACGGAGACACTCCAAAGCACCATTTCATACACTGAATGTGCGCTTACCTCAGCTGACCAGTAAGCACTCAGAGCTGCCACAAGGTGGCGCTGCCTGCCACCCAATAGTTTAGTTCAATGTCAACCTTGTTGCCCTACCTTCAAGTTTATTACTGAAATCATTTACATATTTTATTGCTTTTTCCCTTATTTTCTTATAAGATGAGCAAAAAATTAGAAATTACCATAAAGACAAGAAGGTTCAAATACCTAATTCCTTTTGTAATTAAATTTCCTTTATAAGATAATGAATTGTCATTCTTATTTATAATTTTAATCTCTTGTGAAGTTTCAATCATATAAGTTAACATTCCTAACCCGAACCAACCTGGAAATACTGACAAGACCACATAACTCTCACCTGCAAGGTCTGACCCTGAACCATAGGAAGCCAATCAGGTAACTACAACCTCTGAGTCTCTTGGCAGATTTCTGGTTTTTCTTAATTGTACAACTCTCATTCTTAGTCACTGTGTGCTTTTCCATTTGAGTTTCTTCCAGAGAATTGAAAACCCCAGAGATACACCCAGTGCAGAATTTTGAGGCCTTTGTGGCCCACTCACAGGGGATCAAGCAAACAGGAAAGGAGGTTGTCAAGTTAGTGGGGACCAAGGCCTAGAATAGGACAGGTGTTGGGAATGAATCCAAGGGAGGGCCCTTGAGTAGAATTCAATAATCAGAATCAGAAAGATCCAAAATAAACACCAGACCCAAGGAACAGGAAGAGAATCGCAAGTGAAAGTTGAAGGCAAAATTCAGGGATGGGCAGGGAAGCAGTGCAGGAGCTGAGGAGGAGCTGGGATAATATTCCATTAACGCAGATGGATTTTCACTCGTTGCTTTGTTTAGTTGGCTGGTGTTTGGAGTGTGTGACAGGCTGGGTTAAAGCCATAGGATCAAGACAGACAATTAAATTCCTGACTGGCCATGTTGTCCTTGGTTGAGTGCGTGTGTGGAAGAGGGCAGGAGGGAGGCCACTCTGCAAAAACTAGAAACTAGTTGAGAGTCTCTATCTTGAGGCTAGGTTCCTGGGTAGCGCAAACAGTTTACACTTATTTCCTAACCTAAAAGTTTGGCAGTTTGTATTAAGAAAATGTTCCACATCCCATTTTGGTGAGTGGCATCTGGGGTCTTAAAAGCTAGCAAGCAGCCACCTAAGATGCATCAATTGGTCCCAACCCATCCAGAGCAAAGGAGAATGAAGAACACCAAAGATACAATGAAAATATGAGCCCAAGAGACAGAAAGGGCCACATAAGCCAGAGACTGCCATCAGCCTGAGACCAGAAGGACTAGATGGTGCCCGGCTACCACCAATGACCGCCCTGATAAGGAACACAATAGAGAGTCTCTGATGGAGCAGGAGAAAAGTGGGGTGCAGAACTCAAATTCTAGTAAAAACCTCCACATTTAATGGTCTGACTGAGACCGGAGGGACCCTGGAAGATATGGCCCCTGGACTCACTGTTAGCCCAAAACTAAAACCACTCCCGAAGCCAACTCTTCAGACAAAGATTAATCTGGACTATAAAATGATACTCGTGAGGAGTGTGCTTCTTAACTCAAGTAGATACATGAGACTAAACAGGCGGCTCCTGTCAGGAGGTGAGATGAGAAGGCAGAAATGGACAGGAGCTGGTTGAGTGGACATAAGAAATCCAGGGTGGAAAGGAGGGGTGTGCTATCACATTGTTGGGAGAGCAACTAGGGTCACACAATAATGTGTGTATAAATTTTTGAATGAGAAACTAACTTGAACTGTAAACTTGCACTTAAAGCACAATTAAAAAAAAAAAAAAAAGTTTGGCAGTTTGAGCCCACCCAGCAGTGCTGTGGAACAAAGTTGCAATCAGCAACTGTAAAGGTTACAGCCAAAAACCCCACGGAGCAGTTCTACTCTGTAACATATGGGGCAGCCATAAGTTGGAATCGACTCTATGGCAACAGGTTTATCTTGAGAGGGTAGGCTGAAGTCAGAAACTGACAGATGACTCTGACCCTTTATCCTTGTGGGCTCGGAGAGGCCAGCTGATCTTTACTCCCCTAAGTAGGAGCTGTGTGCCTGTCTCAGACTTCCAGTTGTGTAAGGAGTATGCCTGCTGGTATCAATGAGGACCAAGTCAGAGTGGAAAGGCTGATCTGAGAAACGGGAAAACGTGTGGTAGCTGTTGTTTTTTTCTGCTTAATGCACTCCCTCCAACTCCTTTGGGTTACAGCACCACCACCCCTTGCTTTGGGGAAACGTACCTCCCTGACTCAACGGGGTTCTGTGGGGCTGCCAACCCCAGTTCTTGCTGAACACTCACCTGCCCACAGAACGGTCACGACCAGGCCGTACCTGTCACAGTACTGCACCCCCAGACATGTTATTGGCCTAAGTAGTAGGCATGTGATCCATGACAGGCCAGAGTTCTTCCCTGGAATTTTTTTTTTTTTTCCCTTAGGTGGAAAGCTATAAGGATATGACCCTAAAACGGTGGGCAGTCACATCTCCCATTGCTGTGGGCACTCTTCCATGAAGAACTTACTCCAGATGCTGGGACAGGCTGTCAGCCCTTCAGGGCTTGGCTCAGCTGCAGAGAGGCTCCTTACCCAAGTCCATCCCTTCTCTGGGCAGCCCATATCCAACCACTACAAAGATGTAAAGGCCTGGCTACCTCGGGACAACTATGACGAACCATTCAAGCTTCTGAGGTGTCCACGGGGTCAGCCTAGGCTGTTGTGGGGCCTGCATCACAGCTCGGCTTTTCCCTCTGCCTAATCCTGCTTTCTTCTCTTCCCTTCACAGATATTAATGCTGGAAAACAAAACAGTTGCTGCGAAGTCAGTTCTGACTCATGGTAACCTCATGTGTCAGAGTAGAACTGTGCTCCGTAATGTTTTCAATAGCTGGTTTTTGGGAAGCAGATCGCCAGGACTTTGTTCTGAGGTGCCTCTGGGTAGATTTGAACCTACAACCCTTTTGTTAGCAACTGAGTGCATTAACCATTTATACCATTAGAGACTCCTTTAATCTCAAGGGCATTCCTTAATAAATACCCTAAGCATTGTACTCCATTTCTGGGCCTTCTTTCCAAGAACCCCAACTTGGGACAGACACCACATAAAGAAACTTGAAAGAATGAAGTCACCATACAAACAGAATCTGAAATTAGAGAGAGATAACAAGTAATAGAACTGGCTGGATACAATTGGAAACCCTGGTGGCGTAGTGGTTAAGTGCTACGGCTGCTAACCAAAGGGTTGGCAGTTCAAATCCGCCAGGCGCTCCTTGGAAACTCTATGGGGCAGTTCTACTCTGTCCTCTAGGGTCGCTATGAGTTGGAATCAACCTGATGGCACTGGGTTTGTTTGGTTTGGATACAATCACCCAGGGGCCAGCCCCGAACGTGACATCCTATGGTTTGATTATGTGAGCCAATTAATTCACATTTTAAAATGTTTTGTCTTAAAGCTGGTTTGAGCTGGCTTTCAGATATTTGGAACTGAAAGATTCCTGGCTAACAGAAAGATCAACTGAACAAACTGCATGGGTTGTTTTTAATATTGACTAAAAAGGGGTCCTCATTCAGATGATTTGTAGAGGGTCAAAATCAAAACCAAACCCAAGGCTGTTGAGTCAATTCAGACTCAGCAACCCTGTAGGACAGAGTATAAACCCTACCCAACAGGGTTTCTAAGGAGCAGGTAGTGGGTTTGAATCACCACTGCACCACTAGAGTTCCTTTGTGGGTGTTGATATTGTGATAATGTGTAAGTTACTTAATATCTCTGTGCCTTGGTTTCTTTATCTGTAAAACGGATACTATTATCTACTTCATTGGATTGTTGTGAGGGTTAAATTAATACATGTAAATCATGTAGAATATAAATTATTATAAACTGAGGTAGGAGGACTCTTTCTCTTCCTTCGCTTATAATCAATGGTACTAAGCTCATGTCAACCCTGAACTGGTGACTCTTAGGTAAATTCAGTTTTGTTTGGTTTGGTGCTGATGATACCATGATTACAATACTCTTAAGAGAGAATTGTTTCCCCCCAAAATACATGTTGTAAATCCTAACACCTAAACCTGTGGATATAATCCCATTTGGGAATAGGTTTTTCTTTGTTATGTTAATGAGGCCGTATCAGCGTAAGGTGTGTCTTAAGCCAATCACTTTTGAAATATAAAAATGCTGATTAGGCACAGAGGCAAGAATGGGAACTAACAAAACTAAAAGTTGGTTCTTTGAGAGGATCAATAAAATTGACAAACCACTGGCCAAATTGACAAAGGAAAAAAAAATAAGATGCATATAACCAAAATAAGAAATGAAATGGGTGGCATTACAATAGAACAAACCAAGATAAAGCAGACTGTTACAGAACGCTATGAAAAATTGTACTCTAACGAATTTGAAAACCTAGAAAAAATGGACAAATTTCTAAAAACACACCACCTAAACTAGCACAAACAGAGGTAGAAAACCTAAATAAACCCATAGCAGAAGAAGAAATTGAAGATATGAAAAAACTCCCAACAACAACAAAAAAAGCCCCAGCCCGGGTGAGTAAAAAGAGAACTTACAGACTAGGAAAAAATTTTTGGCAATGACATAGGTGACAAGGGTCTAATCTCTAAAATATATAGAAAGCTTCAACACCTCAACCATAAAAAGACAAACAATCCAATCAAAAAATGGGCAAAGGATGTGAACATACACTTCACCAAAGAAGACATTCAGGAGGCTAACAAACACATGAAGAGATGCTCAAGATTATTAGCTATTAAGGAGAGATGCAAATCAAAACTAAAATGAGATACCATCTCACCCCTTGCCTTAGGTATCTAGTGCTGCTATAACAGAAATACCACAAGTGAGTGGCTTTAACAAATAGAAATTTATTCTCTCACAGTCTAGGAGGCTAGAAGTCCAAATTCTGGGCACCAGCTCCAGGGGGGAAGACTTCTTCTCTCTGTCACTCAGGGGAAAGGTCTTTGTTGTCAGTCTTCCCCTGGTCTATGGCTTCTCTGAGCAGGGACCCCAGGTCTAAAGGACAAGCTCTGCTCCTGGCTCTTTTTTCTTGGTGGTAATGAGGTCCCTTTCCTCTTAGCTTGATTCTCTCTTTTGTATCTCAAAAGACATTGAAGATACAACCTAATCCTATAGATTGTCTTGCCTTATTAACATAACTGTCTCTAATCCTGCCTCATTAACATCAGGGAGGTTAAGATTTACAACACATAGGATAATCACATCATATCACAAAATGGTGGACAGCCACACAATACTGGGAATCATAGCCTAATGAAGTTGACGCACATTTTTGAGGGACACAATTCAATCCATAACACCCCTAAAAAAAAAGACAATGATCAAAAAAACAGAAAACAACAAATGCTGACAAGGTTGCGGGGGGATTGGAACTCTTACACACTGCTGGTGGAATTGTAAAGCTGTACAATCACTATGGAAAACAGTATGGCACTTCCTTAAAAAGGTAGAAATGCTATATGATCCAGCAAGCTCTAGAGAAATAAGAGCAGTGACACGAATAGACATATGCATATCCATGTTCACTGCAGCATTATTCACAACAGCAAAAAGATGGAAAAAAACCTAAGCACCCATCAACAGATGAATGGATAAACAAAATGTGGGACATACATACAGTGGAATGCTATGGAAAAATAAGGGATGATGATGAGTCCATGAAACATGACATGGATGAATCTGGAGGATATTATGCTAAGTAAAATCAGTCAAACACAAAAGGACAAATATCACATGATAACACTTTTATAAAAAGTCAGGAACACGTTTACACACAGAAAGAAATGCTCTTTAATCATTACCAGGAATGGGGCGAGGTGGGGGGATCACTTACTAGATAGTAGACACATGTTAATTCTGGTGAACGGAAAGGCAATACACAATATGGGAGAAGTCAGCACAACACACCCAAGGTAAATGACATTGAGAGGCACACAAGAATAAAGGAAAACTACGGTAAATGCTATAACATACACAATTCGGCAACGACGATAATGGCCCAAAACTAAACCCACTGCTGTCAAGTTAATTTTGACTCCTAGTGACCCTATAGGACAGAGTAGAACTGCCCCATAGGGTTTTCAAGACTATAAATCTTTACAGAAGCGGACTGCCACCTCTTTCTCCAGTGGAAGAGCTGGTGGGTTCAAACTGTCAACGTTTCGGTTAGCAGCCAAGCACTTTAACCACAGCGCAACCAGGGCTCGTCAACAACAATAACAACCAAAATTTTGTATTACATAGCTAGATACGTATGCTATACAGGTGTGGGTGGGCATATGGGAGTACATGTGGGTGCATATATAGGTATAGTTGTGGGCATTTGTATATACATATTTGCATGTGCTGCATATATGTTCACATATATAACACAGCACATAGGGAACACAGTTATGGAAACTTCGTAGACATATCCAAACAGTTCGTGAGCCTGAGTTGCTGGGCTTGGAGGCTAGGGGTCATAGTCTCAGGGGACATGTAGGTCAATTGGCATAGCATAGTTCATAAAGATAATGTTCTACATTTTAGTTTGGTGAGTAGCATCTGGGTGTTAAAAGCTTACAAGTGGCCATCTAAGATACAACTATTGGTTTCTTCTCCTCTGGAGCAAAGGAAAGTGAAGGAAATCAAAGATTCAAGGAAGCAATTAGTGCACAGGGCTAATGGCCCACATGAACCATAGCCTCCTCTAGCCTTAGACCAGAAGAACTAACTAGATGGTGGCCAATTACCACTACCAACCGCTCTGACCAGGAACACAATAGGACGTCCTGGTTAGAATGCAAGAAAAATGTAGACTAAAACACAAATTCATAAAAAATACCAGACTTACTGGACTGATAGAGACTGGAGGAACCCCCAACACAATCACCCTAAGACATCCTTTTAATCTGGAACTGAAGCCACTCCCAGAGGTCACCTTTCAGCCAAATAATAGATTGGCCTATAAAATAAACCCTAACACCCATGAGGAATGTGCTGCTTAGAACAATGAACTAAACAAGACCAAATGGGCAAAGTTTGGGCTAAAGCAAAGACGAGAAAGCAAGGAGGGGCAGGGAAGTGGGAGGGATGGAAATGGGGAGAGAGCTGACACATTATGGGAATAGCAAGCAATGTCACGGAATAATTTGTATATGAAGTGTTGAATGGGAAACTAGTTTGCTGTGTAAACTTTCACCTAAAACATAATAAAAAAAAAAAAATGGGAGAAAAGAGATGCCACATGACAATCGCCAAGGAACAGAAGAGGAAAGAGACAAAAATCTTCCCCAAGAGCCAGTGCCCTGAATTCAGACTTCCTGCCTCTTAAACTGTGAGAAAATAGGTTTCTGTTTGTTAAAGCCACCCACTTGTGATATTTCTGTTATAACAACACTAAGACAAATGCACTAAAGACTATTACTGTATATCTGAGGTTGCAAACTCTAATGCCTATAGGAATAAGCCAGCAGCACAAATGAAGAAAGCAGACCTTGGGCAAGAACACTCCAGAACAAAATAGGGAGTGGTGGTGACTGTGGCAAAATGGAAAGCACATACCCTGTCTAAAGTGGGCAGCCACTCAGACATGGCTGACTGTTACCATATGCAAATAAGGGGTTGTTATTGACGAATCTTCTGATTTAAGAAAAGAAAAAAAGCTGGAGTTTTGTATGAAGTATTACATTTTTGAAATATTGGTACTAAAAAAAAATACGATGAAGTCCAAACAAAACATACCTGTTGACCACCAGCTTGAGATGTTGTTGTATTCCTAGAGCTATTATTGTTGCAGTTGCTGTTGAGCCGATTTTGATTCATGGCAACCCGAAGCGTTACAGAGTAGAACTGAGCTCCATAGGGTTTTCTTGACTGTAGTCTTTACAGAAGCAGATTGCCAGGACTTACCTCCCCAGGTGCCACTAGGTTTGAACTGCCAGCTTTTAGGTTAGCAGTCAAGCACAAACTGTTTGTGCCACTTAGGGACCTTATTTATAGAGTTGTACATATGTAACGGGATTGTTTTTCCTCAAAATTTTTAATCAAAATAGTATAGAAAAATTATACAGCCACAGTAGTCAAAACAGCCTGGTACTGGTACAACAGACACATAGACCAGTAGAACAGAATTGAGAACCCAGATATAAATCCATCCACATATGAGTAGCTGATATTTGAGAAAGGACCAGTGTCAGTAAATTGGGGAAAAGCTAGTCTTTTTAACAAATGGTGCTGGCATAACTGGATATCCATTTGCAAAAAAATGAAACAGGACCCATACCTCACACCATGCACAAAAACTAACTCCAAGTGGATCAAAGACCTAAACATAAAGACTAAAACAATAAAGATCATGGAAGAAAAAATAGGGACAACGTTAGGAGCCCTAATACAAGGCATAAACAGAATACAAAACATTACCAAAAATGACGAAGAGAAACCAGATAACTGGGAGCTCCTAAAAATCAAACACCTATGCTCATCTAAAGACTTCACCAAAAGAGTAAAAAGACCACCTACAGACTGGGAAAGAATTTTCAGCTATGACGTCTCCGAACAGCACCCGATCTCTAAAATCTATATGATTCTGTCAAAACTCAACCACAAAAAGACAAACAACCCAATCAAGAAGTGGGCAAAGGATATGAACACACACTTCACTAAAGAAGATATTCAGGCAGCTAACAGATACATGAGAAAATGCTCTCGATCATTAGCCATTAGAGAAATGCAAATTAAAACTACGATGAGGTTCCATCTCACTCCAACAAGGCTGGCACTAATCCAAAAAACACAAAATAATAAACGCTGGAGAGGCTGCGGAGAGATTGGAGCTTTTATACACTGCTGGTGGGAATGTAAAATGGTACAACCACTTTGGAAATCTATCTGGCGTTATCTTAAACAGTTAGAAATAGATCTACCATACAACCCAGAAATCCCACTTCTCAGAATATACCCTAGAGAAATAAGAGCCTTCACACAAACAGATATGTGCACACCCATGTTTATTGCAGCTCTGTTTACAATAGCAAAAAGCTGGAAGCAACCAAGGTGTCCATCAACGGATGAATGGGTAAATAAATTGTGGTATATTCACACAATGGAATATTACGCATCGATAAAGAACAGTGACGAATCTGTGAAACATTTCATAACATGGAGGAACCTGGAAGGCATTATGCTGAGCGAAATTAGTCAGAGGCAAAAGGACAAATACTGTATAAGACCACTATTATAAGATCTTGAGAAATAGTATAAACTGAGAAGAACACATACTTTTGTGGTTACGAGGGGGGGAGGGAGGGAGGGAAGGTGGGAGAGGGTTTTTTACTGATTAATTAGTAGATAAGAACTGCTTTAGGTGAAGGGAAGGACAATACTCAACACATGGAAGGTCAGCTCAACTGAACTGGACCAAAAGCAAAGAAGTTTCCAGGACAAACTGAATGCTTCAAAGGTTAGCGGAGCAAGGGCGGGGGTTTGGGGACCATGGTTTAAGGGGACTTCTAAGTCAATTGGCAAAATAATTCTATTATGAAAACATTCTGCATCCCACTTTGAAATGTGGCGTCTGGGGTCTTAAATGCTAACAAGCGGCCATCTAAGATGCATCAATTGGTCTCAACCCACCTGGATCAAAGGAGAATGAAGAACACCAAGGACACACGATAACTAAAAGCCCAAGAGACAGAAAGGGCCACATGAACCAGAGACCTACATCATCCTGAGACCAGAAGAACTAGTTGGCGCCCAGCCACAATCGATGACTGCCCTGACAGGGAGCACAACAGAGAACCCCTGAGGCAGCAGGAGATCAATGGGATGCAGACCCCAAATTCTCACAAAAAGACCATACTTAATGGTCTGACTGAGACTAGAGGAATCCCGGTGGTCATGGCCCCCAAGCCTTCTGTTGGCCCAGGACAGGAACCATTCCCGAAGACAACTCATCAGACATGAAAGGGACTGGACAGTGGGTAGGAGAGAGATGCTGATGAAGAGTGAGCTAATTATATCAGATGGGCACTTGAGACTGTGTTGGCATCTCTAATTATATCAGATGGGCACTTGAGACTGTGTTGGAGGGGGGATGGGAGGATAGAGAGAGTTGGAAGCTGGCAAAACTGTCACGAAAGGAGAGACTGGAAGGGCTGACTCATTAGGGGGAGAGCAAGTGGGAGTACGGAGTAAGATGTATATAAACTTATATGTGACAGACTGACTTGATTTGTAAACGTTCACTTGAAGCTCAATAAAAGTTAATAAAAAAAAAAATAGTATAGAAAAGCTTATAATGAAAAGCAGCAATCTGTTCCTCCCAGGCTCAGTTCCAAAGAGAAAAATGGTATTTTCCTGCATGACACCACTATCTCTTGATTTATCAGTTTTAGACAATTTACGTATCTCTTTAATTCCAATCATGATAGATGAAGATTTAACTCATTCACACTTCATTCTATTTTTTTAGTCTCAGCTGTGGACATCAACTTTCCCCTGGTCACCTAATTTTTTTTCTTTAACACTATTGAGAGTTAAATCAGTTAGGATTCAGTCAATTAACACCGAACATTAATTCAGCAAATTAATTATGTATAAAACTGTTAACTGAAAGGATAAAAAGAGGACTCTAAAGCAGGGTTTCTGAACCTGAATGCTATTAACATTTTGGGTTGAATAATTCCTTACGGTGGAGGGCTGTCCTGTGCATGGTAGGATGTTTAAGCAGCATCCCACATTGTGACAACAAAAATCTCTCCAGATATTGCTAAATGTCCCCTGGAGCAAACTTGCCCCTGGTTGAGAGTCACTGTTTCAAGGTATCAGGGAGGCAACAACTGTAGGAAGCAGCTACCACCTCTAGGGCTGGGGGAATCAGAGGGAAGTAGTTGGAATTATTAAAACTAAAAGGGAACATTTAACCCCTCAGACCTCTGCCGGTGCTGGGGTCTCAGCCTGCTCAGCTGGTGCTTGTATCTCTGCGGAGGGAACCGTAAAGCTGGTTCTGCAGGTGCTGGAGAAACTGCAAACTGGATCCAAGGGAGAGGACCTGCTGCTGCAGCTCCTGCTGCTAAGAAACTGCCAGAATGACCTAGGAACAAGAAGCAAGCCCCTTTTTCCTCCTCCAGCATTGCAGCCTCTCTCTACTGCCCCCTATAGGCAGAGTCTAACAGCGAGCCCACTAGCAAAACGAACATGCGGTTTGTAAAGTCCCAGCCCCAACATCACAAAGCAGAGTTGTTGGGTTCCGTCCAGTCAGTTCTGACTCATAGTGACCCCTTGTGACAGAGTAGAACTTCCTCATAGGGTTTTCTTGGCTATAATCTTTACGGAAGCAGATAGCCAAGTCTTTTTCCAGCAGAGCTGCTGGGTGGGTTTCAACTACCAACCTTTCGGTTAACAGCTGAGCACTTAACCTTTGCACCATCAGGGATCCCTCAAAGCAGAGTAGAAGTATTAATACTGAATTTTACCTGAACCCTATGATAGTGGAAAACAGCGATGGTTTAAAAAAAAATCCCCCCACCCTGTGTTCAGGAAAACCTCTTACTGTAAATAACCATCCTTCTCATATGACTTAGATAAGACTCACAGATGGCCCTTGCTTACCTAACACAAGGCCAGACACCGAACCTCCATTTCTCATTCCTTGCCTCATGGATGAGTAACTGAATTGTTTGTCCCCACTGATCAATCAGAAATGAAATGTTTGGTAAACAAACTTTGGTTAGGATTCTCTCCTTCCCCCAAGTCTCTGAACTTTGGTCCACCCTCAGTTTGAGCCAACATGCTACCCCTCTTCAAAAGACTCTCCCAGAGAATAGGCTGGCCTCAGCATAAAACGTTTTGATTTACAATCCTGGAAGTCACCGTTTCATCCCATTTCCTCTCACGTGGGCTTTTCCAATTCTTGTTCTACTCTCATTCTCTGTGAAAGAAAATGCTTTTTCCCTACCTTTTTGGGATGCTTGCTGGTCTTATGGCTGCAGTATTCTCCTCTGCCACAACTACTATAGTCCTTTTCCCTTTCCCTCTGATTAAAGCTTCTCCCTATCAAAGTCTGGATTTTTTTTTTTTTTTTTGGACAGATGAGAGCCGAAAGACTAACTGGCTATATGTGTTTCTTAGGGCTGCCATAACAAAGTACCACAAACTGGGTAGCTTATAAGAACACAAATTTATTATTTCACAGTTCTAAAGGCTGTAAGTCCAAATTCGGGGTTTCAGCAGTGTTGATTCCTTCTGAATGCTCTGAGGGAGAACCTGTTCCAGGCTTCTCTCTTATCTTCTGGTGGTAGCCAGCAATCTCTGCCTCCATCTTCACATGGCTGTCTTTCATCTGTGTCTCTGTCTCTGTGTCTCTTCTCTTTTATAAGGATACTAGTCATATAGGATTAGGACCCACCCTACTCCAATATGACCTCATGTTAACTGATAACTTCAAAGGCCTTATTTCCAAACAAGATCACATTCACAAGGGTGGGAGGGTTAGGGCCCTTGGCATCACTAGGGTTGGTGTCAGCCAGTGTGGTAACTCATGGTGTTACATCATCCCTTCTGGCCCAGTGGAGAGGCCTGGCCTGGCCTGCCCCTTCACGGAGGGTGGCAAGTTATTGCACTGGGTGACAGGTGACATCAACCCTAGTGGTGTCACTGCCTTGGCGGCCTCTCCCCTGGTAGGACCAGATTGCCTGCTGCTGCTGCCACCACAGATCCTTGGGTTATTTTGGGTGTTTCCCCCTCTAAGAGTGTCAGGGGGTGCACTCTGCAACTCCTCCACCTCTCTAGTGACGACACTGGTTAGGACTTCAACTTATCTTCTCATGTATTATCCCATGTTATTCTCAAACTTTAATGTGCTTACTAATCACAGCAAATTTTTTTTTTCAACAAAGTAAATGGCGACTATATACGTGGACCTCCCCAGATGGAATACACAAGAATCAAATCGACTACGTCGGTGGAAAGAGGAGATGGAAAAGCTCAACATCATCAGTCAGAACAACACCAGTGGCCGACTGTGGAAAAGACCATCAATTAATTGCTCATATGCAAGTTCAAGTTAGAGAAAATTAAAACATGTCCACGAGAGCCAAAGTACTACCTTGAGTATATCCCATCCAAATTTAGATACCACCTCAAGAATAGATTCGATGCATCAAATACTAATGACTGAAGACCAGATGAGTGGCGGAATGAAATCAAGAACATCATACATGAAGAAAGCAAGAAGCCATTAAAAAGACAGGAAAGAAAGAAAAAACCAAAATGGATGTCAAAAGAAACTTTGAAACTTGCTCTTGAACATAGAATAGCTAAAGCAAAAGGAAGAAATGATGAAGTAAAAGAGCTGAACAGACGATTTCAAAGGGCGGCTTAAGAAGACAAAGTAAAGTATTATAATGAAGTGTGCAAAGACCTGGAGTTAGTAAACCAAAACAGAAGAACATGCTTGGCATTTCTCAAGCTGAAAGAGCTGAAGAAAAAAATTCAAGCCGCAAGTTGCAATATTGAAGGACTCTACAGTAAAATACTAAACAACGCAAGAACCATCAAAAGAAGAGGGAAGGAATGCACAGAGTCACTATACCAAAAAGAATTGGTCCACATTCAACCATTTCAAGAGGTAGCATATGATCAAGAGCTGATGGTACTGAAGAAAGAGGTCCAAGCTACACTGAAGACATTGGCAAAAAACAAGCCTCCAGGAATTGACGGAATACCAATTGAGACATTTCAACAAAGGGATGCAGTCCTGAAGTGCTCACTGTTCTATGCCAATTAGTTTGTAAGACAGCTACTTGGCCAACTGATTGGAAGAGATCCATATTTGCACCCATTCCAAAGAAAGGTAATCCAACAGAATGCGAAAATTATCAAACAATACCATTATTATCACACACAAGTAAAATTTTGCAGAAGATAATTCAAAAGCAGTTGCAGCAGTACGTCCACAGGGAAGTACCGGAGATTCAAGCTGGATTCAGAAGAGGACGTGAAACAAGGCATATCACTGTTGATGTCAGATGGATCATGGCTGAAAGCAGAAAATACCAGAAAAATGTTTACATGTGTTTTATTGACTATGCAAAGACTATGTGGCTCATAATTTCACTATACTTGTTCAATCTGTATGCTGAGCAAATAATCCCAGAAGCTGGACTATATGAAGAATGGGGCATCAGGATTGGAGGAAGACTCATTAACAACACGAGATATGCAGATGACACAACCTTGCTTTCTGAAAGTGAAGAGGACTTGAAGCACTTACTGATGAAGATCAAAGACTACAGCCTTCAGTATGGGTTACATCTCAACATAAAGAAAACACTCCTCACAACTGGCCCAATAAGCAACATCATGGTAAGTGGAGAAAAGAATGAAGTTGTCAGGATTTCATTTTACTTGGATACATAATCAATGCCCATGGAAGCAGCAGTCAAGAAATCAAACAACACATTGCATTGGGCAAATCTGCTGTGAAAAGTCTCTTTAAAATGTTAAAAAGCAAAGATGTCACTTTAAGGAGTAAGGTGTGCCTGACCCAAGCCATGGTGTTTTCAATCGCCTCGTATGCATGTGAAAGCTGGACAATTAATAAGGAAGACTGAAGAATTCGTGCCTTTGAATTATGGTGTTGGCAAAGAATATTGAATACGCCATGGACTACCAGAAGAATGAACAGATCTGTCTTGGAAGAAGTACAGCCAGAATGCTCCTTAGAAGCAAGGACTGCAAGACTTAGTCTCACATACTTTGGACATGTTATCAGTAGGGACCAATCCCTTAGAGAAGGATATCATGCTTGGTAAAGTAGAGGGTCAGAGAAAAAGAGGAAGACCCTCAAGGAGATGGACTGACACAGTGGCTGCAACAATGGGCTCAAGAACAACGATTGTGAAGCTGGCGCAGGACCAACTAGTGTTTCATTCTGTTGTACACAGGGTCACTATGAGTCGGAACCAACTTGATGACACCTAACAACAAAAACAACAACCGATAGGGATCTCAGATGAAATTGGAAAGCAAGCAGGGCTAATGGGAAGTCATAGTAAGAAGTCTGAACTTATTCCCAAGGACAATAGAGTCATCGAGGGGTTTAAGTGGAAGAGACACACATTTACAGATAAAATATTGGATAATTTTTCCTGATGGCTAACCTTATGCATTACAAATTGGTTCTTATTAGTTTTGTGCTCAACGTTACCTTATTTCCAGCCTTGAGGACATTTTTCTGCACCCCATTTATGACTATTATCTCTGAAGGAGTTAGTGACTCCCTCCACTTGCTTCTCAGATCTTGCTGTATATGCTTTTTGTCTTTGTCGTTGTTTAAATGTCTATTTCCCTCGATTGACTGTGAATGCCTCAGGAATTGCATTTTATTGATTTTTGTTTGCTCACCACAGTCTAACATAATAAGTGTTTCTTAAAGGCTTAATAGAATGATGAACTGGCATAAAGGCAAGAAGAAATAAAAAATATAAATGTACTTGGAAACCTACACCTCCCAGTCATAGAATGATTTCTCAAGTGACAAAGAAATATTTTTAAAATAGAGACCAGAATTATACATTGAATAATGTAGACTTAGCCGCTAAATGGTAGAACAAGTAAATGAGCCTTCTCTTTAATAATACATGGATATTTTATTAAAATTAATTAGTCTGGACTGGTGGTAAAATCTACAACAAAAAAAGCATAATTTTAAGCTACAAAAATATGTAAAAATTATGAGATATTGCCAATGTTATGCTTAGTCTAGCTTCTTGAAAGATTTGTCTACCTCAGTGGCATACTCTAGAACCTGCCTAGAAGTAATTACGGGTTGCAGACTAAGACCCTGGATTGCCTAACTTGTTAGCTCCCTCAACTTATTCTTACTTCCTTAATTCTGACTCTCCCCACCAATCTCAGTCTCCTCAGTTTGGTATCAAACACACATATTTTCTCTGTAAGGCACATCACGGCCTTCTTGCGCTAAGAACACTACATAGCACTGCAGCACTACATTTCGGAGCCATTTTTAAACAGTAAAATCACCAATAAAAAGCACAAAAATGTGAAAATGTGGCACTAAATAGAGCAAAAAAGGACACTTGCTTCTAGTAATGAGAATTGAAACAAGAAGGCAGAGCATCACCTTGTTCGACCTCAGGTGGAAATGTGCACTGGATAACTCAAAATTTTCACCACTTTGTCCACATCCACAAAATGACCACAAAAGCCCCATTAGTGTTCCTTTTGGGTTACAAACAAATTCTAGTGTAGGTGAATTTGCAAATACAGAAGCAGCAAATAATGACGATCAACTGTATATTCCTTTTTTTTATTAAATAAATATGGACCAATGTCTACTATAACTTTTTTAATTGTGTTTCAGGTGAAAGTTTACAGCACAAATTAGTTTCTCATTCAAAAACATATACACAAATTGTTTTGTGACATCAATTGCAACCCCCCACAATGTGTCAACACTCTCACCTTTTCCCTTTACACCCCAGGTTCCCTCTGTCCATTTGTCCAATTCCTGTCCTTTCCTGGCTTCCTGTCTTTGCTCTTGGGCTGGTGTTGGCCTTTAGGTCTCCTATACTTGATTGAACTAAGAAGCACATTCCCCATGAGTGTTGTTTGTTTTATAGGCCTGTCTAATCCTTGGCTAAAAGGTGGACTTCAGGTGTGCTTTCAGTTAGGAATTAGCAGGGTGTCTGGGGACCATAGTCTCAGGGTTCCTCTCATCTCTGTCAGACCAGTAAGTCTGGTCTTTTTTGTGAATTTCAATTTTGCTCTAAATTTTTCTCCTGCTCTGTTTGGAACCCTCCATTGTGATCACTGTCAGAGTGGTCGGTGGTGATACCCAGGCACTATCTAGTTCTGGGCTCAGGCTGGTGGAGGCTGTGGTTCATGTGGTCCGTTAGTCCTTTGGATTGATATTTTTCTTGCCTCTTTCGTTTTCATCATCCTGCTTTGCTCCAAACACGGTGGGACCAATAGATGTATTTAGATGGCCACTCGAAAGATTTTAAGACCCAAGACACAAAAGTAGGATGAGATGTCATTTTTTTTTAATTGGGCTTTAAGTGAAAGTTTACAGCTCAAGTTAGTTTCTCATACAAAAATTTATACACACGTTGTCATGTGATCCTAGTTGCTCTCTCTGTAATGTGACAGCACACTCCTCCTGTCCACCCCAGATTTTCTGTGTCCATTCAACCAGCTCCTGTCCCTTTCTGCCTTCTCATCTCACCTCCAGACAGGAGCCGCCCAGTTAGTCTTATGTATCTACTTGAGCTAAGCAGCACACTCTTCACAGGTATCATTTTATGTCTTATAGTTCAATCTGATCCTTGTCTGAAAAGTTGGCTTTGGGAATAGTTTTAGCTCTGGGTTAACAGAGAAGCCGAGAGCCATGTCTTCCGGGGTTCCTCCAGGCTCAGTCAGACCATTAAGTCTAGCCTTTTTACAAGAATTTGAGTTCTGCTCCCCCACTTTTCTCCTGCTCAGTGAGGGACTCTGTTTTGTTCCCTGTCAGGGCAGTCATTGGTGGGGCTCCATCTAGTCCTTCTGGTCTCAGGCTGATGGAATCTCTGGTTTATGTGGCCCTTTCTATCTCTTGGGCTAATATTTTTCTTGTGCCTTTGGTGTTCTTCATTCTCCTTTGCTCCAGCTGGGTTGGAATCAATTGATGCATCTTAGATGGCCCCTCACTAGCTTTTAAGACCCCAGATGCCAATGGTTAATGATTGCAAGCATTTCCTCATGTATCTGTTAACCGCCAAATGTCTTCTTTGGTGAAGTGCCTGTTCAAATCCTTCGCCCATTTTTTAATTGGGTTATTTGTCTTTTTGTCGTTGAGGTTTTGCAGTATCTTCTAGATTTTGGAGATTAGACCCTAATCAGATACGTTGTAGCCAAAGTTTTTCCCAGTGTGCAGGTTGGCTTTTTACTCTTTCGGTGAAGACCTTGGATGAACATAAGTGTTTGGTTTTTAGGAGCTCCCAGTAATCTAGTTACTCTTCTGGTGTTTGTGCATTGTTAATAACGTTTTGTATTCTGTTTATGCTATGTATTAGGGCTCTTAGCTTTGTCCCTATTTTTTCTTCCATGATCTTCATCTTTTCAGATTTTATCTTTAGCTCTCTGATCCATTTTGAGTTAGTTTCTGTGCATGGTGTGAGGTATGGGTCTTGTTTCATTTTTTTGCAGATGGATATCCAGTTATGCCAGCACCGTTTGTTAAGGAGACTGTCTTTTCCCCCATTTAATAGATTTTGGGACTTTGTGAACTATCAGCTACCCACAGGTGGATGAATTTACATCTGGATTCTCAATTCTGTTCCATTGGTCTATGTATCTGTTGTACCAGTACCAGGCTGTTTTGACTACCTTCGTGGTACAATAGGTTCTAAAATCAGGTAGTGTGAGACCTCCCACTTTGTTCTTCTTCAGTAATGCTTTACTTATTCGGGGCCTCTTCCTTTTCTATAAGAAACCGGTAATTCGTTTCTCCATCTCGTTAAAAAATGCCGTTGGAATTTGAATCAGGATTGCATTGTATCTATGGATCACTTTGGGTAGAATTGACATTTTCACAATGTTGAGTCTTCCTATCCATGAGCAAGGTATGTTTTTCCACCTATGTAAGTCTCTTTTGGATTCTTGCAGTAATGTCTTGTAGTTTTCTCTGTATAGGTCTTTTATGTCTCTGGTTAGATTTATTCCTAAGTATTTCATCTTCTTGGGGGCTATTGTAAATGGTATTGATTTGGTGATTTCCTCTTCAAAGTTCTGTTTCTTGGTGTAGAGGAATTCAACTGATTTTTGTATGTTTATCTTGTATTCTGATATTTTACTGATATTTTCTATTAGTTACAGTAGTTTTCTTGTGGATTCTTTGGGGTTTTCTGTATAAGATCATGTCATCTGCAAATACAGAAACTTTTACTTCTTCCTTACCAATTTGGATTCCCTTTATTTCTTTTTCTAGCTTAATTGCTCTGGCTAGAACCCTCAGCACAATGTTGAATAGGAGTGGTGGTAAAGGGCATCCTTGTCTGGTTCTCGTTCTCAAGAGGAATGCTTTCAGACTCTGTCCATTAGAATGACATTAGCTGTTGACTTTGTATAAATGTCCTTTATTATGCTGAGGAATTTTCCTTCTATTCCTATTTTGCTGAGAGTTTTTATCATGAATGGGTGTTGGACTTTGTCAAATGTCTTTTCTGCATCAACTGAGAAGATCATGTGGCTCTTGTCTTTTGTTTTATTTATGTGATGGTTTACATTGATTGTTTCCCTAATCCTAAGCCATCCCTGCAGACCTGGTATGAATCCCATTTGGTCATGGTGAATTATTTTTTGGATATGTTGTTGAATTCTATTGGCTAGAATTTTGTTGAGGGTTTTTGTGTCTAAGTTCATAACAGACATTGGTCTGTAATTTTTTTTGTGGTGTCTGAGTTTTTCTTCTTTTTTTACCTGGTTTTGGTATGAGGGTTATGCTGACTTCATAGAATGAATTTGGGGATATATCATCTTTTTCTACACTCTGAAATACCTTTGGTAGTAGTGATACTAACTTTTTTCTGAAAGTTTGGAAGAATTCTCCAGTGAAGCTGTCAGGGCCTGGGCATTTTTTTGTTAGGAGTTTTTTATTTACCTTTTCGATCTCTTCTTTTGTTATAGTCTGATTGTGTTGTTCTACCTCTGTTTGTGTTAGTTTAGATAGGTAGTGTGTTTCCAGAAATTTGTCCATTTCCTCTAAGTTTTCAAATTTGTTAGACTACAGTTTTTCACGGTATTCTGTTATGATTCTTTTAATTTCAGTTGGGTCTGTTGTGATACCGCCTATCTCATTTCCCATTCGGGTTATTTTTGTCCTCTTCTCTTTTTTCTTTTGTCAGTTTGGCCAATGGTTTCTTGGTTTTGTTGATCTTTTCAAAGAACCAGGTTTTGTTCTTGTTAACCCTTAGAATTGTTTCTCTATTTCATTTAATTCTGCTCCAATTCTTATTATTTGCTTTCTTCTGGTGCCCAAGGGCTTCTTTTGTTGCTCTCTGTCTGTTTGTTTGAGTTGTAGGCTTAATGTTTTGATTTTCATCCTTTCTTCTTTTTGGATGTGTGCAGTTATTGCTATAAATTGACCTCTGAGCACTGCTTTTGCTGTGTCCCAAAGGTTCTGGTAGAAAGTATTTTCATTCTCATTTGTTTCTGTGAATTTCTTTATTCTGTCCTTGTTTTTCTTCTATAACCCAGTGGTTTTGAGCAAGGTGTTGCTCAGTTTCCATGTGTTTGATTTTTTTTTTTTTCCTGCTATTGATTTCTACTTTTATGCCTTTATGGTCAGAAAAGATGCTTTGTAATATTTCAATTCTTCGAATTCTGTTAAGGCTTCTTTTGTGGCCGAATATGTGGTCTATTCTGGAAATGTTCCATGAGCATTGGAAAAGGAAGTATACTTGGCTGCTGTTGGGTGGAGTGGTCTGTATATGTCTATGAGGTCAAGTTGGTTGAATGTGGCATTTAGGTCTTCCATGTCTTTACTGAGCTTCTTTCTGGATGTTCTGTCCTTCACTGAAAGTGGTGTGTTGAAGTCTCCTAGTATTATTGTGGAGCTGTCCTTTTCTCTTTTCAATGCCTTTAGAGTTTGTTTTATGTATTTTGGAGCCCTGTCGTTCGGTGCATAAATATGTATTATGGTTGTGTCCTCCTGGTATATTGACCCTTTAATCATTATATAGTGTCCTTCCTTATCCTTTGTGGTGGATTTTACTTTAAAGTCTATTTTGTCACAGATTAATATTGCCACTCCTCTTTTTTTTGATCGTTGTTTGCTTGATATATTTTTTTCCATCCTTTGAGTTTTAGTTTGTTTATGTCTCTAAATCTAAGGTGTGTCTCTTGCAGGCAGCATATAGATGGATAATTTTTTTTTTAATCCATTCTGCCACTCTCTGTCTCTTTATTGGTACATTTAGTCCATTTACATTCATTGTAATTATTGATAGATATGAGTTTATTGCTGTCATTTTTATGTATATTTTTTGTGTGTTGTTGACAGTTTCTTTGTTCTACTTAATTTTCTGTGCTGAGTAGTTTTTATTTATGTATTTTCTTCTTATCCTTCCCATTGTTGTTGATTTTGTATTTGCTGAGCCTTTATGTTTTTCTTGTTTTTTATTTTGATGTGTGGGATTGTTAGTTTCCTTTGTAGTTACCTTAATATTTACCCCTACTTTTCTAAGTTTAAACCAATCTTTTATTTCTTTATATTGCCTTGACTTCCTCTCCATATGAAAGATCTATGACTACATTATTTAGTCCCTTTTTTTAAATGTTGTCATCTTTTAGATAGTGATGTCTCTGTTTCCATATTTTCCATGTTTTAGCTTTGATTTATTTGTTACTTCCCTATCAGGGTTGACATCTGGTTGTTCTGTCCTGTGTTCTAGTCTTGGGTTGTTATCTGATGTTATTGATTTTCTAACTGGAGGATTCCTTTAGTATTTCTTGTAATCTTGGTTTGGTTTTTAAAAATTCTCTAAACTTCTGTGTATCTGGAAATGCCCTAATTTTGCCATCATATTTGAAAGATAGTTTTGCTGGATATATAATTCTTGGCTGGCAATTTTTTTCCTTCAAGGCTTTATGTATGTCATCCCATTGCCTTCTTGCTTGCAAAGTTTCTGCTGAGTAGTCTGAGCTTAGTCTTATTCACTCTCCTTTGTAGATGACTTTTTGTTTATCCCTAGCTGCTCTTAAAATTCTATATTTGGTTTTGACAAGTTTGATTACAGTATGTCTTACAGACTTTCTTTTGGGATCTATCTTGTGTGGGGTTCGATGAGCTTCTTAAATAGATATCTCCTCATCTTTCATGACATTAGGGATGTTTTCTGCCAACAAATCTTCAACAATTCTCTCTGTATTTTCTGTTATCCTCCCTCCCCCACCATTCTGGTACTCCAATGACTCTAGGTTATTCCTCTTGATAGAATCCCACACAACTCTGAGGGTTTCTTCATTTTTTTTAATTATTTTATCTGATTTTTCCTCAAATAATTTGGTGCCAAGTGCTTTATCTTCAATCTCACTAATTCTGACTTCCATTGTCTCAATTCTGCTCCTACGACTTTCCATTGAGTTGTCTAATTCTGAAATTTTATTATCAGTCTTTTGGGTTTCAGTTTGCTATCTCTCTATGGATTCTTGCAGTCTTTTAACTTTGTCATCATGACCCTGTATAACCTTTTTAAGTTCCTCTGTTGCTTTGTCTGTGTGTTTCTGGGCTTGTTCTGCATTTTGTCTGATCTTCTTCCTAATCTCTTGAAGAGCTTTGTAGATTTGTATACTAATCTTTTGAATTCTACCTCCAGTAATTCCAAGAAGTTGTCTTCCTCTGGAAGTTTTCTTGATTCTTTGTTTTGGGCACTTGCTGAAGCTATCATGGCCTGTCTCTTTATGTGATTTGGTATTGACTGTTGTCTCTGAACCATCAATAAGTTATTATATTTACTTATTTATGTTTGCTTACTGTGTCCTAGCTTCTTGTTTTGATTTGATATGCCCAAGTAGGCTGCTCGTGTGAGCTAGTTTGATTATTGGCACCTTTGAAGCTTTCGTGTTCTGTCACCAGGTGGTTAGAGCTGTTATTAGGTATGTGAGCCCAGGAGTCCATTTACTTTTCTTGTGTGGATTCAGCTCAGTTGTCCAGGGATAGATGGTCACCAAGTGTGTGGTGCAGGCTCTCACCTACAGTCCTAGATGGAAGGGGTAATTGGAGTAGGCACAGGTATCTGGCTGTAGTAGAGGTTCATGAGTTGAGCAAGGTAGGGGGCTGACGGCTGCTCCTGAGTGTCTGTGAGAAAAAGCATGTCCCTGTTCCCTACGGCATGTAGGTGGGTGGGTTTTGCAGGTGGACCATGGGCATCCAATGCTGTTGGCTGTAAGGACTGGGAGGCACCACTTATTCTTGGACACCTGTCACAGGTGGCTAGGTGGCATAGGTGGAGCCACCAGTCCTCAAGCCCCTGGTGTGGGTAGGTGTAGACCTTGCTTAATGGCCAGAATGGTGTCAAATGCCATGAATCTGCCACTCTACTTTAGAGCTGATACAGTTGAAAATAGCCTTCATGTATATACCCTGTTGTACTGTGCTAATAAGGGCATACACTGTTGAAATGGGCCCACACAGGTCTATGCAGCGGTGAAAGACATTCGAAGTCTGTGGACCCCTTATGCCTGTGGCTAGGCAAAGCAGGTGTGCCTGCCCTGGGTTCCCGGATTAGGAGACCTGACAGATTATCTTTTCCTGTTTGTTAACTTGTTCCCTTTCCAAAGCCAGGAGAATGGCTTAGGACATACTATGGGTCCTACTTCCGACCCAGGGGATGCAGTAATCACTAAAGCCAGCCTGGGACCTTGTGCAGAGCAGGGAGGGGGCAGGTAAATGGGAGAGAGGTTCTTCCCAAAGGGGGTGTTTTCTGATCCATGAGGTAGGATGTACCCATGTACTCATCTTTACTGATTGAGCTCCACTTTTCACTGGTTCTGAAAGCTTGAGTAGACTGTTCACCACTCAGTCTCTCGTGATGCAGAAATTGCTTCCCAAACATCACTGTTGCTTCACCAAACATGCCAACCAATCCAGCCTGCAAGGTGCCAGTTCCCATCGGGTCAGGTCTGGCAACTTCTCACTGCTTCTGAACAGTCTCTCCCTCCTCCTGCTGCTCAGTCTGATTCCTCAACTTCACCTTTGTTGTTCAGGGATCCTAGATTGTCATATATAATCGATTCACTTGTTTTTTTAGGTCTTTGTTGTAAGAGGGACCATAGGAAGCATCTGACTACTCTGTCATCTTGGCCCCACCTCAGAACATTTTCTTTATGAGCTATGTTATGCCAGTTGACCTGGATGTCCCCCAAGACCATGGTCTCCAGCCTTCAGCCCCAGTAACTTGGCCCTTCAAGGTGTTTGGATACATCTAGGAAGCTTCTATGGCTTTGCCTTGGTCAAATTGTGCTAACTTCCTATATCGTGTGCTGTTTTACCTTTCACCAGAGTTAACACTTGTCTACTGTCTAGTTAGTGATTTCCCCTCCCCAGCCCTCCCCTCTTTCATAACCAACAAAGATTGTTCTTTCTGCATGCAAAACTTTTCTTGAGTTTTTATAATAGTGGTCTGACGTAATATTTGTCCTTTCCTGGTTGAATTATTTCACTCAGCATAATGCTCTCCAGATTCATCCATGTTGTGAGATGTTTTGTGGATTTATCATTGTTCCATTCCATTGTGCGTATGTACCATAATTTGTTTATCCATTCATCCGTCGATGGGCACTTAGGTTGTTTCCATGTTTTTGCTATTGTGAACAATGCTGAAATGAGCAAGGGTGAGCATATGTCTATTCGTGTGACAGCTCTTATTTCTCTAGGATATATTCCCAGTGGTGGGATTGCTGGATCATATGGTATTTCTATTTCTAGCTTTTTAAAGGGTGCCATATTGTTTTCCATAGTGATTGTACCATTTTACATTTCCACCAGTAGTACATAAGAGTTCCAATCTCCCTGCAACCTCTCCAACATTTGTTATTTTCTGCTTTTTTTTTTTTTATTCTTGCTAGTAATATTGGGGTGAGATGGTATTTCATTGCAGTTTTGATTTGTATTTCTCTAATGGCTAATGATCATGAGCCTTTCCTCAAGTATCTGTTAGCTGTCTGAATATCTTCTTTGGTAAAGTGTCTGTTTATATCTTTTGCTCATTTCATAATTGGATTACCTGTCTTTTTGTTACTGAAGTGCTGAAGTATTCTGCAGATTTTAGAGATCAGACCCTTTCAGATATGTAGTAACCAAAATCTTTTTCCTAGTCTGTATGATCTCTTTTTACTTCTTTGGTGGTCTTTGGATGAGCATAAGTGTCTAATTTTTAGTAGCTTCCAGTTATCCAGTTTATCTTCTGGTGTTTGTGCATTGTTAGTTATGGTTTGTATCAAATTTATGCAATATATTAGGAATCCTAGCATTGTTGCTCTTTTTCTTTCATGATCTTTATTGTTTTGGGTTTCATAATTAGGTCTTTGGTCCATTTTGAGTTAGTTTTTGTGTGTGATGTGATGTATGGGTCCTTTTTCATTTTTTTACAAATGAACATCCAGTTTTGCCAGAACCATCTGTTAAACACTCAGTTTTTTCCTCAATTAATGGACTTTGGTCCTTTGTCAAATATCAGCTGACCCTGGGTGGATGGATTACATCTGGGTTCTCAATTCTGTTCCATTGGTCTATGTGTCTGTTGTTGTACCAGTTGTTGTTGTTAGGTGCCGTCAAGTCATTTCCAACTCATAATGACCTTATATACCACAGAAGGAAACACTGCTCAGTCCTGCGCTGTCCTTACAATCGTTGTTAGGCTTGAGCCCATTGTTGCAGCCACTGTATCAATCCATCTCGTTGACAGTCTTCCTCTTTTCTGCTGACCCTGTACTTTACCAAGCAAGATGTTCTTCTCCAGGGACTAGTCCCTCCTGATAACATGTCCAAAATATGTAAGATACAGTCTCTCCACCTGTGCCTCTAAGGAACATTCTGGTTGCATTTCTTCCAAGACAGATTTGTTCATTCTTTTGGCAGTCCATGGTATATTCAATATTCTTTGCCAACACCACAATTCAAAGGCGCCAATTCTTTCTTCTTCAGTTTTCCTTATCCACTGTCCAGCTTTCACATGCATACGATGTGATTGAAAATACCATGGCTTGGGTCAGGTGCACCTTAGTCTTCCACGTGACATCTTTGCTTTTCAACACTTCAAAGAGGTCCTTTGCAGCAGGTTTGCCCAATGCAATGTGTCTTTTGATTTCTTGACCTGCTGCTTCCATGGGTGTTGATTGTGGATCCAAGTAAAATGAAATCCTTGACAACTTCAATTGTATGAGTTCCAAGCTGTTTTTACTTCTGTGGCTGCATAGTAGCTTCTGAGATCAGATAGTGCGAGGCCTCTTATTTTGTTCTTTTTCTTCAATAATGATTTGCGTATCTGGGGCCTCTTACTTTCCATATAAAGTTGGTGATTAGTTTTTCTATCTCGATAAAGACTGCTGTTGGTATTTGGATAGGGATTGCATTATATCTGTAGATCGCTTTGGGTAGGATTGACATTTTCACAACATTGAATTTACCTACCCACACACTTGGTATGTTTTCCCATTAATGTAGGTCTCTCTTTTTTTTTTTTGCGATTGTGTTTTGTAGTTTTCTTTGTATAGGTCTTTTACATCCCTGGTTAGATTTACTCATAAGTATTTTATTATTTTCCTGGTTTCCTTTTTGAAGTTCTTTTAATTGGTGTATAGGAATCCAACTGATTTTTGTATGTTCATCTTACATCCTGCTACTCTGCTGAATCTTTCTATTAATTACAGTAGTTTTCTTGCGGAATCTTTGGGGTTCTCTATTACAGGATCATATCATCTGCCAATAGGGATAATTTTACTTCTTTTCCAATTTGGATGCCCTTTATTCATTACTTTTTTTTTTTTGCCTTATTGCTCTAGCTAGGACTTCTAGCAAAGTATTAAACAGGAGTGGTGAAAGAGGGCATCCTTGTCTTATTCCCATCAACTAAATGTATATACTGACAGTTTTATGAACATTAGTTAACACTTAATATGTGTGTGTGCAAGTGCACACACATATATTCTCACCACTATAAAGAAACTGCAATGTACCCTAATAACCTCCAGTCCGACTCAACAAGGCATTGGTAAGATCCTTAGGTAGAGTAGTGGAGGAGGATATCTAACAAGAGAGGGGCTTTGCAAGCTAAGGTGCAAAATTACTTCAACTCTTAACTTCCTATACCTGAGGCCAAAGGGAAACAAAAGGAAAAATTCTCAGTCCCAGCGCTGTGTGGATCTTTCTCTCTCTCTCTGGCCTGGTAGGTCACCATCCACTTACCCTCTGTGTGTGATTTTCTGAGACGGCTTGTCCTTCCTGTGTTTAATTTTTCTATATTACATCAAATTGCATTTATGTTAAAAAATAGACTGTGGGGAAAGTGACGTCTCAGAAAAAAAAGCCTATATTGGGAAGTGCTCCAGTAGGCAGAAGCTCATGAGGACAATACAGCAGAAGTGCGTTCTCTTCTGTCCTCTTTGGGCTACAGAAGCAAGACAACAAAGGGAACGTCATCATTTGGAGAGTGTTGTAATAAGACACATGCATTGTGCCACTGCTGTGACTCTAAGGTCTACCACCTTCAGAAGTGACCTGTGGCAAATGTGGCTACCCCCCCAACTGCAAAAGAAAGTATAACTGGAGTGCCAAGGCTAAAAGACAAAATACCAATGGTGTTGGTCTGATGTGACACCTAAAAATTGCATACTGTGGATTCAGGCATGGATTTTGGGAAGGAGCAATAGCTAAAACCCAAGACAGCAGCTGTTGTAGCATCCAGTTCATCTTAAGTATTTCAATGCTTAAATGTGCAATAAATATCCTGGTATTAATATTTAAATATTTTAAAATTAAAATTTTTTTAATTTTAAATCCTAGATTGGTACTAATCCCTTACAGGAATAACCTGTTGTGGTGCTTAAATTATTAGCAGCTGAGGATACAGTGATTCATGCTATTTTGTCCATAGAGCTGCTATAGAGAGAAAGCTCCTGTGGAACAAATGTAGTCAGTGAAGCCATTTCTTTCCCAACACTTTTTTTAAAAATTTATTCTCCATTAAAACGTGGTCATTTTACTTGAGCCCAGCAGACAGTGACATAGCTAAAATTAAAGCAGTTGATTTTTCTCACCTTCCGTTTAATGTATTTCCCCCTTGAATACGGATATTTTATTTTCTAGAAGCTATAAGATACATGTCATAAATATTTAAAAGTCTTTAGCTTGAGTTTCAGATTGATTCAGCATTAGCATAATTAGTACATGAAATTATGCTACACATTCTATCTGAAATTACAATATACAGGATACTAAGGCAATCTGCTGGGAGAAAAATGTTTAAAGAGAGTGGACTAAACTGAAGCCATTATTGTTCTTCTCTGAGCTATGCAATATAAAGAAGCATAAGTGCCTTCGTTTTAGGATTTTTGTTGCTTTTGAAGTATCTGTAAATGAACCCGATTTTGCATTCTGTTGTAGTTGATTTTATTTACAACTTTGTAATACCTCAGCAATTTGATAATGATATTTTCTAGAAAATCAAAAAGACCGAAGAGATTTCTACTTGCTGGGTGTCATGGATTGAATTCTGTCATTGCTAGACCATGATTCCCAGTAATGTTGTCTACCATTTTGTGATCTGATGAGGTTTTCCTATGTGTTGTAAATCCCACCAATATGAGGTTAATGAGGCAGGATTAGAGGCAGCTGCGTTAATGAGGTAGGCCTCAATCTACAAGATTAGATTGTGTTTTAAATCAATCTCTTTTGAGATATAAAAAAGAGAAGCGAGCAGAGAGACATGGGGACCTCATACCACCAAGAGCAGAGCACATCCTTTGAACCCGAGTTTCCTGAGCTGAGAAGCTCCTAGGCAAGGGGAAGATTGATGACAAGGAACTTCCCCCAGAACCAACAAAGAGAGAAGCATTCCCTTGGAGATGGCACCCTAAATTTGGACTTCTAGCCTCCTAGACTGTGAGAGAATAGATTTCTCTTTGTTAAAGCCACCCACTTGTACTTCTGTTATAGCAGCACTAGATGACTAAGACACTGGGGACCATGCTTTCTGCTTATAAAGTCGCTGCTCTTTCACCTCTTTGAGGATTATAAACAGGAGTTCTCAATACTTTTTCTTGCCAGGGTGCCCCTTTTCAAAATGATGTTTTTGAAGGCATAAAATAAAACACATAGGATTGCAAAGGAAACCAATTTTCATGAAATATGAGTATCAAAATAGCTTTTTAAATGTGATATAGTAAGATATGTACTTCATTATTAAAGCAATAAGCGATAAGATTTAGAAGAAATACACCTAATAACTACCATAATTTCACAGTAGTAGTAAGTGTAATGATGTTTTGAGATGTCTATAGCAACTGTAATGATATAAAAACATTCATGACTTCTGTTAATAGCAAAGTCACAGGTATTAGTAATACTACTGAAGTTTGATGACAAATTCATAATAAAAGAGCACACTACTTTTCAGTTAGAAGTTAGTGAAAATAAGAATATAAAATGTTTCCCCATCTAAGTTTACGAATCCCCTGAATTCCACGCACAGACCCCTGAGAGTGATATCCAGTTCCACGTGCCACAAAGGAAAGGCTGTCTCTGTGGCCTCCTGGCAGTGAAACTGGGTACAGGCCTGAGAGGAAGGGGAAGGATTCAGCTCCTCACTTCAGGGAATGTAATTGTGGTAATGGTTGACATTGACCAGATGCTCACTGTGTGTCTGGCACAGCTCTGAACACGTGTGAGGATGAGTCATATAATCCTCCAAGGAAGACTGTGAGGTAGGCACTACTATAGATTCTGTTTCACAAAAGAGGAAACTGAGGCACGGAGAGACAAAGTCCCTTGCCCAAAGTTGCTCAGCTAGTAAGGGATGGAGCCACATTTCATATCATCATCATCCTTCCCCCTAGAAACTTTTTTTTTTTTTTTTGGTTCTAATACCCAACACCTTCTTAGTTTTGCTTTTAGCTCTCTGGCCTCTCCTTAGGCTTTACTGGTCCCACCTTTTCTTCTCAACATCTTCATGTTACTGTGCCCTCAAGCTCAGTCTGTTCTATTCTCAGTCCCTTGATAGTCTCACCTAATCTTGTGGCTTTAAACACTATCTGTTTGACTATAACTCCCAGCTCTTACTCCTCGCCCAGAACTCTCCCCTGAACTCTGAACTTGTATGCCTTCCCTTTCTCTACTTGTATGTCTAATATAAATTGCCAAGTTAATCCTCCTCTCCCACTCTACCATTCCTCTGCCTTCAAGCCCACTTCATCCAGTCTTCCCCATCTCAACTGATGGCAACTCCATCCTTTCAGTTGCTCAGGCCCAAAGCCTTGTGGTCATCCTTGACTTCCCTCTTTCTTCCACATCCCATATCCAATCCATCAAGAAATCCTCTTGCGTCTCCTTTTAAAATACATTCAGAAACTAACTGCTTCTCCCCACTTCCATTGCTACCCACTGCTGAGTTGGAATCGACTCGATAGCAGTAGGTAGTGGTTACCATAATTTCTCCCCTGAGTTCTTTCTATCATCTCCTAACTGGTCATGTCAGCTCTCTGCTCAAAACTCTCTAGTGGCTGCTTATTCCCCTTAGAGGAAAGACCAAATACTTTGTGGAACCTACAAGGCCCCATGTGAACTGGCCCTCTGTTACTTTTTATTATTCTCCCCCTTACTCACTCCACTCCAACTCTCTTGATGCTCCTGGAATATGTCAAGCATATGCATATCTCAGGGCCTTTGCACTGGTTTTCCTTCTGCCTAGAATATTCTCCCCCAAACATCTGCATGACTCACCTCCTTACCTGTTTTGTTGTTGTTATAGTGGCAAAATATATATAACAAAACATTTGCCATTTTAACCATTTTTAAGAGGACAAGCCTGTGACATCAATTATATTCACCAGGTTGTGCAACTACCACCATTATGCATTTTCAAATGTTTCTCATCCCCCTAAGGAGAAACTCAGTACTTCTTAAGTAATAGTTCCCCATTTCCCTCTCCCCTCAGCCACTGGTAGCCACTAATAAACTTTTATCTCTATGCATTTGCCTATTCTAGATATTTCATGTAATTGGGGTCATACAGCATTTGTCCTTTTGTGTCTGCCTTATTTTGCTCATCATAATGTTTCTAATGTTGATGCATGTAGTAGCATGTATCAGAACTTCATTTCTCTTTATGGCTGGCTGTACCACATTTCATTTTTACCTCCTCGTCTTTTTTGAGTCTGTCCAGATGTTATCTTCTCTATAAGGTCTTCCCTGATAACCCAATTTAAAATTACCATACCACATGCCCCACCACTCACAGCTCTCCCAATCTTCGTGCTCTGCTTTAGTTTGTCCTCATAGTCATTATCACATTTTAACATGCTAAACCCAAAAAAGCAAAAACTAAACCCATTGCCATTGAGTCGATTCTGACTCGTAGCGACTTTTACAGGACAGAGTAGAACTGCCCCATAGGGTTTCCAAGACTGTAATCTTTATGGAAGCAGACTGCCACACATTTCTCCTGCAGAGCGCCTGGTGGATTCAAACTGTCAACCTTTCAGTTAGCAGCTGAGTGCTTAACCACTGTGCCACCGGGGCTCCTCTTTAACATACTCTTGTTGTTTTTAGGTACCATTGGGTCAGTTGCAACTCATAGTGACTTTATAGGACAGTGTAGAACTGCCCATAGGGTTTCCAAGGAGCAGCCGGTGGATTTGAACTGCTGACCTTTTGATTAGCAGCTGAGCTCTTAACTACTACTACACCAGGGCTCCTTTAACATACTAGATCCATAAAGATACCATAAATTATATGTTTACTGTATATTGTTTGTCTCCCCTGTTTTTGTCCATTGAAGCCTAGCATCTACTTCGAGGCCTGGCACACGATAGGCATTATGGATTGAATTTTGTCCCTCAAAAGTGTGTGTGAAACTGGTTAGGCCATGATTCCCAGTATTGTGTGATTGTCCACCATTTTGTCATCTGATGTGATTTTTCTATGTGTTGTAAATCCTACCTCTATGATGCTAATGAAGCAGGATTAGAGACAGTTATGTTAATGAGGTAGGACTCAATCCACAACATTAAGTTGTGCCTTGAGTCAATCTATTTTGAAATATAAAGGAGAGAAGTGAACTGAGAGAAGGGGACATAGCGTACCTTTGTGTTCGTATCATGGCAAAGAGCATTGCTGGCCCTCCTGGCTGGAGTTGCTGGATGAGCAGATGTGGATGTACAAGAGGTTCTCTCAAAATGGATCAGAGACCTGTTATCTGTTAATATAATCTGTCCTTGCCCAATAACTGCTCCTGTTGTATCCAGTTGCATATTGGATGAATGTAGCAAGAGCTAGAAGCAACAGTCAACCCCCACCTCTTATTTATTAAAGACATAGTATACTCCCAAGACACCTGTGAAGATAAGGAGTTTCGATTACATGGGAGGTGATGGTAGGAATCAAATGTCAACAAAGGTGCTGAAGTGGTAGGGGCCTCATAGCTCAAACAACCTTGCATAGCAAAGCTGGGAGCATAGCGTATCCTTTGACCCCAGAATCCCTGCACTGAGAAGCTCCTAGAGCAGGGGAGGATTGATGACAAGAATCTTCCTCCAGAGCAGACAGACAGAAAGCCTTCCCCTGGAGCTGGCGCCCTGGATTCAGACTTCTAGCCTTCTAATCTATGAGAGAATAAATTTCCCTTTGTTAAAGCCATCCACTTATGGTATTTCTGTTATAAAGACAGTAGGGTTTAATCAATATTATCGAATGAATGAAAGGTAATCAGGGATGGATTACCCAATAAGCAAGGTAAGCACATGCTTAGGGCATTAACAGAACAGGGGCACTAGTTATCCAAAGCAAAGACTCATAGAACCCAAGCAGACAGGACATAAGGAACAGTGAGCGCTGCAATGGAAAGGAACTGGTAGGACACTAAATGAAATTGACATCATCTTTACTAAGTGAGAATGTGCTGACCAGAAATATAGTTCATGTAAGATCACGAGGGCACCCACAGGCAAGGTTGTTTGAGCTATGAGGCCCCTACCACTTCAGCACCTTCGTTGACATTTGATTCCTACCGTCACCTCCCATGTAATTGAAACTCCTTATCTTTACAGGTGTCTTGGGAGTATACTATGTCTTTAATAAATAAGAGGTGGGGGTTGACTGTTGCTTCTAGCTCTTGCTACATTCATCCAATATGCAACTGGATACAACAGGAGCAGTTATTGGGCAAGGACAGATTATATTAACAGATAACAGGTCTGTGATCCATTTTGAGAGAACCTCTTGTACATCCACATCTGCTCATCCAGCAGCTCCAGCCAGGAGGGCCAACAATGCTCTTTGCCATGATACGAACACAAAGGTATGCTCTTGTGTACATTCTAGTAAACAATCAATGAGAGCTCCAGTCCCAGATGACACTAAAAAGCGAGGGAACTGGAATAAGTTGACCATTGCAATGAATTCAATCAAGTTAAGCTGTTATAGCATTTACATACAGAGTTATGTCCTAAGTTTTGTAAACAATAATATTCATAACTTTAACTTTAAAATATTTTGGCATACACATGGACACAATCTAGCATACATTTAATATAATACTAACATGGGTAATAATTTAATATAATACTAACATAGCAAAGTCCAAAATCTACTGGAAATATTAATATTTATCTAACATGAAAAGTTTTCACTTATCTATCGAGGTGGTTTCACTTTTAATTTGTCTGTTGTGTGGACATGGTGCTTGATATTACTCTATATATGCTTACAAATGAGGTGTTAGGCACATAAAGAGGACGCAAAATTCAAAATTTATTTAATTTATTGTGTAAAATGTGTTTCTATTTTGTGACAATAAATGTGTTTCTAAATTCGTCTTCCAAGAAACCAACAAAGGGCATTTATCAGAACATTACATTTACATTTTATCTGAATAGTTACCTATCTCCATGTAAGGAAAGTGAACAATTCCTTGAGGAAATAAATTAAATGAATATTTAGATAATAAAAATCATATAAATGTATTTTCTTCCATTTCCTTTCAGACTTTTTTTTAAGAAATCGATTGATATTGTTATGACTCACAAAACAAACTTGCTCATCGAGAAGTGATGCTATTGTTATATCAACTAGGTACATATCTCTGAATACAGGAGTTAAAAAAATTCTGCAAAGAAATAAAATGTTTATTTTATAAATTTTGGATGCAATTAAAACCCATTGCCATACAGTCAATTCCGACTCACAGTGATCCTATAGGACAGAGGAGAAGTACCCCATAGGGTTTCCAAGGAACGGCTGGTGGATTCAAACTGCTGAACTTTCAGTTAGCATCCTGAGCTCTTAACCACTATGCCACCAGGGCTCCCTGTATACAATAACAATTATATTTTCCTTTTCATTTCACGCCGATCAGATATAACCTCACATTCAGTTCTCTGTTGTCAACCACATGAGAACACAACTGCAGCACTGTAATCATGTGACTTGTGATGTATCTGGTCCTATCCTGTGTAAAGTGAACCAAAACGCATCTTCGGATTGAGCATACCGTTGTATTTGTATCATGAACTTCACGATTTCCTTCAACCCTGTCAGGTATCAGCAGTAGTCCAATAAACTGTGAAGATGCAACATCAAAGGATGGAAAGCGAATGCACAAGTTTTCAAACACAGTCAGTCCTCTGTATCTGTGGGTTCCGCATCTGTGGATTCAACCAACCATGGATCGTTTGTTTGAGCATTGTTCACCTTGCATGTCAGTTCATTCACTACTTGTGTGCACCCTTTTTTCTTGTTGTTATTCCCTAAATAATACAGCATAACAACTATTTACATACCGTTTACCTTGTATTAGGTATTATATGTAATCTAGAGATGATTTAAAGTATACAGAAGGATGTGTTTAGGTTATATGCAAATACGACGCCATTTTATATGAAAGGCTTGAGCATCTGTGGATTTTGGTATCCATGGGGGTCCTGGAACCTATCGCACAGATACCAAGGGACAACTGTACACCCACTCCTTGCTTATCAACTATCTCGTTATCTGACATTCTGCATTTATAACAATAGTTAAAAATTTACTATCCAACTATTTTGCACAGTAATGACATACACTGGGCAGTAAGGAATGCTGAGGTGCAAGGCAAGAGTAACACTGGCTGCGATGGTTAAGGTTATGTGTCAACTTGGCTGCGTCATGATTCTCAGTGGTTTGACAGTTATGTACTAATGTAATTTGGCAGTTACGTAATGATATAGTCATCTACCCATTTTGTGATCTGATATAGTCGTCCTTCGTTTTCTCATGATGCCAATTTTCACATAATGACCTGGTCTTTGGAACTTGACTATGTCAACAAGCGAGGAGTGGGTGTATTATTTCAACACGAAAAACACTGGTGGAGATCTGCGAAAGGTCTGCCAACAAACTTCGTATGGCAAATGAATGAAATTATTTCCAACTGCCTTGTAAGTATTATTTCTTTTGAGTGTCTCAGACCTGAAGAAAAAAATTACATGTTCCAAATTAATTTTTTTACCTACCAATTTTCAAATATTAAATTTGTGATAATGTCCAAATTCAAATGTTTATTTTATTTGATAAATTTTACTTGTTTTATAAATTTTATTTATTTTCAATTTTTTAAATTTATTTGCTATGGTAGAACCAATTTAAAAAGTGACATAATTTTATATCCAGGTAAAATGAAACAGCAAGAGATAAGTGGAGCACAAAAAACAAAAGCTTACAGAAGATAAAAAGAAAAGCATTTGTGAACCCCTAAAGACAATTCCAAAATTAACTTCCTTTTAAAATCTAATGAATCAGAAGAGAATTGTTCCGTTAAACACTTGCGTTTAATGGGTGCAAATCTTTGTACTAGTACCACTAGTGCTGAAATTACTTACAGCAGTACAAATATTGACAGGATTTGCTCCAAGTTCTGCATCCATTCCTTGGAATGTGAAACTATCTTAGAAACAGTAGAAAGTGAAACTATTTTAGAATCTGAAATTGTCACATATGCAGACCCCGTAAAAAACAGAAACACAGTTCCTGCTTTGTGGAATAATTTTTCTTCCAATGTTGTAAAGTATTGGATCAAAAGAGGACTGAGTGATTGTCAACATCACAGTGGACCATTTGAAAATTTATGTCGGGAATTTCTGAATGGTAAACAAACAAGGTTCTGTATCCAGAATATATTTCTAAGGTGCAAAGCTAATGGTGAAAATTATAAGTGGGAGTGGCCACTGTATTCTTCATTAGTCTGCTCTATATATTGTTTTCTTTGCAAATGATTCAGTCCTAAATCATTTAATTCTTAATTTGCTATGATGAATTTATCAATCATAAGAACCCAGAAAAAAAAAAATTCATCATACATGATTGATAAACATGAAAACAGTTCAATTCACAAGATATGTGTTGTCATATTTAAATTGAACACATAGTTTTGGTTTAACTGGAGACACAAATTAATGAAGAATGTCAGCACTGGAAAGTCATTTTGTGACACATTGTTGCTGTCATAACAATTGTTGAACCTGGACCACATTTTCAAGCATTTGGGTCCCCACAAAATGGAAATTTTGGGGCATACTTGAACTCGTTGATCAGTTTCATCCATTCTTAGCAGATCACATCTCAAAATATGGTAACGCAGGAAAGGGTAACCCATTATATATGTCTAAAACAACCTGTGAACTATTAATGAACTTAATAAGTGATAAAGTTCCATCAACTATTTTCAGTGAAATCAGTATAGCTCGATATTTCAGTCTGTCTGTTGAGTTCACTCCTGGTCTTTCTCATTCAGATCAGCTAAGTAGTGTTGTAAGATACACATCTCCGACAGAACGAAAACCTGTTGAGCAATTTATCACATTTACTAGCTTAAAAAGTCAGATTAGTGCAGAAGTTGCAAATCAAATATTTCAATATTTATGTGAAGTTTGAAAAATTGATGTTTCTAAGTGTAGGAGACAGTCCTATAACAATGCTGCCAATATGTCAGGGTGTTATAAGGCATGGAATGAAAATGTTAGAACGTAGTGAATACACCATTTTCATACAATGGTGCTGCGCATTCATTGAATCTTGTAGGATGTAGCACAGTAGTTTGTTGTCTGGAAGCAGTTGATTTTTTTTTCTAGTGGTCAGTTACTCTACACATTTTTGACCACCTCTACTCACCAATGGACAGTTCTTAAAACATATTTAGGCAATGATTGAGTATAAAGTGTCTTTCAAATACACGTTGGGAAGCATGTGCTGTGGCAAAAAGTGGGATCCCGAAATCATATACTCAGATTCTATATGCTTTAGAAAATACAGCCAAAAACCAGACACAAAAAGGAGATACCAAAAGAGAAGCTGAATACATTACCAATAAGATGCGAGTACTAGAGTATGTATTTATGTTGGTTATGTGAAATCATATATTGCAGCATCTTCAATGGACAAGTCTAGCTCTCCAAGATTCAGAAGTAAATTTAAAGACATGTACATATCCCTACCAGTCATTAACAGAGCATTTATATACTTCGAGAGAAGATTTTGAAAACACAGCAGAACAAATACTGCCGAATACTGATTATCAAGCAGTTCACCATTGCAAAAGCAGTGGAAAAAAACAAGAAAACGATGGAACTGCTTCAGAAGTATTGAGAGCCAGATATCAATTTCACGTAACCACATACTACGCCATCATTCACACACTTGAATCTTACATGGAAAGAAGGACAAAAGTGTATGAAGTTCTTTCAAATAGATTTTCTTGCTTAAACAATGTGGATATGCCTGATGAAGAATACATGAAAGCATCCAATAAATTAGTGCAGACTTATCCCAATGACTTAAATGTAAACCTTTAGGGAGAAGTGCAACAATTTCATTCTTACATAAGAAATAAGTTTACAGACTCAGGAAAGACACATTTTACTCATGCAGGCATGTATGATTCCATAATAGAAGATAAAATACAACTCTATTTCCCAATGTTGAAATTGCTTTATGCATATTCCCTAACACAAACTGCACAACAGAACGCTCATTTTCATCCCTAAAGAGGCTCAAAAACCTTTAACGTACAACAATGATTCAAGAAAGACTCAATTCGTTATCCTCATTATGTATGGAAGTAGTATTGTTTGGCAGCTTAATTGTGACAAAATCATTGTAGAATTTGTAAGGGCAAAGAACAGAAAGAAATGTTTTTAATGATAACATGTTAGAGATGAAAGATCTTCTAAAAATAAAATATAGTAACTTCTAATATTTGTCTTCTGATCATTAAATTTTCTTTTATGACGTCTTTTCATTTGTTCATTTATAATTATAGCGTTTATTACAAAACAAGCATCAAAATTGAAGCATGAGCCATTTAAAACAAAATTGGTGAAAGTCAATTTTTCATTATGGGAGCTCAAAAGAATTTTACATTGATTGCTGAAAACAACTAAGTTCACTGACTGATTTTCATTGTCGAATATGTGGAAAATTCTCTTTGCAGAAAATGTGGTATATAGTAAAAATCTTAGTACCTCACATCCACTAAGAATTTTATAATCAAGTTCATCTCATTCTGCTACAATGGCATACCTCACTTGTGCATTCAATCTCTAATATTATATACCCACTCCTCACTTACTGACCTGGTTAGATTCTAAAGCCCAGGTCATTATCAGGAAATAGGCATTATGCAAAACTGGAGGATGACCACATCGAATCACGAAATGAAGGATGAGTACATCATTACATAACTGCCAAATTACATTATTATATAACTGCCAAACCACCGAGAATCACAGCACAACCAAGTTGACACATAACCTTAACTATCACAGCCAGCAATACTCTCACCTGATACCTCAGCATTCGTTACTGCCAGAGGTACATCATTAGTCCACAAAACAGATGGATAGATTTTCACTATGTTATAAACGTAAAATGCCGGATAACAAGATACACGATCAGTGAGGAGTAGATGTAATCACATTTAAAAAGAAGTTACATCGTAGATAGCTACGACACACACGTATATATATGTATATATATAACTCACATTCTTGTTCAAATGTGTGAGTAAGCAGATGTCTTAGTTATCTAGTGCTGCTATAACAGAAAATACCACAAGTGGGTGGCCTTAACAAAGAGAAATTTATTTCCTCTCAGTAAAGTAGGCTAAAAGTCCAAATTCAAGGTGTCGCTCCAGGGGAAGGCTTTATCTCTCTGTCGGCTCTGGAAGACGATCCTCGTCCTCAATCTTCCTGTGGTTGAGGAGATTCTCAGGCCCGGAGAACCAGGGTCCAAAGGACGCACCCTGCTCCTGGTGCTTCTTTCTTGGTGGTATGATGTCCCCAGCTCTCTGCTTGCTTCCCTTTCCTTTTATCTCTTGAGAGATAAAAGGTGGTACAGGCCACACCCCAGGGAAACTCCCTTTACCTTGGATCAGGGAGGTGATCCGAGTAAGGATGGTGTTACAATCCCACCCTAATATTCTCAACATAAAATTACAATCACAAAATGGAGGACAACCATGCAATACTGGAAGTCATGGCCTAACCAAGTTGATACACACATTTTTGGGGGGACACAATTCAATCCATGACAGCAGAGGAGGGCGCACCACAGATTATTAGTGCTTAAGGCCCTCACATGCCTTAATCCGGCCTTGAAGATAGTTATGCAATTATACTTAACTATTAAATTTTAATGCAATTATTTATGCAGAACCCATTATTTCAATATTTTTATGGCATAGTTTAAAACTAAACACTGTTATTACTATATCAGTTGCCATGCAGTCCTTTGTGAGGCGTGGTGACCCCATGTGTGTCAGAGTAGAACCGTGCTCCACAGGATTTTCAATGGCTGATTTTTTGGGAGTAGGTAGCCATGCCTTTCTTCCCAGGCACATCTGGATGGACTCAAATCTCCAACTTTTCTGTTAGCAGCTGAGTGTATTAATCATTAACCAACTCAGGGACTGTGAACATTGCTATTAGCTATTACAAATTATATTCATTAGGTCATTATCACTACACTGAAAATCACACAATCCTCTTCTACAGAGTTCAAAGTACCCATTCTTTCTAAAGTCCCTGTGGTACAAATGGTTAAGCATTGGGCTAATAACCAAAAAGTTGGTGGTACGAACCTACCCAGAGGCATGTAGGAAGAAAGGCCTGGTGATCTGCTTCCCAAAGTCACAGCCATGAAAACTGTATGGAGCACAGTTCTACTCTGAAACACAAGTGGTTGCCATGAGTTGGAACTGACTCGACAGTCACTGGTTTGGTCTGGTTTCGTCCTTTCTAAACTTGCACAAGGGACGCTCCCTAGCTGTACCTAAACATTGCTGGGATTATAAATCACAAAAACCAGCCCCTGTGACTCATATACTGAAACAACATGGCAGAGCCCAGGGTAGTTCACTCAGGTTGCCATGGTAACCTCTAGCCCCATCTTCTCTAAGCTTAATTGTTCAATTCTGAAATTGCTTCCTCTAAGGGTAGCATGCTCCAACTCTGCCAGGCCTTAAAAAAAAAGGCCTTAGCTGGCAGGAAATTAAGTGACAGCATTATTATTTATCATTATTATTTGCCCATGACAGTCTGAAAGGGTTTTTCAATCCACCTAATGCTGCTTTTAGTATTGGTACTGATTTTTCATGTTTTAAGGACATTATCCTTATTTTGGAAACCCTGGTAGTGTAGTGGTTCAGAGCTACAGCTGCTAACCAGAAAGAGGCCGGATGGCAGTTGGAATCTACCAGGCGCTCCTTGGAAACTGTGTGGGTCAGTTCTACTCTGTCCTACAGGGTTGCTATGAGTCGAAATCGATAGCAACGAGTTGGTTTGTTGGTTTATCCTTACTTTCACTGAACTTGATTCCTTGGTCTCAAGTTCTGTTGCTGTTGTTGTTAAGTACTGTCAAGTCAGTTCTGACTCACAGCAACCTATGTACAATAGAAGGAAACACTGCCTGGTCTTGTGTCATCCACACAATCATTGTGTCTTAGTCAGCTAGTGCTGCCATAACAGAGATACCACAAGTAGGTGGCTTTAACAAAGAGAAATTTATTTTCTCACAGTCTAGGAAGTTACAAATCCAATTCAGGGCATCGGCTGCAGGGTAAGGCTTTCTCTCTGTCGGCTCTGGAGGAAGGTCCTTGTCCTCAATCTTGCCCTGGTCAAGGAGCTTCTCAGGCACAGGGACCCCGTGTCCAAAGGACACACTCTGCTCCTGGAGCGGCTTTCTTGGTGGTATGAGATCCTCGTCTCCCTGCTTGTATCTCAAGAGATTTCCTGAAGACACAATCTAATCCTGTAGGTTAGTCCTGCCTCACTAACACAACTGCCACCTATCCTTCCTCATTAACATCATAAAGGCAGGATTTACAACATACAGGAAAATCACTCAGTACCGGGAATCATGGCCCAGCCCAACTTATCCACACATTTTTGGGGGGACGTAATTCAATTCATGACGTGTTGCTATGTTTGAGCCCACTGTTGCAGCCACTGTGTCTATCCATCTTGTTGAAGGTCTTACTCTTTTTTGCTGACCTTCTGCTTTACCAAGCTTGATGTGCTTCTCCAGGGACTAGTCCCTACCGATAACATGTCCAAAGTACGTGAGATGAAGTCTGGCCATCCCCGCTTCTAAAGAGCATTCAAGTCCTATAGGAGACTAAACCAAAGAAAAAAAGTTGTTGGGGAATATATGATCGAAGTAGTTTAAGTTGCTGGAAACATACCAAAAACCAAACCCAGCGCCGTCGAGTAGATTCCGACTCATCTATAAGATCCAGTTATTAACAGGAAAATGAGTCAATAACAAATTCTCCAAATTTTTTATTATTTGGAAAAGTAAGATATCTTCATTTAAAAAATAATAAACTTACAGTAGCTCCAAACCCCAAAAACCAAACCCGTTGTCGTCGAGTCGATTCCGACTCAAAGTGACCCTACAGGTGAGAGCAGAACTGCCCCATAGAGTTTCAAAGGAGTGCCTGGTGGATTTGAACTACTGACCTTTTGGTTAGCAGCTGTAGCACTTAACCACTATGCCACCAGGGTTTCCTATAGTAGCTCAGGTAATAAAAATAAATGAAGACCTTTTTTATATAATCTTTTCCTTTTTCAGAGACAATGTTACGATCTTAATAAGTAGATTAATTTTCATAATATTGCAATGAATTTGTCTCATTTTTCTGGTTGTATTCATATTTCCCAAATCAAGATTCTACTGGCTCCGCTCTGCTGTAGCCTAAACCCTAAGCCTTGGGATCTTAACAGATCCAGGGTCCTGGACTAAGGCAATGACAGTGGGTATTAGACATTAGTGGACATAGAAGTACAGACGTGAAAGTTATTTGTGAGAGAGAATCCATTCATGACTGGATACGAGGGCAAAAAGAAGAGAAAAGTTTAAGCCTATCATCAAATTTCTGGCATGAGCAAATAGGTAGAATAGTGGTGTGGCACTGCCAACCATTGACATAAGGTATCTAATCCGAGAAGGCTGGCGCTAGGAGATGGAGATTCTGTTTGGGGCATGTAGAGATGAGCCCTTGCGTCCAACCTAGGTGCAGAATGTCAGTAGGCAGTTGTGTAGGTCAGTCAGATGAGAGACTTGGACTGGAGCTCTAGATTTAGGAGTGAACTGGGCCAGGCCACAGAGGCTAGTCCAGGTTCAAGGGTTGGTGAGGATAATAGCTGGAATTCAATTAAAGCTACTTTTTTCTCTGGTTTACTTCCAAACAAACCCTGTAAAGGTGCACACCATTTGAGGTTTCATGGAAGTGTGAGTGGACATGTGTCTCCTGCCCTACCTTTGTTCATATAGAGGCTTACCCCAAGGTCTTGGTCTCAAGGGTCCATAGGTACAAGGAATCCATAGGTCAGAAAGCAGAACTGTGGGCTCAGTACCATGTTTTTTATTCCATCTCAGGCAGAGTTTGTGGGAGAGCGAAGAAAGGGGGAAGCAGGTCAGCATTCAAATGTCTAGCTTATTGCTGTGTAAGGACTGTCTTGCACCACCCTAGATTCCCTGGATGGAGCAAACAGTTAATGCCCTCAGCTGCTAACCAAAAGGTTGGAAGTTCCAGTCCAACCTTGAAAGAAAGGCCTGGTGATCTACTTCCAAAAAATCAGCCATTGAAAGCCTTATGGAGCACAGTTCTACACTGATACACATAGGGCCACCATGAATTGGAGTCAACTTCATGGCACCCGGTTTGGTGTTCCACCACCCTAGAAACAGGCATTTTATTTCTTGCTGCACCCCTGCCCTATGGAAAGTTCAGTGAATCAGGCTTCCCCCAGGGAGTTATCAACATCTAAATAGTAATTGAGGCTTTGGTCTTGGATGACATTTTTCTCAGAAGAGTAGGCAGAGTGAAAAAATAAAGGGCCAGAGATGAAATCCTGGGAAATGTCAACATTAAGAGCAAAAAGAGAAAGAGGAACTGCAAAGGGAACTGAGAAAGGTTTTCGTAGAAATAGGAGGAAAGCTAGGGGGAAAATGGGGTTACAGAAGTCAAGGGATAAGAGTATCAAGAAGGGGAGTGCTTGACTGGCCAAATGCTGCAGAAAGCAGTTAAATGTGGACTGAAAAGTCTGTAAACCTGACAGCTAGGAGGTCACCACGACCTTCTTCAGGCCAGTTTCATTCCTTCAAGCCAGATAGCAAAGCTTGACCCAGAGGCGAAGAGAGGCATTTGCTAGTGTTGAGCTGGCTAGAGGGCATCACATTCAAGAAGAATTTTTCCAGGGCTAAAGAATATATTTAGACTAATACAATTTGTAGGTTTTAAATCATATTTAGTTTGTCATCTACACAGATGCATAGGGGCTTAGGGAAGAAGAAAATACACCAAAATTCTCACAGTGCCTGTTGTAGGATAGCGGGATTATGGACGTGATTCCCTTCTTCTCCTCCTCCTCTTCCTACTCTTCCTTCTTCTTCAAAATTTTAATAATATGCTCGTGTTATTTTCAAAGGGAGAAACTTTTTCAAGATTACAAAAGTATATATTGTATGGTGTTTATTCACAATTACTCCAAATGAGTAAGGAGTGACAAGAAATTGTTGTTTCCAATCTTTTTCCAAAGTTTTCATTAGATCTATTTCAGTATAGATGATTTACATTTAAACATCAGATAAATGTGTAGGACATCAACCAGTAAGCCCTTAAGCCTGACTGTATGTTAGAATCACCTAGAGAGCTTTGGAGAAAATACTGATGCCCAGACCAATTACATCAGAATCTCTGAGCGTCAAGCCCAAGCATGGGTATTTATTAAGGCTCCCCAGACAATTCTGCATGCATCCAGGATTGAGAACAGTTGAGTTAAGCTATGGGCATAACAAGACTGTTTCTGAAAATTATTCCATTGCTTTTGCTCCCCCCACACCCCTATCTCTTACTGGATCAGAGCAGGTCACCCCGACACAATCTCAAAGCATTCTGTACTGTTCTTTACATCAATCTCTAATTATTTGTGCGTTTATTTATGTGACTTTTCGATAAATGTCAGTCAGCTTGGTGATGATAGGTACCCTAATGGCATCACACATTTTATTCCACTCTCAGCACTGTGGCCAGCACAGAGTCAATTCTCAGTAAATATCTGTTGAATGAATAAACCAGTGCCAAATATTTACAGATTAGATACGGTATATGTTTTACACTCAGGAAATAGTTCTATCCCACCTCCCTTTCCCTCCACTTAACTAGCAGGCAGCTGGGAGAAATGGAGCCAAAGGGAACTACAGCCTCGGGCAAGGCTGAGGCTGGATAAAGCCAAGGGTGGATGCAATAACACATCCAGGAGAAAGCCTGCTGGAAAGTCAGGCAGAGTCTGAAGCTTTAACTCCAAGAGACAAGAGCAACAACAAAAGTAAGTATAGGGTTTGCAAGAGATACTCAGGAAACAAATTCAGAGGGAGGCGTGAAGAGCCCCCTTGAGCAGCTACTACCAGGGGCAGAGAGCCAAGGATGCCCAAGGCTGAGTTCCTGAGCAGGGGGATGTTAAGGGAAACTATTCTGTCCAGACAAGTTCCAAAAAGGCCCTCTGAACTCTGAGATTCTATGACACTTATTAAAACACAGTCAGGACAAAAAAAAAAGGAATGAATATGAGAAAACGCAAGCTTTCATTTCAAGAATAAAACCCCGAATCAGTGAATCGATATTATGTTAGAAAGTTCCTTGTTTCAAGAATATGACCTAAAAAATGTTGAATTGGCAAATGTTATGTTATATATATTTTTACAACAATGAAAAACAAGAATGTGCACAAAGAAAGGGAGAGATGGCTGGAGCTTAATGCCATAGTTAAAGAAGATCTTAAGTTTGTAATAGCTTCCAAACATATAATATGAAGGAATAAGCGTGTTATGTAACCATTGGTCTCAGTCATCTGGCGCTGCTTATAGCAGAAATACCACAAGTGGATAGCTCCAACAAAGAGAAATGTATTTTTTCAGTCTGGTAGGTTAGAAGACCAAATTCAGGATGTCAGCTCCAGGGGAAGACTTTCTCTTTAGGCTCTGGAGGAAGGTCCTGCCATCAATCTTCCCCTAGACTAGGGGCTTCTCCGTGCAGGAACCCTGGGTCCAAAGGATGCGCTCTGCTCCTGGCACTGCTTTCGTGGTGGTATGAGGTCCCCAACTCACTGCTTGCTTCCCTTTCTTTTTATCTCTTGTAAGATAAAAGGTGGTACAGGCCACACCCCAGGAAAACTCCCTTTACATTGGATCAGGGATGTGACCTGAGCGAGGGTGTTTACATCTCACCCCAATCCTCTTTAGCCCCAGGCAGAGATTATGATTTATAACACATAGGAAAATCACAAAATGGAGGACAACCACACAATACTGGGAATCATGGCCTAACCAAACTGACAAATATTTTGGGGGAACACAATTCCATCCATGAAACTGTCTTTCTAAAATGACTCAGCGAAGTGATCAGTTTAGCCAGTTACTCAACATTTCAAAGGTTGATTCTAAACACATTCACGTATCGCTGCAGATATTGCCCATCTAGATACAAATCAGAACTCACTAAATAATGCCAAGGACACGTGAGAAATATCCCACTGTCTGTAAATTAAGGAACCGTTTGCCTTTATCTTCACAGTTATTTTTTTTTTCTTTTTTTCTGAGTTTGTCTCAGGCATTTGTCTGAGTTTGGCCATTTTATATAAAATCCTGTATAAGGGTAAACAAAAGGAGAAATCAGCAAAGTTTTTGAAATAACGCTTTTAGGATTGTTTCAAAAAGGACAAAAATACAGAAACTCATTTTTGCATAAATAGCTGGAAATGAGAACTCTAGATAAAGTTTAAAAAGGCAGTACATATCATTTTCTGGGCCCTTCCTTGTACAGTCTGCATTTTTAATGTCCTATAACTGAAGCAGTGACAGGATTTTACAATTTCAGAAATTGCTTTCAAAAAGAAAGATTTTCTTATTAGGTGTGAATTTTGTTTTTTCAAAGGAATTTTAAATCTAGGATGTGGATCAATGAAGAAAACCAAAAAAGACACCAGGGAGGAATTCCTTTAACTGATAGAAACACAATCATACAAAGAGTGGGTATGCAATATTACTTTTCCAGTCCCTTAACACATCCTTAATAATATACAGTGCCCATGAGGAAAGTGTCCCCCCAACACCACATATTTTCTCTCTTACAGAAAGCTTTCATACTGATCCAAATAGCAAAATGGAGTGTGTCTGCCTTCTGCTGGAGTGCCCCGTCTGCATAGAATGTGCCTGATGCTTTTCCATGTGCCATGAGGGATGTCACCTGACCCGCAGTGCCACAGCTCATCTCTGGTACTTCTTCCTGAGCCAGCTTCTTTGCAGCAGTCCAGCGCCTTTACCAAGATAGGGACAACCGTATTGCCGCTTGCTTGCTGCCTACCCTGCTGCTTTGTCTGCTGCTGGTGTCTCCTCAACGTGGTCAAGCTCCCATCCAGCTTCCCTGGCAGCTCCATCTACATTCCCTCCACGACTGAGCCCACGTGACCAGACGGAAAACAACTGCTAACAGCAAAGACTGGAATACAGATGTTCTGCACAAACCTCTAGGTAATATCCATCGTAACTCAGTCCCCAAGCTGGACACAGCTGAAGGATAAATACGTTACACAGATGCTGCTGTTAAACAGGCTAGAGCCGGGCAGAAGTCCCAGGTGAATACCTAAGTAATTATTTATCTACTACCTGATTTTTGTTTCACAAAAGAAAAACAGATCCTTGATGTGGAAAGAGACATCTAAACTTAGAGCCAGTTTGAGTCTTGGGGTCTTCCATAGGGCAGCTGTGTGATCTTGGGCAAGGCTTAGGTTCTTCATCTGTAAGTCGGAGGAAATTGTATCTAAGTGCAGTGTTGCTGACAGAGTTAAATTAGTTAAATGGAGTTGAGGCAGGAGGTGCTTATATCCTTTCAGATCACCTCTTGGTTGTTTTGCGTTGTTGTTGTTAGTTGGCTCCAACTCATAGCAACCCCACATAAGACAGAACAAGATGTTGCCCAGTCCTGTGCCATCTTCATGATCACTGGTATGTTGGAGTTCATTGTTGTAGCTATTGTGTCAACCTGTCTCATTGAGGGGTTCCCTCATTTTTGCTGACCCTCCACTTTTCCAAACATGATGACCTTTTCTAGCATTTGGTCTTCTCAGATAAAGTGTCCAAGGTACACAAGTCAAAGTCTTGCCACCCTCGCTTCTAAGGAGAATTCTGGTTGTATTTCTTCTAAGATTGATTTGTTCATTCTTCTGGCAGGCCACAGTATGTTCAATATTCTTCACCAACTCCACAATTTTAATATACCAATTCTTCTGCCTTCCTTTCTCATTATCCAGCTTTTGCATGCATATGAGGCAATGGAAAAGATCATGACTTGGGTCAGGTGCACCTGAGTCACCAAAGTGCCATCTTTGCTTTTTAAAACTACTTGGTTGGCTTGAGTTGAGCTTCTCTAATTCAGTCCTCCCTGAATTCTGACAACTGGCCTCTTATCTGGTTTGCAAGCCACAGACCCTCCACCCACAAGTCTTCCCTTAGCTCCAATTCTCATTACCGGACTTAGTACCTGTAGTACTAAGTTAATTCAAGATATATTTAGGATTTGAAGTATGTTCCAGACATTGAGCAAAAGGGGTACATTCCTTGCACTCATGGAATTTACAAGTCTAATTAGAGAAAGACATTAATCAAATAATGATACTAATAAATGAATAAAAAACTGAGTGTGTAAGTCCTATGAAAAAAAAGCATAGGGCACTGTTGGAGTGCATTGCAGAGAGACATTCCTGGGGTGTCAAGGAAGGCTTTTCCAAGGAAGTGACCTTTAAACACAGGCCTGAAGGATGAGAAGGCATTGACTAGATGAAGGGGAGGCTGGGGAGGAGGTGGTAAAGAGTGTGGCACAAAGAACTTAAAGAAAGCCAGAGTAGCTGGCTTGGTTTGGAGGCCATGTTTGGGATTTGGGCTCTATCCTACGCACAATGGAAAATCACTGAAGGATTACGAACAAGGTGATAGATTTGCCCTTTTAAAAACCCACTGGAAATTGTTGAGATGGCATATGTTTTGCTAATAATACTTTCACTGCAATAAAATTTTAAAAAGAAAGAAAACCACTGGATACTGTGTGAATAATATATTGGAAAGGTATAAAGTAGAAGTGGGGAGACTAGTTAGGAAGCTATTGGCATGATCTGGGTTAGAACTAATAGTACCTGGACTGGGGTGGTAACAACATCTAGCAATTTGCTGAATGCTGGGATTACAGGGCTGAACAAGACAGACTTAGGTTCTACCTTCATGCAGTTTAGGGGGAAGACATTAAACTAGTAGTATAAGTGGGATGAGTACACTGGGGAGAGTACAGAGTTCTGTGAGCACCCTGAGCAGAGGTTCTAGAATACTTTGTTGGTACTCTATCCCAGCCCTTCCAAGAATAAGCCCTTCTCCTTGAATGTCAATTTAATGGATCATTGATGCTGACTTCTTCCCTGGATTTCTGAGTATCCCCCATCCTGGATTTTACCTCTTTGAAAAAGAGTGGGTACCTCCGAAGCACCAAACTGGCTCCAATCTCTGCACTTGGTTCTCTCCTTTCCAGTCTTAGGCCCAGACAAGAACCCACAGAACCTCCAAGCATGCCAGTTAGGAGAACCTACACTCTCAGTAGGTGCAATGAGCTCAGCACCCCAGCACCTGACCCACCCCAGCGGGAGGTCTGTGCCAAATGTTAGACCTCTCTGGGATAGACACTTACTGAGTCCCAGTGATTCCCAGGATACAAGATCAACTCTCCCCTAGTTATGACTGAAGAAGCACTTTTGCTCAACACCCTTACTTTCTAACACTAAAAGCTTCTGGAAAATAGGGGAATTATACATTCTCATCTTGATAGGTGGAAACCTTGGTGGCGTAGTGGTTAAATGCTACAGCTGCTAACCAAAGGGTCAGCAGTTCAAATCCACCAGTGCTCCTTGGAAATTCTATGGGGCAGTTCTACTCTGTCCTATAGGGTTGCTATGAGTCGAAATCAACTCAAAGACAATGGAGTTGTTTGTTTTGTATCTTGATAGATTAATGACTTGGTTTGCTGAATTGTCTTTCTCATAATGCGACTACTGGAAGAGTATTGTTAATGGAATTAAAGGCAGAGGAGAGATAATACTTCCAAAAGGCACTCACACAAATATTTATTGGTATTCTTTTCTGCAGTAGGTGTCTTTCCGAAAAGACTGAAACCATTGTGCCTTTAATTTTAGGTTTCAGACTGTGAAAGAAAAAGAGATCCTGATAAAAATCCTGAACTTATGAAAATAAACCATAATAAAGAACTGGAAAAGACTTTTAGAATAAGTGGTTAATTATGACCTTTGCGTGTATAAAATTAAGCATGATAGCTACAGTGCATAATAAAAACCTTGTTCATGTTTAGTAGTGTTACTGAATGATAATTTGCATAGATGTTGTCCTCCCATTGACTAACTCAAACAAGCTTAATTATGAGAAGCTTGGAAGAGGGAAATAAGATTATGGCTCAGTGAGAATAATGATTAGTTCCGAACTGCAATTAACACCTTGGAAGTTCTCTACAGAGAAGCTGGCTGGATGTGCCACAGTGATGTAATCAGACTGTTTACATCTGGGGTTGAACTGCATCGGTGATGGGGTAGCAACTCTATCTCTATTTTAAAGAAAGAGAAGACTTACATCTTTGGAAACTAAAGTTTATATGATGATTTGTCCTTGTATTATAACCTAAAATGAATTATTATACAGACATAGGATCACTACTTCCCCTCTAACACACACACACAGCCATCGCCCTTCTGAGTCCAGGAACGAACTGAATAGACATGAGGGTCATAGCCTATAATTTCTACTTCTGCTTCTGCCAGGGATCTTCTATATGATCACAGGGCAGTTCGGGTAAATAACGTCCATGTCTGAATTCAAATTTGGTTTTTAATTTGTGTCCCAAGGCCACAAATGTGCTGGTGCTACTGGAAAGACTGATATGTGACCAAAGATTTTTTCACACTAGGCACAAATAGGAGCCCTGGTGGTGTGGTGGTTAAGAGCTCAGGCTGCTAATTGGAAGGTTGGCAGTTCAAATCCACCTGCTGCCCCTTGGAAACCCTAAGGGTCAGTTCTACTCTGTCCTATAGGGTTGCTATGAGTTGGGATCAACTCAACGGCAATAGGTCTGGTTCTTTTTTTTTTTAGGCACAGATAAAGGACTATCCTTTGATTTGTGATTACAGCGCTATTCATAGGGTTTACCTCTGCAGTTTTGCCTTTTGGCATCCATAAGGCAGTCAGCTACAATTCTAATTGCTTTCAGTATCCTCCATCATATTGCCTGCCACACGCTGGATCTGAATCTCTCCAAAAGACGGATGACAAAGCAGCTGAATGAGTTATTTAGACACTCACAGCAACTAAATCAGATCCCTGTGAGGCAACGTTATCACCTTAGTAACTGGCTGCCATGGAGTCAGTATTCACCAAACGATCAAGTTTTGGTTGATTTGGGGGAATGACACTGGCAAGAGTTCCTAGTTCTGGAAGGGGCAGTGTGGGAAGGTGAGATAAGAAGTTACATTGGAGTCACACAGACTCAGATGGAATTTTTACTCAGCCTCATCCAAGCTAGATGATCTTAGAGTGTTTCTTAATCTCTTTGAGCTTGAATTTCCTTATCTGTAAAACAGAGAGATAGTAGAACCTACTTTGTAGGTTGTTGCAAGGATACAAGATAATATATATTTTATATTATACATTCCTATCACAAGAAGGAAACCCTGGTGGCGTAGTGGTTAAGTGCTACAGCTGCTAACCAAGAGGTCGGCAGTTCAAATCTGCCAGACGCTCCTTGGAAACTCTATGGGGCAGTTCTACTCTGTCCTATAGGATCGCTATGAGTCGGAATCGACTCGACGGCAGTGGGTTTTTTTAATCACAAGAAACCCTGATGGCACAGTAGTTAAGCATTCAGCTGCTGACTGAAAGTTCGGGGATTTGAACCCACCAGCAGCTTCTTGGGAGAAAGATGTGGCGGTCAGCTTCCGTAAAGATTTACAACCTTGGAAACCCTATGGAACAGTTCTACCCTGTCCTTCAAAGCCAGCATGAGTCGGAATCTACTTGATGGCAGTAGGTTTGGGGTTTATTCCTATCACAGAGTCTGGCACATAGCATGCACTCAGCAAAAGTTAGCTTCCCAAGTTACTTTTAGAGATGTCACTTCCAACCCATTCTCCCCTTGCTGTTGGACTCAAAGGCAACAGATTTGGCTTGTTTTTTGGTTAGAGTATTCATAGTTTTGTTAGAGCTAGAACACAACTTTGAATAAAAGCAGAAATCTAATCAGTTTTTAAATCTCCCTTAAAATTCAACTATAAAATCACTGGAACTCCATTTTAGAGCTGTAAGTATCCTGCAACGTCTAAACCCAGCCTCCTTATTTTACAGTTGAGGAAACTGGGAATCCTAGAGATTAAATGACTTGCCTACCAAAGACAGTTCATGTGAGCATCAAAAGGGTAACTTGGAAACTGCCAAGAAGGATACAGGTAGGGGGCAATGCCAGCAATGTCTAGCCCTGAAATGTGCCCACAATTACGTATTGGATAAATAAGTATGGGGATTGAAGTTTTTCGTAGTCCTATAGTAAGGAGCACCAGGTTTGTTAACCTCGACACTCTGGAATCAAATCCTGACTGACTCACTATGTGTTCTCCAGCAAGCCACTTAAACCAGCTGAGCCTCTATCATTTACCTGTAAAAAAGAGAAACTAGTACTAGACATATATGCCTTGCTCCCTCACCAGACTGATGTCAGACTCCAGCGATACCAAGGATGTAAAGGTACTTTCACGGATAAAAATTATTGTTAAGGTGTTATCAGTCTTCCTGAATGACTTTTTATGTGTCCCAGGAAGTCCACACTTAAATGCTGGTAACTTCACAGGCTATTAAGAGAGAATCTAAAAAATTGGCAGATGGATACATTGCTGAGAAAAGATTTAAAAAAATGAATGTAGTTGCTTCCAATTTTGCAGCAATGGCACTTTCTTTCTGTTCTTAATAGAAATCAGTTTTGTGGGGCTAAACAGTATTCTGATACCTTGTTTGCTCCATCTATTTCTATCCAGCTGAAGCACTCTGAAGCCATCCAAGACCTTAAATGAATGAATGAATAATACATCTGTATGTACTATCTGTGGACAGGAAGTGGAGGGAATTCGGAGCAAGAATTCAGAGCTTCTTGCCAACAGTAGACTTTTCTTATCTTGGTGTCTTAGTTTGGGTTCTCTAGAGAAACAGAACCAGTGAGCTATGTGTACATATATAGAGAGAGATTTACTCCAAGGGATTGGCTTACGTGATTGTGGGGGCTGGTAAACCCAAACTCATAGGTCAGGTGGCAGGCTGGAGACTTCTGCAGGCTCGCATCCCAAGATCCCTAGCTCAGGTGACAGGAAAAGTGCACAGTGGAGAGACAGAAAAATCGAATTCTGCCGAAGTATCTATTTATATTCTGAAGGTAGACCACACCCTAAAGAGCTTCTCTTTCAACTGATGGATTGATTATATCACATTATATTACACTCTTGAAGGTGATTGCATTCCATTGCATTAGATTTCATTATGGAACAACTAGTCTGGTATTTGGTCAAACCACTGGAAACCACAACCATCACACTTGGGAAGGAAAATACCTACAAATGTTTGGGACATTTGATTAATTGAATAAATAAACTTTTTTAAAGAGCTGGCAATAAATCTTCTACAAGGGTTTCCTTGTTGTTTTGAAGAGATAAGATATTTCCACAGCAATTATTTTCAATCTAGTTTATGATATTCGAAGGCACCTCAAAAATCTCCAACCCAAATTAATTTTCATTTACTTTATAGATAAAAAGCAAATAGAGCCCACGGAGTATTTTTAGCAAAGGGCTACGAGAAAAGGGTCTCAAAGTCAAACAACCCACTTTTTTTTTAGGTCTAAGAACACCGAGAATTACAGAGCTATGTTGATTAAACACAGGTGTGTGACACAGTGAATGCAGAACAGAGACATTTGGCAGTAGAGACCACCAGACCGAAGTCAGGGTTCTTGGAGGGATGAGCTAAGAGGTATATCTGCAGTCAACAGAAAGAAGTAAAGAGTAGGCAAGGGTTCAGACTTGGCTGGAGAGTACAGTTATCTATGGTCGGTAACTATGGAGTGGTCAGGAATCAAACAGTAAGAACTACGTCATCACTAGACAAATAGTTGATGGGATTCTGGCCCTGGAGTGAGGAGCACCTAGAACAGTGGTTCTTGATTCCAGCTGCACATTTGAATACTCTGGGGAATTTTTTAAAATCCTGATAACGGGTCCTGTCCACATGGATTCTGATTTAATTGGTCTAGGGGTGGAGCCTGATGTGTGTGTGTGTGTGTGTTGTGCTGTGCTGCACTGTGTTTTAAAGCTTCCCAGGTGATTTTACTGTGGAACCAGGATTGAGAGCCACTAGTCTAGGTTGGTTGTAGCTTCTAAGGACCAGCATGCTTTGCTTTCATACATAGGTCCGTTTAACTGCTTAAGTAGGCTCTGCAGACCAAACACATTCCCAGACAGTGATTCTAGCTAAGTAAGTCAAGTTACTTAAGCTAAATATAGTTGCTACATCTTATAGCATGGGTGAATCTGGAGGACATTATGCTGACTGAAATAAGTCAATCACAAAAAGACAAATATTATATGGCTCCACTTGGCAAAAAGTCAAGAATAGATGTTCACACAGAAAGCAAAGTTCTTTGATGGTTACCAGGGATGGGAGGGAGAGGGAGGGGGGGATCACTTTCTAGATAGTAGATACTTTTGGTGATGGGAAAGACAACCCCAAATATGGGTGAAGCCAAAACAACTTGACCAAGGTAAATAAAGACACTAAGAAGCACATGAGAAAGGGACAATTTTGGTAAATGCTATAACATGTACAATTTTGCAACACAGTGAAAACAACCAAAAAATATATGTGTGTGGTTACATAGGTAGATATGGATGCATATGTGTATAGGAAAGCAAATGCAAGTAAACGCACACACATGTATAGGTATATCTGTAGGTGTATGTATATACAAGTTTGTGTGTGCTGCACATACATCCATATATGTAACAAACCACGTGGGAGCACAGTTAGACATATCTAAACAACTTGCAGGATTGGTTTACTGGGTTAAAAGGCTTGGGACCAGAGTCTCAGGGGCTCAGGTTAGTCAACTGGCATAACATAGTCCACAAAGATAATGTTCTACATCCTTGTTTGGTGAGAAGCATCTGGGGTCTTAAAAGCTTGCAAGTGGCCATCTAAGATACAAAGGCTCAAAGACAAAACTCATCCATGAGTCTATTAGCCCACACAAACCACAGCCTCTTCTAACCTGAGACCAAAAGAACTAGATGGTGCCCAGCTACCACTACTGACCATTCTGTCCAGGGAACAAAACTCAAATTCCAAAAAAAAAAAAAAGCCAGACCTGCTGGCCTGATCGAGACTAGAGAAGCCCCTGTGACTATTGCCCTGAGACACTTTTTGATCTTGGAATTGAAGCTATATCTGCAGATAACCTTTCAGCCAAATAATAGATTGGCTTATAAAATAAACAGAGGCCTGGTGGTGCAGTGGTTAAGAGCTAGGCTGCTAACCAAAAGGGCAGTTCAAATCCACCAGCTGCTCCTTGGAAATCCTATGGGAGCAGCTCTACTCTGTCCTATAGGATCACTATGAGCTGGAATCGACTGGACACGGCAACGAGTTTGGGTTTGTTTGTTTGTTTTAATAAAAAAAAACAAGATCACTCATGAGTAATGCATTCCCTTAAACAACTAACTATGTAAGACCAAACGGTCAACATTTACACAAAAGCAAAAATGAGAAGGCAAGGAGGGGAAGGGAAGCTAGATCAATGGAAATGGAATAGAATGTAAATAATGAAAATGCTGACATATTGTAAAAATTGTAACCAATGGCACAGAACAATTTGTATAAAAATTGTTAAAAGGAACCTAATTTGCTGTGTAAACAACTTTCACCTAGAACACAATAAAATATTATTTTAAAAAAAGAAGAAGAAGAAATAATAATAAATGTAAGCTGCTCTTGATTCTACTTTGACCTAAGGTAAGTAGGCCTGGGCAAGCAGGGCCCCTAAGTGGGGCCTCATGTCTCATGGGGCCTCTCTTTTTGCAGCATCTTCCTTGAAATTTTCTAGTCCTTTTCTGGTGCCTTGGCCAATGGGAAAGGGACAGAGTTGCAGGGAAGGGGTGTGGCCAGTGCTGAAAGCAGGGGCCCTCTGGCTGGCCCTGCCCACCCTGTGGGGAAGGATTGGCACCATGAGTTACCACACTATTCAACACTAACTGTAGTGACACCACTGGCTTGACCACAGCTCAAATTCCATGGAGGTCCCTCCGTGGAGGCAGAGTCTCAGCCTATACCTCTGGCAGGCTTGACATGAGTCAGAATTGACTCAGTGGCAATAGGTACTGGTTAAGACCTGTTTCTAGTAATAGCTGTGCAAGGCACTTCACTTCATACCACTTACACTCTAAAATAGTTTGACATTGAGTATCTCATGACTTTAATCCTCATTTTATCAGATATAAGGTTTTATTGACATCCACCATATAGTGTGGTAGTGTATGAAGACTGTGGACTTTGCAGACAGACATTCTGTTACTATATGAGATTGGGCAAGTTACAAAGCTTCCCTCACTCTTAGCCTGCCTGGGTCCTTGTAGAAAGGAATGAAGTAGTGTTTGTAAAGTACTTAACACAGTGTCTAGAAGAAAGACAGTGCATAATAAATGTTGACCTTCTTCTCTACCCTCCATCGTGCTCCTTCATGCACCTCCACAAATATTTCTAGGGATGCACGCATAAGCAAAACACTTGCAGATGCATTATTTCTCATCTCTCAATAACCTCTCAACCTTGAAAATTAGCAGCAGGAGCTAAACTCTGAACAAATCTCAAATTTTGTTTCCATATTACTATGCTACTGCTTCTTCATGTAATTAAAGCAAGTATGATGTCTTTCTGGAGCCCTGGTGGCACCTTGGCTAAGAGCGTAGGTTGCTAATGAAAAGGTTGGCAGTCCGAATCCACCAGCAGCTCCTAGGAAACTCTATGGGAGTTTGTCCTATAGGGTCTGCCCTATAGGGCTGCTATGAGTCAGCATCGACTCTATGGCAATGGGTTTGGTTTTCTGTTTTTATGAGGTCTTTCTACCATGTTACTTTTCCTGCCTAAATCCTTTTTACTTTCCTAGGTTTAAAAAAAAATTTTTTTTTTTTTTTTGTAACTACTCATCTCTCACGGTGGGATGTCGCTAAATATTATTTAACATGGATAAGACTAGAAATAGAGGGTATTCTACAGAGACGACAATCAGGAAAATAAAGACAGAAAGAGTTAACAGTGGCTACCTATTGAGAGTGGGAATAAGGAGGCAGGAGACTTTTATTTTTATTTTAGACTCTCCTGTATCTTTTTTTTTTTAAACCATAGAAGTTTATTTTTCACTCTCAGTGCAAGGTAGTTTGAGGTAGGTGAGGTAGGACTGAAGGAGTGAGAAGAGGGGGAGGAAGGGATGCTCTTTCTACATAGTCATTGAAGGATCCAGGTTGGCAGAGTCTCTCCCATCTTCAGCATGTGATTTCCGGATTGCCTGAGAATTAGCACCTAGCCAGCAGAAGGAGAAAGACCGTACATGGAAGGATTTGTGGGATAGGCCTGGTAGTGCTGCACATCACTCCTGCTCACATTCCATTGGTTGGAACTTAGTCATCTAGTCACACCTAACTGCAAGGGAAGGAGCCCTGGTGATGCAGTAGTTAAAGTGCTTAGCTGCCAAATGAAAGGTCAGCGGTTAAACCCACTAGCTGCTCCATGGGAGAACAATGTGGCAGTCTGCTTCCATAAACATTTACAGACTTGGAAACCCTATGGGGCAGTTTTATTTAGTCCTATAGGGTCATTATGAGTTGGAATCAACTTGATGGCAATGGGTTTTTTGGTTTGGGAACTGCAAGGGAGGCTGGGAAATATGGGCCAGCTGAATACTGAGAAAGAAGAGGAGAACATGGATTTTGGTTAGCTGCTAGCAGTTCTATCACAGAGGGTCTCCACAGATCCTTCTAGAGTCCCTGCTTTTGAGGACCCACAGTCAGATTTAGTGATACTAAAATAAAGACCCTCGCCCTTAAGAGAGGATGTCGGAGATGTTTTTGTGGAACATCCTCTCAGCCCACCTCTCATTTCAGCTGAAGTTAAACAGTCTTCATGCTCACTGCAGTGTCCCACGTCATGAGCCCCATATATCTTTTGGCTTCTCTGCCTTTGGGTTCTTTGTGAAGCCACAGGAGCTCCCTGATCACATGTGCAGGACAGCCCAAAGGTACCTGGGAGTTAACATCCTGAGGACAAAACTCCACCCAATGGTGGACAGAGCAGTGAGTAAATGCACCCCACCTCTTGCCCTTTGGAGGGATGATTCTGAGGCACATTCTTTGTAGGTTTTCAGAAAGTTTCCAGTAGAGTTGAGCCCTAGCCTCTCACAGTGGTAACCGGTTCACACCATTTATTGACTTTTTCCCCTTCCCTGTCTTACTCCCTCTGCTCCCTCACTCCTTCTTCCTCGAGTCACCTCCCAAATAAAATACTATCTGCACTCAAGTCTCTGTTGTAAGGAAGAAAGGGAGGGATGATTCAAATTAAGATAGAAGAGGATAAATGTTTCCCCCAACTTTTCAGGAAAGAGAGCTCTAGGAATTTAGGAACACATCCAGAGGAAGAAGTGGGGAAAGATTTGTTCCCTGGTTCAGAATCCAAGGCCAGAATCTATGAGAAGGCACTGCTGGTACAATTCGGAAGTGTACTTAACAGACGCCTGACTGAAGTCCTGGACACTTGGGAATATTCTCTAACAGAGGAATTGTACACTTGAAAGAATAGCGTCCCTTTTGGGACTGAAAGAGCCATTAGTCTAGATGTTTTGGTTGCAAGAAACAGATATCCTCTCAAGCTGGCTTAAGGAAACAGATTTATTATGAATAGACAAGGGACTTCCCAGGAACTCAATTGCAGGAAACTTAATCAGGCCACATGGTACCTGGAAATCATCAGGCAGAGGTTCTGTCTTTCTCTGTTGCTGGGATAGTGCGTTCTCTCAACACTGCTGTATGTCCACTTGAGTCTCTGCAGACTTGCTTCTGGACAAGGACCTTAGTTTCTGCTCCTCTATAGCACCACATTTCTTGCAGCTTTTTGTCAAAAAAAAAAGATACCATCTTGGGCTCAAGTGCTACATGGCCATAAACTAGCAACTACCTCTTCAGCTGGGTTTTGGTGTATGTGGAGATTATGGAGATAGAAGTCATACTAGAAAGAGAAAATGAATATGGCAGGAAAATTGAGGTGGATATACTGTTAAGGTAGAAATTTGGGGGCAGAATGACCTCAGCAGAAGGGATCACTCAGTTCATTAGAGGCCAAATCAAGTTAGTATGAGAGCTGGAGAAGGTCTACAGTATAAAAATTCAAGATGGAAGGCAGAATTAGGGCTGGAGCTGGATGATGAAAGGAGCTGAGGTAAAGTGGCAGACCGCAGAGATGCCATGCCAAGAACTCCCTAAGTCAATTGTGATGTTTTTCACTACAAGTAATAGAATGCCCAAATGTGGCTGAAACAATAAGAATATTTAATTATGTCACATAAGAAACCTGGAGATAGGCAGTGTAATGGATTGAATTGTGTCCCTCAAAAATATGTACCAGGCCATGTCCGGCTGTCCTCCATTTTGTGATTTTCCTATGGGTTATAAATCATAATCTCTGCCTATGGTTAAAGAGGTTTAGTGTGGGATATAACATCCTTGGTCAGGTCACACCCCTGATTTAATGTAAAGGGAATCTCCCTGGGGTGTGGCCTGAACCACCTTTTATCTTATAAGAGATGAAGGGAAAGGGAAGCAAGCAGAGAGCTGGGGACCTCATACAAGAAGCACTGAGAGCAGAGTGCATCTTTGGACCTGGGGTTCCTGCAAGGGGAAACTCCTAGTCCAGGGAAGATTGATGAGAAGGACCTTTCTCCAGAGCTGACAGAGAAAGAAAGCCTTACCCTGGAGCTGACACCCTGAATTTGGGCTTCTAGCCTACTAGACTGTGAGAAAATACATTTCTCTTTGTTAAAGACATCCACTTGTGGTTTTTTTTTTGTGTGTGTGTGGTATTTCTGTTATAGCACACTAGATGACTAAGACAGGTAGTTCCAGAATTGGTTAATAAAGAAGCTCAAAGATGTCAGAGCTCTGGTTTGGCTTCCCTCTCATTCTCTAGGCATCGCCCTAATGGTCACAAGATGGCTGCTACAGCACCAAACTTTCATGAGCTCTCATATACAAGGCGAGAAGTTTTCCTTTGAGACTATCACTTTTATCAAAAAGGAAGAACTTTCTCGGAAGCCCACAACTACTTCTCTTCATGCCCCGTTATCCAGAACAGGTTTCCATGCCTAATCCTTAACCAATTGCTTGCAAAGGGAAACTTAATGAGAGTAGGGACTTTACCTGTCTTGTTCATCATTATATCTCAAAACTGAGAATATGTTTGACACATAGTAACACTCAATAAATATTTGTTGAATGAATGAAAGGGACATAGAATTTCCACCATTAGCTTGGACCTATCTGTGATTCATCCCCTGGGTCAGGGGACAGAGCTTATCTTCCCTGAGCACACTGCTGCCCCATACTCATATCCCATTCTCCTTTGACCCTACCTCACAAAAATTATTCCAAGATGGATCATATGAATAAATGAAAAAGGTAAAACAATAAAACTTCTATAAGAAAAAAAAAATCTTCATGACTATAATAGTCTTTTGATGTGTCAACTTGGCTAAGCTAAAGTCCCCAGTTATTTAAACACTAATTTGACGTTCATGTGAAGGTATTTTGTAAATATGATTAAAGTCCATACTTTAAGGGAGATTACCCTAGATAATCTGAGTGAGCTTGATTCAATCAATTGAAAGGTCATAAGAGCAGACCTGAGGCTTCCTTGATGAAGAAGAAATTTTGTCTGAGGACAGCAGCTTCAGCCCATGCCTAGAATTCTTCCTGATGATATACCTTATGGATTTTGGACTTGCCTATCCAGCCCCTACAATAACATAAAATAATTTTTTGTGATGAAGTTCTTAATATGTATCTCCTACTGGTTCTGCTTCTTTGGCTGAACACCGACTGATACATTGGCATTGGGGTAGGCAAAGATTTCTTAACTAGGACTCAAAAAGCACTGACCATAAAAGAAAAAAAATGATAAATTGGACTTCATTCATATTCTTTCATCAAAAGATAGCATTAAGAGGAAAAAAAGGCAAATCACACACTGGGAAAAGATATTTACAATATATATTTTTGACAAAAGGTTTATGTTCAGAATATGTGCGTAACTCCTACAAATCAATAAGAAAAAAAGTTATCCAGTGCTGCAATAACAGAAATACCACAAGTCAGAGGCTTCAACAAAGAGAAATTTATTCTCTCACAGTCTAGGAGGCTAGAAGTCCAAATTCAGAGCACCAGCTCTAGGGGAAGGCTTTTTTGTGATGGTTAAGGTTGTGTGTCAGCTTGGCTGGGCCATGAGTCTCAGTGCCTATATGTGATCACTTCCATGATTGAATCTGCTGTGAGCAGCAAATCAGTTGAAAGGGAGTTTCTTTGGAGTTGTGGCCTGCATCCGAATATAAACAGAAGTTCTGACTTTTTCACTCACTCTGGATCCTGTGGCTGCCTCCTATTCATCTGACCTCTGGCTCTCGGGACTTGTCTCCAGACCTTGGGATTCACTGATCTTCACAGCTTGAGAGTGGGAGCCCTGCTCTCTGACCTGCCAACCTTGGGTTCACTAGTCCCTGTGGCTACGTGAATAGAGAGAAGCCTCTATGCTGATCCACGGACTTGGGACATTCCAGCCTCTACAATTGTGTGAGCTGTTTCCTTGATATAAATCTCTCTCTATATATATTTATACACTTTACTGGTTTTGCTTCTCTAGAGAACCCAGCCTAAAACACTTTCTCACTCTGTTGGTTCTGGAGGAAGATCCTTGTCATCAATCTTCCCTTGGTCTAGGAGCTTCTCCACACAGGAACCTCAGGTCCAAAGGACGTGCTCTGCTCCTGGCACTGTTTTCTAGGTGGTATGAGGTCCCCATGTCTCTCTGCTTGCTTCTGTCTTTTATATCTCAAAAAAAGATTGACTTAAAATACAACCTAATCTTGTAGATTGAGCCCTACCTCATTAGCATAACTGTCATTAATCCCACCTCGTTAACATCATAGAGGTAGGATTTACAACACATAGAAAAATCATAACAGATGACAAAATGGTAGACATTCACAGGACACTGGGAATCATGGGCTAGCCAAATTGACAGATATTTTGGGGGGACACAATTCAATCCATAACAATACTCAAATGGTCAATAAGCATATGAAAGGTATTCAACATCAATACTTATTAAAAAAATACTTATTAGGGAAATAAAAATCAAAACCACAGTGAAACACCACTATACACTCACCGGAATGGCTAAAATTAAAAGGATGACAGCGCCAAATGATGGCAGGGATGTGGCGGAACTAAGATTATTGTACATTGCTGATGGGGGTGTAAAATTATACAACCACTTTGTAAACAAAATTGGTAATTTCTACTAAAGCTAAACATAGCCTACCCCATGGTAACAATTCCACTCTTTGGAATTTACCCAAGAGAACTGAGTACATATGTCCACAAAAGGACATGCAAAAAAATATCCATCACAGCTTTATTTATATTAGCCTAAATGAAAACAACTGCATGCCCATCCACAGAGGAATAGATAATTAAGTTGTGGTATATTCATACAATTTAATACCACACAGCAATAAAAAGGAATAAATTACCAGTACATGCAACAAAGTGGATAAATCTCATACATATTCAGTTGAGCAAATGAAGCAAAACTTAGAAGAGTAAGTACTCTGTGCTTCCATTTATGCAAAGTTCAAGAACACGCAAAATCAATTCATGGTGATAGAAGCTATAACAGTGATTATTTCTCAGTGGAGTTAGGGATACAGGCTGGAAAGGAGCATGAGGAAATCTTTTTGGGCACTGGAAATCTTCTACATCTTGATCTGTCACAATGACAGTATACATATATGTAAAAACTCATTGACCTGTACACTTCAGATTAGTGCATTTGACCACATGTATACTGGGTTTTATAGGATCCCTCTATAAAAGTTAAAAAAAAAAAAAAGCATAATAATTGCTTACTGTTCGGTAAGCAATGAAGAGTGTCTGCCACATCACCCCGGAGGACCTGACAGCTGAGGTTCTTGGTCTTCCTGCACTACTTCAAATGCATTTCCCATTGAGCATGCAAGGGAGGGGGGCCTGAGCGCTTTCTCTGGACATCTGTCTGGAATGCTGGTAGAATCAGAGTCCTAGGAGTTCACCCAGAGTTCTAGTCAAATACTCCTCTGATTCTTAATCAGGTTGGTGTGGTAGAGTGTCAAAGGAACACAGAAGAGTCTCCTCAAATTTAAATCTATTGCTTAAAATTTAATTTAACAAAAGTGGCAAGTCCTGGTTTTACTGTTAGAACCAATAATGAAGATAGATCTTAGGATGTCATTACCCATGGTAAGCGCAAATAAGTACAGATCCCAGTTGACAACTGGGAGGCCTCCCTTTCTACCTGTTATCATCACTCTAAGGCTACAGTGAAATTTGTCGTTTCTAGGGTCTTAACTGGTTGGGATCCAGGAATATCTCCTTATGTATTTTATTTGGTTAGAAGACTAAATAAAGCAGTAGGTGAAGATTTTCTGCTATTAAAATTATCCAAACCCTGTTCTAAATGACTTCCTCCAAAAAACAAACCCCCTTTTATCAAAATGGAATGTTATTAAACATTCCATCGAAACTCTGTCTGATTCGTCCTTAAAATATATCAGATCGAGGACTTCTGGGTCAGTGTTTCATACGAGATTCAAGAGTTTCAGGCACAGATATTTCAGTATTACCTAATGGAAAAAAATCTTAAGGATCATATAATAGGTTGTTAGTTACCTCACAGTCTTCTTGCAATTATATGAACATAGCTTTAAAACTTAAATAAATAAATTTCACAGTTGGTTTTTCCTGTTTGTTTTTAACTTACTTCACCCCTGCCTTTAACCCTTAGAAGCAAGGATGGCGAGACTACGTCTCACTTACTTTGGACATGGATCAGTCCCTAGAGAAGGACATCATGCTTGGTAAAGTACAGGGTCAGTGGAAAAGAGGAAGGCTCTCAAGGAAATGGATTGACACAGTGGTTGCAACAAAGGGCTCAAGCATAGCAACAATTGTGAGTACAGCATAGGGCTGGACAGTGTTTCATTCTGTGGTACATAGAACTACGGGTCAGAACTGACTCAATGGCACCTAACAACAACAATAGCTTTAAAACTTAAATAAACAAATTACAGAGTTGGTTTTTCCTATTTATTTTTAATTTACCTCACCTGTGCCTTTAACCCTGGACAAGACTGGCTCTAGATTAAGCTGCATAAACAGCATTAACTCCCACTTATTGGCTCTTATGCAAAAGCTGCATTTTAACACCTTTGCAAGAGTCAGGATCTGTCTTCTGACATATCTGTCTCCTGGCAGACAAAACAGCTATATTGGGGGACCTAAAGCAGGACTGTGTTTTTCCCCCTTCTCACGCTTTCTTTTTAACACTCTTTGAATGAGAAGAAACCGTTGGATGACCTGGATTCGTTCCCTCCTGCTATGTGTCGGAATCGACTCGACAGCACTGGGTTTTATAGCCATGAACTAGGAATGGCCTCAATGTTGTTCAAAACTGGGCTCTTTATGGGATCTTTATACAACTTTTTCTATATCTGTGGTAACTGACTGGTAAGAGCTGCTTTGAAAAATATTCTGTATCACCTCAGTCATGCCCTGAGGTAAAGAACTTGGGGTACTTGAATTTTTTTACTTATTGAAGGCTCAGAATAGGTCCTTAAGAACAATCCTGGCTTAGTTATAGGTACTCTCTCAGTGGACCTTTGAAATGAGGAGGAGGTGGTAGATTGTATTTTACAAAAATGGCTGCAACAATATTTCTGATCCTACATGCTCTTCCAAACTCTACCACTTCCCCCATCAACACCTACAGCCTACATTCTCTCTCCTTGAAATTTCACAGAACTTTGTGGCTGCCTCAATGAATTGAATGTGGTAGAAGTGACAGTGCATGCCTTCCAAGGGTAAGTCATAAAACATAGTACACCTTCCACTTGGTATTCTCTCTCGCGCGCGTTGAGTGTAGCACATGCATTCAGAGTCCTGAGCCACCATGTAAGAAGTCAGGCCTTCCTGAAGCCGCTATGTTGGAGAAACTGCCTGCAAAGGCTACACAGAGACAGGGTTGCCCAAGAATCTCAGATGTTCCAGCCCCCAGCTAATTCAGTCTACCCAGCCCGGGCATCAGACATAGGAGTGAGCCTTCAGGTGACTTCAGCCCCAGCCACCATTTGATTGCAACTGCCTGAGAAAAGCTGAGACAGAACTGCCTAGCTGATCCCAGTCATGCCCTATAACCATGAAAGATAATAATAATGACCATTGTTGTTTTAAGCAGTTAAATTTTAGAGTAGTTTGTTAGGCAGCAGTAGATAGCCAGGATAGACAGCTAGTCACCAATTTCAAAGGCTTTGGTTAGATGCCCCAATTTTCATAAAAGCTTGTGAAATCTCATTTAAAAACTAAAGTATATGTTGCCACCCTTCATCAAACATGGACTAACCACCCGTGAGGGCTTGACAGAAAATATAAACTCCAGTGATCTCTCCCAACTCTTATCAAAGGTCTGGTTCAGAGAGGTGATCTTAACAGGGAAATGCTTGAAGGAGTTCCACTCCTCTGGATTTTTTAGGTGCATTCTTTGATCTAGCTAAAATATTATAAAGCTTCCATCTTAAACAATATGTCCTTCAAAAAAAAAAAAAACCAAACTTGTTGCCCTCAAGTTGATTCCGACTCATAGTGACCCTATAGGACAGAGTAGAACAGCCCCACAGGGTTTCCAAGGAGTGCCTGATGGATTCAAACTGACAAAGTTTTGGTTAGCAGCCAAATTCCTAACCATTACGCCACCGGGGTTTCCAATATGTCCTTAGTCTCCCATAAAATTACTTTCGATGAGTTACGCTACAGGTCACGCCTCAGGTTTTCCGCTATAAGACATAGCTTTCAGAAAGCTCTTGGATTTGCTGTAAGAATATCATTGAGGACACTGTTCACCCATAAAGCCCCATACCAGCAATTTCTTTGAGAACTAAGTTCCAGAAAAAGCTGGAGAAACTTCAATGTTTTGTTTTTGTAATGAAGAGGATCATGATTGGTCTTTCTTTTTTTTCCAGCAGAAAACTCAAACCCAAATCTGTGGCTCAGTTTAGATAACTATGTGGAGCTCTATTGCTTGTAGATCTCATCTACTTCACTGACTTGTTTTTGCCTAATATGTGTTTCCTGTGATCCTGGCTTTATTATTTATATCTTCCATTGTATAAGATATATTCTTATAAGGTTTTTCAAATCCCTTGTGGGAATGGAAAGGACATGAAAATAAAAGCCAAAACCAAACAAATCTGTTGCCGTCGAGTTGATTCCAACTCATAGCAACCCTATATGACAGAGTAGAACTGCCCTATAGAGTTTCCAAGGAGCGCCTGGTGGATTCAAACTGCCAACCTTTTGGTTTGCAGCCGTAGCTCTTAACCACTACGTCACTAGGGTTTAATGAACACTTAAGTAAATTGCCCTTCTGAGTCCTCACCAAACTGTAGATCTCCCACAGGTCTGGTGTAATGATCCATTCATTTACAAATATGGATTAAACATCAACTGTGAGCCAGGTATTGTATTAGGGACAGGCCAGGTATTGTATTAGGGACAGTGGGAACTGAAAAAATGAGAAAGCTACTCTCCTTGCCCTCAAGGGGACAAAATACCTGAGGGTGGTCGGGAAGTTTGGGACCCAGCAGCAGCAGCACTACTTTGAGGTCGCTTAGTCATCACAAAGACAGATCTTCATAAATAAGTCTGGGGAGGGGGAAAGGTAGGGAGATGAGAGTGTGGAGAAGATAATAGATGAATACACACTTTAGGTTCCCTGACTAGGAGGTTCCAGAGGCTTCCATCTCAAAAATTCCTTCCAATTCTGGAGAAATGATCAGCAAAACTTGTCCCTTTGATCTGGATTACCACTTCTACGCTGACCAATTCAATTATTTTCCACGAAATCGACACTTGTAATTCTCTGGTTTTGTGACTCGGCTGCTAGTTCTACTTCTTTACTGATTCTTGTCTGCAGCGTTCTTTTGTACCAGTAGGGTAAACTTACACCTGTCTCTCAGGACATATCAAGGTCCTCCAACCCTGGAAACTCTTAGCTTCTCTTCCAAACAAGGGTGACAATAAACCTAATCTGCCTTGTCAACCTCACACCTTCAAGTTCTGACTCACTTCATTATTTCTGACACCTTTTCGCTGAATGATTCTAGGTTGTTTTTTGTGTGTCTCCGTCCCTCTATGCTAGTCTTTGCCAGCAGGGGGCTCTGTACTTTTGTCTCCAGGAGTTCCTTCTACCAGTTGGGATATTCTCTTTCTAAGAAAGCAGCCCTTTCCCACCCCAAACATTTCTGGCAAATGTGGTTGCTAATCGTACTACACCAGAATGTAGAGTCCAAAAAAGATGCTTGATTTGCTAATACAACTATTCATAAATACTTTATAATTAAATAATAAATTCATTTTGACTTCTCTAAACGCTGGGTTCCTAGCACTTATATCAAAATGGAAATGTCTGTCCTCTCTAGGCATTTGTCTATGGAATTTTAACAGACTGCAGTAGTCTGAGCTAAAGTTAAATTGGGTGTAAATAACTTTTATGAAATATTTATATTTCAAATGAAATGTCTTCCATTTACCTAGTAAGAGATATGTGACCTCGGCTAATTTACCTGGCAAATCATTGTACGAGAGAGTGCTTTTCCTGGGAAATAGTCCTTATGACTGCCATTTTTCTCAAAGGGAAAGAGAGTCCCTTTTCCACGTATAGGAAAATCACTTAGGGGTGAGTTTAGCAATCTACTTTAACTGACCCACATCACCTACCACTAAGCACTCTTTGCTCAGCGATTACTTGAAGTCTCTGTGCTGCAAAATAAAGCCACACTCAGGTGATGATGGACCCATGATTTCAACACAGCCCTAAAGCTGAGGTCATCCTCACCAGTATGGTTTACTCCATCTCCTGCACTAGCCCTCCATTAACACCACCTACCCTCCTCCCAGGATTTTGTCAAAAAAATATCCACCTCTAAGAACTACTGTCAAGAGTCTGGCTGATGTTTTGAAGGATGTTGCTGTTGTTAGTTGCCACTGAGTCAATTCCCACTTATGGCGACCCCACGTGTACAGAGTAGAACTGTTCCATTGGGCTTTCAAGGCTATGACCTTTCAGAAGCAGATCACCAGGACTGTCTTCAGAAGAGCCTCTGGGTGGGTTCGAACTGACAATCTTTCAATTAGTAGTTGAGCTCTTAACCATTTTTGCCATCCAGGGATGTTTTGAAGGATACTGTTCAAAAAGATCTAATTTTGTATCGTCATGTCCACTTGGTTGGGTGTATTAACTAAGTTGTAGAGCAATATCCCCATGCTTCTACTCCTACAAAAAATAATTAGGTCTGTCCCATGACCGGAGCCCTGGTGGTGTAGTGGTTAAGAGCTTGGCTGCTAACCAAAACGTCAGCAGCTCAAATCCACCAGCCACTACTTGGAAAGCCTGTGAGGCAGTTCTACTCTGTCCTATAGGGTTACTACGAATAAGAATCAACTCGATGGCAATGGGATTGGTTTGTTTTGGTATCCCACTACTAAAAAAAAAAGCGTATTTTATATACAGCTCACTGTATTTATCTACCCAGAACACTCTCTTTCACAGAAGCTTGTTCCACATCTGCTGTTTCCCTATATCTTTAAGCATCATCATTACCCCAGCAACTGGCCAACACTTGTAGAAGCCATGAGCCATTAGAGAAAGCCTGCAGGAAATCCTCTTATCTGCCAAAGAGCAATATGTGTTTATTGCTACTGAGCCCCAAGAAAATATTTTCAAGTGGGAGATGCCGGATGGTTATTTTTTTGATGCAAACACATCATGTGCTATGATGGTTAATATTATGTATCAACTTGGCTAGGCTGTGATTCTCAGTATTGTTAATTTTCCTCCATTTTGTGACCTGATGTAATTGTCCTCCATTTTGTGGTATTGTGTAATTATCTTCCATTTAAAGTGTTGTGAATACTAAACTTTCATATGCTAATGAGGCAGGACTAGTGTGGGGGTGTATCTTGAGTCACACCCTTGCTAAACAGCATGACTCAAGTCACAGCCTTACTCAAGTCACAGCGTTAGTCACCACCTTACTCCAGTATCTGATGTAAAGGGAGTTTCCTTGAGAGTGCAACCTACATCCAATATATATGGACCCTCTGGCAAAGTTCACTCTTGATCTGGATCCTGCAACTGGTTTGTCATCATCTGACCTCCAGCTCTTGTGACTTGAACCAGCAACCTCCTGTTTCACCTGCCAAGTCTGAGATTCGCCAGCCTCTCCAGCCCTATGAGCCAGCATCCTATTGTCTGATCTGATTCGTCAGCTTCTGCAGCCCCATGGGCCAGCAATCTGTCATCTGACCTGCTGATTTGGGTTTGTCAGCCCCTGCAAACACGTGAATCTAGTGCCTTACCCATAGATTTAGGACTTGCCAGCCTCCACAACTGTGTGGAGATAAATATATATATTTATGCCTGTTCCCAAGAAAGGTAATACAACCAAATGCGGAAATTATAGAACAATATCACTAACATCACATGCAAGCAATATTTTGCTGAAGATTATTCAAAAGCAGTTGCAGCAATATATTGACAGGGAACTGCTAGAAATTCAGGCCAGATTCAGAAGAGTATGTGGAACCAGGGATATCATGCTGATGTCAGATGGATCCTGGCTGAAAGCAGAGAATACCAGAAGGATGCTTACCTGTGTTTTATTGACTATGCAAAGGCATTCCACTGTGCGGATCATAACAAATTATGGATAATGTTGTGAAGAATGGGAATTCCAGAACACTTAATTGTGCTCATGAGAAACCTGTAGATAGATCAAGAGGCAGTTGTTCAGACAGAACAAGGGGATACTGCGTGGTTTAAAGTCAGGAAAGATGTACGTCAAGGTTGTATCCTTTCACCATACCTATTCAATCTGTATGCTGAGCAGATAATTAGAGAAGCTGGACTGTATGAAGAACGGGACATCAGGATTGGAGGAAGATGCATTAACAACCTGCGTTATATGATGACACAACCTTGCTTGCTGAAGGTGAAGAGGACTTGAAGAACTTACTAATGAAGATCGAAGACCACAGCCTTTAGTATGGGTTACGCCGCAACATAAAGAAAACAAAAATCCTCACAACTGGACCAATAAGCAACATCATGATAAATGCAGAAAAGATTGAAGTTGTCAAGGATTGCATTTTACTTGGATCCGCAATCAACAGCTATGGAAGCAGCAGTGAAGAAATCAAAAGACGCACTGCATTGGGCAAATCTGCTGCAAAAGACCTCTTTAAAGTGTTGAAAAGCAAAAATGTCACCTTGAAGACTAAGGTGCTCCTGACCCAAGCCATAATATTTTCAATTGCATCATATGCATCTGAAAGCTGGACAATGAATAAGGAAGACCAAAGAAGAATTGATGCCTTCCAATTATGGTGTTGGTGAAGAATATTGAATATACTATGGACTGCCAAAAGAACGAACAAATCTATCTTGGAAGACGTACAACCAGAATGCTCCTTAGAAGCAAGGATGGTAAGACTGTGTCTTATATACTTTACACACATTCTCAGGAGGGATCAGTCCCTGGAGAAGGACATCATCCTTAGTAAAGTAGAGGCTCAGCAAAAAAGAGGAAGACCCTTAACAAGGTAGATTGATACAGTGGTTGAAACAATGGGCTTAAGCATAACAACAATTGTAAGGATGGCACAGGACTGGGCAGTGTTTCATTCTGTTGTGCATAGGGTTGCTATGAGTCGGAACCAACTTGATGGCACCTAACAACAACATATATATATATACACATATGCACGTGTATATATGTAGATACATGTATGTACGTGTGTATACATACATGTATATATGCCTAATGTGTATGTGTATGGATACATACATACGTGTGTGCGTGTGTGTACATCTGTCACTTTGTTGTGCTATGGCGGCTTGTGTGTTGTTGTGATGCTAGACGATATGCCATTGGTATTCAAATACCAGCAGACAGGTTTCAGCTGAGCTTTCAGGCTAAGACAGACTAGGAAGAAGAACCCAGCAGTCTACTTCTGAAAGGAATTAGCCAGTGAAAACCTTACGAATAGCAGGAGAACGTTGTCTGATATAGTGCTGGAAAACGAGCCCCTCAGGTTGGAAGGCACTCAAAATACGACTGGGGAAGAGCTGCCTCCTCAAAGTAGAGTCAATCTTAATGACATGGATGGAGTCAAACCTTTGGGACCTTCATTTGCTGATGTGGCACAACTCAAAATAAGAAGAAACAGCTGCAAACATCCATTAATAATTAGAAATTGGAATGTACAAAGTATGAGTCTAGGAAAGTTGGAAATCATGAAAAATGAAATGGAACACATAAAGATTGATATCCTAGAAATTAGTGAGCTGAAATGGGTGGAAATTGGTGATTTGGAGTCCGCTATCATATGGTCTACTATGCTGGGAATGACAACTTGAAGAGGAATGGCATTGCATTCATCACCAAAAAGAATATTTCTATCCTGAAGTACAACGCTGTCAATGATAGAATACTATCCATAGGCCTACAAGGAAGACCAGTTAATACGTCTATTATTCAAATTTACACACGAACCACAAAGATCAAAGATGAAGAAATTGAAGATTTTCACCAACTTCTGCAGGCTGAAATGACGGAACAAGCAATCAGGATGCTTTGATAATTACTGGTGATTGGAATGTGAAAGTTGGAAACAAAGAAGAAGGATCGGTAATAGGAAAATATCACCTTGGTGATAGAAATGATGCCAGAGATCATAAGACCAATGACTTCTTCATTGCAAATATGTTTTTTCACCAACATAAATTGTGACTATGCACATGGACCTCACCAGATGGAATACAGAGGAATCAAATCGACTACATCCGTGTAAAAAGACCATGGAAAAGCTCAACATCATCAGTCAGAACGAGGCCAGAGGCAGATTACTGATCAGACCATCAAGTACTCATATGTGAGCTCAAGTTAAAATTGAAGAAAATTAGAACAAGTCCACAGCATCCAAAGTATGACCTTGAGTATATCCTACCTTCCTACGTGAATTTAGAGACCACCTCAAGAATAGATCTGATGAGTTGAACACTAATGACCAAAGACCAGACGAGTTGGGGAATGACATCAAGGACATCATACAAGAAGAAAGCAAGAGATCATTAAAAAGACAGAATAGAAAGAAAAGACCTAAATGGATGTCAGAAGAGACTCTGAAACCTCCTCCTGAACTTCAAGTAGCTAAGGCAAAAGGAAAAAAATTAAGTAAAAGAGCTGAAGAGAAGATTTCAAAGGGCAGCTCAAGAAGACAAAGTAAAGCATTAGGATGACATGTGCAAAGACCTGGAGATAGAAAACCAAGAGGGAAGAACACGCTTATCATTTCTCAAGCTGAAAGAACTGAAGAAAAAATTTAACCCTAGAGTTGCAACACTGAAGGATTCCTTGGGGAAAATATTAAACAATGCAGGAAGTATCAAAAGAAAATGGAAGGTATACACAGAGTCACTATACCAAAAAGAATTGGTTGATGTTCAACCGTTTCAGGAGCTGACATATGATCAGAAACCAATGGTATTGGAGGAAGAAGACCAAGCTGTACTGAAGGCACTGGTGAGAAACAAGGCTCCAGGAATTGACAGGACACCAGTCAAGATGTTTCAACAACAGATGCAGCGCTAGAAGTGCTCACTCATCTATGCCAAGAAATTTGGAAGACAGCTACCTGGCCAACCGACTGGAAGAGATCCATAATTATGCCTATTCCCAAGAGAGGTGATCCAACCAAATGTGGAAATTATTGACAATACCGTTAATATCACATGCAAGCAAAATTTTGCTGAAGATCATTCAAAAGTGGCTATAGCAGTATATTGACAGGGAAAACCAAAAAAAGAAAAAACCATACCCATTGCTGTGGAGTCGATTCCGACTCACAGCGACCCTATAGGACAGAGTAGAACTGCCCCATAGAGTTTCCAAGGAGCACCTGGTAGATTCTAACTGCCAACCTTTTTGTTAGCATCTATAGCTCTTAACCACTAGGCCACCAGGGTTTCCTATCAACTGGCAACTGCCAGAAATTCAAGTCAGATTTAGAAGAAGATGTGGAACCAGGGATATCACTGCTGATGTCAGATGGATCCTGGCTGAAAACAGAGAATACCAGAAAGATGTTTACCTATGTTTTATTGACTATGCAAAGGCATTCGACTGTGTGGATCACAACAAACTGTGGATAACATTGCGGAGAATGGGAATTCCAGAACACTTAAGTGTGCTCATAAGGAACCCGTACACGGATTAAGAGGCAGTCGTTTGAACAGAACAAGGGGATACTGCGTGGCTTAAAGTCAGGAAACGTGTGCTTCAGGGTTGTATCCTTTCACTATCCTATTCAGTCTGTATGCTGAGCAAATAATCTGAGAAGGTGGACTCTATGAAGAAGAAAGGAGCATCAAGATTGGAGGAAGATGCATTAACAACTTGCGTTATGCAGATGACACAACCTTGCTTGCTGCAAGTGGACTTGAAGCACTTACTGATGAAGATCAAAGACCACAGCCTTCAGTATGGATTACACCTCAACATAAAAATCCTCACAACTGGACCAAGAAGCAACATCATGATAAACAGAGAAAGGAATGAAGTTGTCAAGGGTTTCATTTTACTTGGATCCACAATCAACACCCAGGGAAGCTGCAGTCAAGAAATCAAAAGACACATTGCACTGGGCAAATCTGCTGCAAAAGACCCAAGCAATGGTGTTTTCAATCACCTTATATGCATGCAAAAGCTGGACAATGAATAAGGAAGACAGAAGAAGAATTGATGCCTTTGAATCGTGGTGTTGACGAAGAATATTGAATATACCATGGACTGTCAGAAGAACAAACAAGTCTGTCTTGGAAGAAGTACAACCAGAATGCTCCTTAGAAGCAAGGATGGTGAGACTGCGTTTCACGTACTTTGGACATGTTACCAGGAGGGATCAGTCCCTGGAGAAAGACATCATCATGCCTGGTATCGTAGAGGCTCAGCAAAAAAAGAGGAAGAACCTCAAGGACATGGATTAATGCAGAGCCTGCAACAATGGGCTCAAGCATAACAACAGTTGTGAGGATGGCTCAGGACCTGGCAGTGTTTCATTCTGCTGTACATAGGGTCACTATGAGTCACAACCGCCTTACCAGCACCTAATGAGAACAACGTGATGCAGTGAATGTGTTTTACATGTGGTAAGCACATGAATTTTTTTTTAAGCACATGAATTTTGGAGGGCCAAAGGGTGGAATGTCATGGATTGAATTGTGTCCCCCAAAATATGTGTCAGCTTGGCTAGATCATGATTCCCAGTATTGTGTGGTTGTCCTCCGTATTGTGATCTGATATAATTATTCCCCATTTTTTGATGTGTTGTAAACCCTAATCTCTACATGTTAATGAGGCAGGATCAGTGTGGGGTGTGTCTTGAGTCACAGCCCTACAAGAGACTCAAGTCACACCCTTGCTTGAGTCATACCTTTTATCTTACAAGAGATAAAGGAGAGAGAAGCTAGCAAAGAGGAGAAGAACCTCACTACCACCAAGAAAGAAGAGCCAGGAGTGGAGCACATCCTTTGGATCCAGGGTCCCTGCTCTGAAAACCTCCTTGACACAGGAGAAGATTGATGCCTAGAAACATGGAGCTCTCCAAGGAATTTCTGACCCACAGGTGTTGAAAGGAGACAAGGACCTTCCCCCAGAGCCGACAGAGAGAGAAAGACTTCCCCTAGCGCTGGCACCCTGAATTTGGACTTATAGCCTCCTAAATTGTGAGAGAATAAATTTCTGTTTGTTAAATCCACTTGTAGTATTTCTGTTATAGCATTACTAGATAACTAAGACACCTGCCCATGCTCACTGGGATCCTTCAAGGTCTTGAAAAATATTGACCTGACAGCATACTCTATCAGTCAGGACACTTTGTGTATTGCAAGTGACAGAAAAATCCCACTTAAAATCATTTAAACAACAAAAACAAATTGTTAGGTCATGTCTCATGTAACTTGAAGGTCCAGAGTGAAGGCTGGCTTTTCAAGAGGCTTGAACCTGCAGCAGAAACCATGACACTACAGACTGGATTTCTCTTCATTTCTCCACTCTGTGTTGGCTTTATTCTCAGTCTCCATACCTAGGCTCTCAGAATCCTTACATGCTAGCAAAATGGCTACAGCACTTCCATACCTCACATTCCATGACACCACACTATCCAGGGGGATGTAAGTAGTTCCTGAAGAAATGAAAGTCTTACCCAGAACCCCAGCAAACATTTCCTTGAGTTTCTTCAGCTGTGATTGAAAGATTACATGATCATTCCTGAACAAACACTGATGCCTGGGGAATGAAATTGGAGCTGGGGTTGTTGCCCCCAAAGAAAATCAAGATGATGAATGGATTTTGGGCAATGGCCACAATAATGTCTGTCTTAGTTATCTAGTGCTGCCGTAACAGAAATACCACAAGTAGATTGCTTTAACAAAGAGAAATTAATTTTCTCACAGTAAAGTAGGCTAAAAGTCCAAATTCAGGGTGTCAGCTCCAGGGGAAGGATTTCTCTCTGTGTTGGCTCTGGGGGAAAGTCCTTGTCCTCAATATTCCTCTGGTAGAGAAGCTTCTCAGGCGCAGGGCCCCCGGGTCCAAAGGACATACCCTGCTCCCGGTGCTGCTTTCTTGGTGGTATGAGGTCCCCAACTCTCTGCTTGCTTCCCTTTCATTTTATCTCTTGAGAGATAAAAGGTGGTACAGGCCACACCCCAGGGAAACTCCTTTTCCCCTGGATCAGGGGTGTGGCCTGAGTAAGGGTCGAGTGACAATCCCACCCTAATCCTCTCAACATAAAATTACAGTCACAAAATGGAGGACAACCACACAATACTGGGAATCATGGCCTAAGCAAGTTGATACACACATTTTTGGGGGGACATAATTCAGTCTGTGACATTCCACCCTTTGGCCCCCCAAAATTCACACTCTTGCAACATGCAAAACATATTCATCCAATCATATCACAGCAAAAGTCTTAACTCCAAGTCCAAAATCCAAAAATTCTTTATCTGTGAAATCTAAAATATAAGTTATCTGCTTCCAATTGTACAATGGCAGAACAGGCACAAGCTAGATATTTCCATTACAAATAGGAGAAACTGAAGGGAAAGAAGGCATAACAGGCACCAAGCAAGTCAGTAGAACACACTGCATTAGCCCTCAAAGCTTTGAAAATAATCCTCTGTTCTCTGAGACAATTTACACAATTACCCTGCCCTCCAGCCTCTAGGTATTGGCCACACTTTCCAGATTCTGAGTGGAGGTCCCTCGGCCCTGAGCTTCAGCTCTGCCTTCCAGGCCCACTGGGACAGCTATTCTGCTCTCTTGGCTTTAGGGGCACCATTATCCTAGTCCATCTAAGTGGCAACTCCACACGAGAGGCCAAGGCTTTCTCTCTGTCGGCTCTGGAGGAAGGTTCTTGTCCTTAATCGTTCCCTGGTCAAGGGGTGGACTGCGATGGTTAAGACTGTGTCAGCTTGGCTGGGCCATGATTCTCACTGCTTTGGCAGTTGTATAATGTTGTGATCACTTTCCTGTTGAAATTTGATATGTGATCACCCCCATGACAGAGTCTGCTGAGTGGTACTGGCAGAGGTAGGGCCTGTGGCGGCTGACCACCCCTCAGCCTTCATCTCTTCCCCTTCCTCTGCCTACTTCCTTTCTGCTCACTTTACAAAGGTTATTGGCTTGTTCTGGATCCAGCAGCTGTTTCTTGTCTGACCTCTGGTTCTTGGGGCTTGAGCTAGCAGCTTACCTGTCCATCTTGGGATTTGCTGATCTTCACGGCCTGTGAGCAAGAGTTCTGCTCCCCAACCTACCTATCCTGGGTTCACCAGCCTCTGCAGTTAAGTGACTCAAGGAACCCTGCAGTTTTGCTTACTGACCTTGGGGATTCCTCGACCGTGACAATCTGTGAGCAGGATCCTTGCTCTCCAATCCGCTCATCTCGGGTTAACCAGCTTCTGTAGCTCGGTGAATTGGGAAAGGACTCTATCCTGATCCAAGGACTTGGGGCATTCCAACCCCTACAATCTTGTGAGCCGTTTACTTAATATAAATCTCTCTCTATATATTTATATGCATTACTGGTTTTGCTTTTCTAGAGAACCCAGCTTAAGACAACATCTAACAAATCTTCCTTCCCCACATGAATTTACCCTGTCTTTCATAACTTCCTGCTCTACCTGACCCTAGAGAAAGAAACTCAAAACTGATGTAATTTTGCTGTTTTCAACTCAGTATGGGAGACCACTTTCCCTGGTGTTATGCTGTTGATTTTGTTTTTGTGGTTGATTTGTGACTTAGGAAACCCTATCTGTTAAGAGCAGAACTGCTCCATAGAGTTTTCTTGGTTCTAATCTTTACAGAAGTAGATCACCAGGCCTGTTCCTTCTGATGTACTGCTGGGTGGGTTAGAACTGCCAACCTTTTGTTTACCAGACAAGCACAAACCATTTGTGCCACCCAGGACCTTTCCCTGGTTTTATGAATTGAACTGTGTCTGCCAAAAATATGTGTCGAAATCCTAACCCTGTGTCTTAGTTATGTAGTACTGCTATAACAGAAATACCACCAGTGGATGGTTTTAACAAAGAGAAATTTATTCTCTCGCAGTCTAGTAGGCTACAAGTCCAAATTCAGGGTGTCAACTCCAGGGGACAGCCTTCTCTCTTTTGGCTCTGGAGGAAGATTCCTTGTCATCAATCTTCTCCTGTTCGAGGAGCTTCTCAGGCTCAGGGACTCCAGGTCCAAAAGATGCCCTGTGCTTCTGGTGCCTCTTTCTTGGTGGTGTGAGGTCTCTAACTCTCTGCTTGCTTCCCTTTCCTTTTAATCTCTTGAGAGATAAAAAGTAGTGCAGGCCACACCCCAGGGAAAGTCCCTTTACATTGGATCAGGAATGTGACGTAGGTAAGGGTGTTACAATTCCAGCCTAATCGTCTTTAACACAAAATTACAATCACAAAATGGAGGACAACCATACAATACTGGAATTCATGGCCCAGTCAAATTGACACACACATTTTTGGGGGGACATAATTCAGTCCATAATACTTTGTAACTGTAAATACATAACTGGAAATAGGGTTTTCTTTTGTTAAGTTAAAGAGGTCATATCAGTCAGGGCAAGGTGGATCCTAAACCTAATAACTTATGAGTTACAAAAAGAACAGAACAAACACAAGGAAGACACACGTCATGTGAGGATGGTTTACAAGCCAAGGAACATCCAGGGCTACCAACAAAGAAGGAATCATCATGGCTGAGACTCTGCTTTGGACTTTTAGCCTCAAAAACTATGAGAAAAAAATTCTGCTGTTTAAAGCCACCTATTTGTGGTATTTGTGTTACAGCAGCACTAAATAATTAGACTCCTGGGTTATCTCGTTTACTGCCAAGACTTTAAATACCATCCACTTTTGTGATGCCTCCCAAAGTAGTACCTTCAGGCCAGATCCCTCTCCTGAATCCTAAAGAGATATGCTCAACCTTCTACTAGATATTTCCATTTGTTTATCTCAAAAGCATTTCAAACACTTATTTAAAAAAAAAAAAAAAAAAAGCATCTTTATCTTTTAAAGACACATGCTAAAATATCCATAGAAGAAATGATATGATATCTGAAACTTGTTTCAAAATAATCCAGAGGAGGGAGGGGGAACGATGTGGGCATGTTGTTGTTGTTATGTGCTGTCCAATGGGTACCTACTCATAGCGACCCTATGTACAAAAGAACGAAACACTGCCAGGTCCTGAGCCATCCTCACAATTGTTGTTATGCTTAAGCCCATTTTTGCAGCCATTGTGTCAATCCATCTCCTTGAGGATCTTCCTCTTTATCACTGACCCTGTACTTTGTCCTTCTCCAGGGACTGATCCCTCCTGATAACATGTCCAAATTACTTGAGATGTAGTCTCTCCATCCTTGCTTCTAAGATTCATTCTGGTTGTACTTCTTCCAAGACAGGTTTGTTCGTTCTTTTGGCAGTCCATGGTATATTCAATATTCTTCATCAACACCACAATTCAAAGGCATCAATTCTTCTTCTGTCTTCCTTATTCATTGCCCAGTTTTCACATGCATATGAAGTGACTGAAAATACTATGGCTTGAGTCAGGCAAACCTTAGTCTTCAAGGTGACATCTTTGCTTTTCAACACTTTAAAGAGGTCTTTTGAAGCAGATTTGCCAAACGCAATGTGTCTTTTGATTTCTTCACCTGCTGCTTCCGTGGGTGTTGATTGTGGATTCAAGCAAAATGAAATCCTTAACAACTCCAAACTTTTCTCCATGTATCATGATGTTGCTTACTGGTCCACTTATGAGGATTTTTGTTTTCTTTATGTTGAGGTGTTATCCATACTGAAAGCTGGTCTTTGATCGTTATCAGTAAGTGCTTTAAGTCCTCTTCACTTTTAGCAAGGAAGGTTGTGTTATCTGCCTATTGCAGGTTGTTAATGAGTCTTCCTCTAATCCCGATGCCCTGTTCTTCTTCATATAGTCCAGCTTCTTGGATTATTTGCTCAGAATACAGATTGAACAAGTATGGTGAAAGGGTACAATCTGAAACACACCTTTCCTGATTTTAAACCACGCAGTATACCCTTGTTCTGTTCAAATGATTGCCTCTTGATCTACGTACAGGTTCCTCATGAGCACAATTAAAGTATTCTGAAATTCCCATTCTTCAAAATGTTATCCATAATTTGTTATGATCTACACAGTCGAATGCCTTAGTATAGTCAATAAAACACAGGCAAACATCTTTCTGGTATTGTCTTTCAGCCAGGATCCACTGGGCATGAGCAATGATATCCCTGGTTCCATGTCCTCTTCCGAATCTGGCTCGAATTTCTGGCACTTCCTCTGGATATACTGCTACAGTTGCCTTTGAGTGATCTTCAGCAAAATTTTACTTGCATGTGATATTAATTATGTTGTTCAATAATTTCTGAATTCACTTGGATCACCTATCTTGGGAATAGGCATAAATATGTGGGCATAGCTGATATAAGATAAAATGATAATTGTTGAAGCTGAGTGGTGGGGACATATGGGGTCATATTACTATACTTTGGAGTATGTTTGACATTTTTCGTAAGAAATAAAATTTTTAAATGTACCACAAACTCAACATGTTTGTGAAAGTTAAGTTATAGATTCAGCCACACAAAAATCTAAAATAATAGTAGCTTTACAAGGAAAAAAATTGTTTCTCTTTCATGTAAAAGTCTAATGTAGCACTCCACAGTGTTAGAGGCCCAGGCTCCATCTATCTTATTGCTCAACTATCCTCCTGGTGTTCTCTTGGTCCTCATGGTTCCAGGTGGCTTATTGTCAGAACATTCCAACCAGCAGGAAGGAAGAAAAGAAGGAGAACATCACTCTCTCTTTAAGGAGGCAACCTAGAAATTACAAACATCACTTCCAGGACTTAATTGTGTGGGTAATCCAGCTGCAAGGAAACCTGGAAAATGTTTTGTTTTTCTGGGTTACCATGTGCCCGCCTAAGACTTCTAATACTAAGGAGGAAGAGATATTGAGAGACAATTAGCATTCTCTAAGCCAGCCTCCCCTTCTAGTCACCCAAACATCTATGCGCACCTTTCTTCCCACATATTTATGTAAAGAGCTTGGCTCCTAACCAAAAGGTTGGCAGTTCAAATCCACCAGTTGCTCCTTGGAAACCCTATAGAGCAGTTCTTCTCTGTCCTATAGGGTGGTTATGAGTTGGTATCGACTCGACAGCAATGGGTTTGGTTTTCTTAAGGTGAGAAAACACCAAAGTTCTGTTCAGTTTCTGCATTCAGCTCTAAAGTCACAATCTCTGAGTAATTCTTAGTCCTCTTTATAACGTCCACATATAATTCCTCATGGTCTGGTAGCCTACAAACTAAAAAAAAACTTATTTGCTTCCAACTCTCTCGTTATAAGGTGGTAGAAATGGGATAGTCGCCTATTTTTTAAAAAAAAAAAAAATCCATTTGAAAAAGAGAAGAATTGGAACACACAGGGAAACACACAGCAGTCCTTGGTCCACTATTGTTGTCAGCTGCCATCAAGTTGTCCCCCAATTCATGGCAACTCCATGTACAGTGGAATGAAACACTGCACAGTCCTCTTCCATCCTTGTGATCAGCTGTGGATTGGACTATTGTGACCCACAGTGTTTTCACTGGCTTATTTTTGGAAGTAGCTTGACAGACCTTTGTTCCTAGTCTCTCCAAGTCTGGAAGCAACACTCAAGCCTCCACTGACAGATAGGTAGTGGCTGCACACCTCTGGACCCGGGACTAGTACCTAAAAGACAAGAATTCTACCTCTGAACCACCCACCATTGCCATTCTCCCTGGTCAGTGTTGCTGTTGTTAGGTGCTGTTGAGTCGATTCCGATTCATGGCAACCCTATAGGACAGAGTAGAACTGCCCCATAGGGTTTTCTAGGCTGTAATCTTTACAGGAGCAGATTGCCAGGTCTTTCTCTTGAGGAGCCGCCAGTGGGTTCGAACCTCTGCCCTTTAGGTTAGCAGCTGAGTGCTTAACCATTGTACCACCAGAGTTCCTGGTCCATAAACCAAAAAACCAAATGCATTGCAGTTGAGTGGATTCTGACTCCTGACAATCATCAAATCCTGCAGAGCAGTAAATGTAAAGACTCCCTGCTCTGGTGGTGAAAATTCCTAGGTTATTCCATTTAGCAGTTCTAATTCAGTTCCCTGGGTTTGTGATGTGGGAGGGAGGGGAGGGAGGAGCCTGAATTCTTGTCCCATTCTATGGCCCCAGGCTTTGTCCCATGGGAATTTTTCCTGTCCATTCTTCTCTGCAATTACATCTGAAGTGGACTTCATAGAAAATGCCCCTGTTGGGCTGCTTAAATTTCACAAGGGACACCTATAGGGCCCTTCCTGCAGGCCTTTGTACAAGTAATCACACGGTCACAAGTTTCCTCTAGAAGTATTTTTCAAATCTGAAAACTGATCTTTTACTTAACGTCCTTTGTGCTTTGTATTTCTCCTTCCCTCAAGTAAATGACAGCTGAGGCCTGAAACAATGAGCTTGGGGGAACGGCAATACTCTTAATTGGGCTGTTTGTCAGGCTATCTTCTGCCGTCTGGCTATTAACAAGTAGTGTTTGAGAAAGATTGGGACTACTGTCTTATCTCCTAATAAGATTGCTTCTTCAGAGTCACCTCTCTGCTTTCTTTTTGTGGAGAAGCAGCCTTAGTAGGACCTTCTGCCACCTTTCCAGGATCCATATTACCAGACTCAGGATAAAATAAACCACACTTAGAACTATCCTGTGTTCCATATTTGTTTGCAGGCTGTTCAGTCGTAATCAAAGCTTCTCTTTTGTAAGACATTGCTGAAAGTGACAAGAAGCAGCCAACATACACTTAGCTTTTGAAATTTTCAGCCGTTTATCTTAGAGCTATAGATTGTTTGCACATGGTCTACCTTCCAACATTTTTCAGGAAGTTTATCAAATGACTTGACACAGCATAACTATGACTACCAGTTTTCCAACTTGAAACATCTGCATGCTTGCTACCTACTTCCTGACCACTAAGCCAATGCCACACAGTTTAGTTTATATTACGAACAGAAGCCCTGATGGTACAGTGGTTAAGAGCTCAGGTTGCTACCCAAAACGTTGGCAGTTTAAGTCTACCAACTGCTCCTTGGAAATCCTATACGGCGGATCTACTCTGTCCTATAAGGTTGCTATGAGTTGGAATTGAGTTTTATTTTTATTGCACACAGTACCCCACTTATTTTGTATTAGTTAAAATATAGGTCCAGATACCCAAGACAGGTAGCAGACACCCAAATATAACAGTGGCTTAAACAAGTTAAGAATTTATTTCTCTCTCATATTAAAGTCTGAGCTGGAATGGCAGGCTACAGAGTCAGACACCCAAGCTCAATCTACCTCCACCGTCCCTTAGCTGTTATCTTGGTCTTTATGGTCCAAGATAGGTTATCATCGCATCTGCATTCCACCATTATCTGCACTATAGCCAGCAGAAAGGGGGAAAAGGGAACAGGATGGCATGCCATTTCACTTTAAAGGCACAGAAGTTGCACATATTCAACTCACATCTTATTGGCCAGAGTTTAACATATGGATTCTGCCAGCTGCAAAGGAATCTGGGAAATATTTATTGTGGTAGCCATCAAAAAACCCACTGCTGTCGAGTTGATTCTGACTCATAGCAACTCAGTGGGACAGAGTAGAACTGCCCCACAGGGTTACTAAGGCTGTAATCTTTAGGGGAGCATAGTGCCACATCTTTCTCCTGCAGAGCAACTGATGTGTTCGAACTGCTGGCCTTTTGGTTAGCAGCCAAGCACTTAACCACTGCACCACCAGGGCTCCTTAGGGTAGCCATACAAGTAGCTAAAATTTCTATTACTACAGAGTAAGGGGAAACCCTGGAGGTGTAGTGGTTAAGAGTTACGGCTGCTAACTAAAAGGTTGGCAGTACGAATCTACCAGGCGCTCCTTGGAAGCCATATGGGGCAGTTCTACCCTGTGCTATAGGGGTGCTATGAGTCAGAATTGACTCGATGGCAACAGGTTTTTTTTTTTTTTTTGGTTTTATAGAATAAGGAAGGAGCCCTGGTGACGCAATGGTTAAGCACTTGGCTGCTAACCAAGAGGTCCAGAATTCTAACCCACCCAGTGGCTCTGTGAGAAAAAAAGACCTGGTAACTGGCTCTGGTAAACATTACAGCCTAGGAAACCTTATGGGGCAGTTCTACTCTGTCCTATATGAGTCGGAATTGACTCAAGAGCACCACAACAATAATGATAATAATAATAGATTAAGGAAAGAATGAGTGCAGGGAGCAACTATAATCCGAGCCATAATATCCAAAACTCAATGCTTCATCTTCTTGCACAAACTACTCTGACCACTGTTATCTTTGGATACATTGTTGAAGACATTGAACCTCCACAACATGATGACTCTCCTAGTATTTAGGGAGGTCATGACTGCTCAGGAATGCACCAACAAAGCTGTTGTAGGCGGAATAATGGCCCCTCATGTCTATGTCCTAATTTCCAGAACCTGTGAATATGTTACCTCACATGATAGAGACTTTGCAGATGTGACTACATTGAAGATTTCGAGATTATCTTAGATTATCCAGGTGAAAGAGGGAGGCAGAAGAGAGAGGCAGAAGGAGATTTGACTACAAAGAGGAGATTGAAGTGATATGATGGGAGGAGGGCTCAACCCACATTGCTGGCTTTGAAGATGATGGAAGGGGCCACGGTTCAAGGAATGTCAGCAGCCTCTAGAAACTGGAAAAGGCAAGGAAACAGATTCTCCCCTAAAGCTTCAAGAAAAAAACACAGACCTGCTAACCGCTTGATTTTAACCCAGTGAAGCCTATTTTGGACTTAACCTCTAGAACTGTAAGATAACAAATTTGTGTTGTTTTAAGCCACTCGGTTTGTGATGATATTTTGTAGCAGCAATAGGAAACCAATAGTAGTGCCGTTCACGTGTTAGCACAGAGAAGGTCGGATACTGCCTAACTCAGAGTAGATAAATTGGAGGGATTAGGAAGAGCATGTTGGTGACAGCTCTGCTTGTGACCCTTCAAACACACCTCGTTGTTCATATGGAGGCAAGCACAATAAAACCAGCAGTGAATAACAACTTCCAATCAGGTGTTTGGATAGGTCTAGCCTCTGGACACTTCATCAAACCTACCTTTTTAATCTATTCTTATATCCTTGACTTTTCAATTCCTGACACAACTCGCTGACTTTCAATATTTGCCTCTGCTAGTCCTCAGTTTGAAGATCGAGAATTCTCTTCTCCAACTCATTCAGCTCAGCTCTCCACACAACTCTGTGCCTGATATGCTCCCTTGACATTTACGGCTTAGGGCAAGAGACCTTCTCTGCACCAGTCCTTAGCCCTCCCCTCCTTCTTCCCTATGACTAAGGGAAGCAGGATTTCAGGGAGGAACAATGTTGTAACTGGGGGGTTATATTACCAAGGGCTTGAACCTGCAGCACAAGCATCAAATAAATCACAGATTTGACCCATGGAATATCAAAAAGCAAAGAAACAACTAGAAAACTCCATAAAAACTAAAAATTGTAATAAGCTGCTCAAGTCTTATAAAATGGAAATAATTGTCCTGTATAGATAGGTTTTTCCATGAAACTGTGCTCTGAAAAATATAATTAGCACATTACTTTCAGCATTATTAAATCATAAATTTCATTTACTTAGAGCAAATATGGTAATTAAATAAATATTTATTACTAATTACATATTCAATTAAAGGTTTGCTGGCCTTCCTTGTATTTAGAATAATCTGAGGGAAAATAGATGATCCAGGTTGTATTAAAAAGTTATTCTGAGAAAACAACTATTGTGGCAGCATAAGTGAAAAATTGTGAACAATCTAAATATTCAACAATAGAGCAATAACCCATTGCTATCGAGTCAATTTTGACTCATAATGACCCTATATGACAGAGCAGAACTGCCTCATAGGGTATCCAAGGAGTAGCTGGTGGATTCGAACTGCTGACATTTTGGTTAGCAGTCTGAGCTCTTAACCACTGCACCCTGGGGCTCCAACAGAGCAATAGCTAAGTAAATTATTCACAGACATAAAATAAAATCTTATTTGAGCTTTCAAATTTATCCTTGGGAAAAAAATTTAATAATATTAGAAATTGCTTATTTTATAGTAAGTGAAGAAAGCAAGATACAAAATGGTACACGATATTACTTCAATTTTGTAAAAACATACATAAATATTATATCCACACAATGGATAATATATGTGCATTAAAATGATTTTAAAAAAGAGTATTTATTGATATAGAATGATATTTACAGTGCATCCTTGGCTTAAAAAGAGACATATTATGATCCCAATTTTTAAAACACAAAATGTATTTTTATATATGTGCATCACAATATCTGTAGGGATATACATGAGATATTAATAGGACTATATCTGGGTATAAGGCTAATTTTTAGTTTTTAGTTTTCAGCATTGTCTAAATTTCTCTGTGTTGTTAGGTGCCATCAAGTCGGTTCCGATTCATAGCAACCTTACATGCAACAGAACGAAACACTGCCCGGTCCTACACCATCCACACAATCATTGCTATATTTGAGCCCATTGTTGCAGCCACTGTGTCAGTGCATCTCATCAAGGGTCTTCCTCTTTTACACTGACCCTTTACCTTTCCAAGTATGATATCCTTTTCCAGGGACTGGTCCCTCCTGGTAACACGTCCACAGTACGTGAGACAAAGTCTCACCATTCTTGCTTCCAGGGAGCACTCTGGCTGTATTTCTTCCAACACAAACTTGTTCCTTCTTCTGACAGTCCACGGTATATTATATATCCTTGGTCAACACCATATTTGAAAGGCATCAAGTCCTCTTTTTTCTTCCTTATTCACTGTTCATCTTTCACATGCATATGAGGTGACTGAAAATATCATGGCTTGGGTCGGGCACAACTTAGGCCTCAAAGTGACACTTCACTTTTCAACACTTTAAAGAGGTCTTTTGCAGGTTTACCCAGTGCAGTACGTCATTTGATTTCTTGACTGTTGTTTCCACGGGTGTTGTAAAATTAAATCGTTGACAACTCCAATCTTTTCTCCGTTTATCATGATCTTGCTTATTGGTCCAGTTGTGATGATCTTTGTTTTCTTTATGTTCAGGTGTAATCCATAGTGCAGGCTGTAGTCTTTGGTCTTCACCAGTAAGTGCTTCAAGTCCTCTTCACTTTCAGCAAGCAAGGTTGTGTCATTTGCATATCTCTGGTCTGATGCCCAGTTCTTCTTCATAGAGTCCAGCTTCTCAGATTACTTGCTCAGCATACAGATTGAGTAAGTATGGTGAAAGGATACAATCATGATGTATAACTTTCCTGATTTTAAACCTGTTCTGTTCTGTTCAAATGACTCCCTCTCGGTTCTATGTACAGGTTCCTCGTGAGCACAATTAAGTGTTCTGGAATCCCCATTCTTTGCAATGTTTTCCACAATTTGTTATGATCCACACAGTTAAATGCCTTTGCATAGTCAATGAAACACAGGTAAACATCTTTCTGGTATTCTCTGCTTTCAGCCAAGATCCATCTAACATCAGCAATGGTATCCCTGATTCCATGTCCTCTTCTGAATCCAGCTTGAATTTCTGGCAGTTCCCTGTCGATATACTGCTGCAACCATTTTTGAATGATCTTCAGCAAAATTTACTTACATGTGATATTAACAATAAAAGCCAAAACCCATTGCTGTCAAGTCGATTTCAACTCATAGGGACTCTATAGGCCAGAGGAGAACTGCCCCATAGGGTTTCCAAGGAATGGCTGGTGGATTTGAACTGCTGACCTTTTGGTTAGCAGCTGAACTCTTAACCACTGCACCACCAGGCTCCAATATTAATGATATTGTTTGATAATTTCCACATTCTGTTGGATCACCTTTTTTGGAACAGGCACACCTTGTTTTTCGCCAACTCCTTTAGTGCAGCTTGAACTTCTTCCTTCAATACTATCGGTTCTTGATCATATGCTTCCTCCTGAAATGGTTGAACATTGACCAATTCTTTTTGGTACAGTGACTGTGTATATCTTCCACCTTCTTTTGATGCTTCCTGCATCATTCAATATTTTACCCATAGAATCCTTCAAAATTGCAAACTCAAGGCTTGAAGTTTTTCTTCAGGTCTTTCAGCTTGAGAAATGCCAAACATGTTCTATCCTTTTGGTTTTCTATCTCCAGGTCTTTGCATGTTTCATTAAAATACTTTGGCTTCTTGAGCTACCCTTTGAAACCTTCTTCTCAGCTCTTTTACTTCACCATTTCTTCCTTTTGCTTTAGGTGGTCTACATTCTTACAGTTACACATCTTTCTTTACATCTCTCTTTGGGTTCTAGTAACTGATTGCTCCCTATGATGGTTAAGGTTATGTGTCAACCTAGCTAGGCCACGATTCTCAGTGGTTTGGAAGATATTATGCAATCATCCTCCATTTTGTGATTTGATGTGACCAGCCAATCAGTTGAAAGGGGAGTTTCGTTAGGGGTGTGCCCTGCATCCAATATGTATACATGTTCCAGCAAAGCTTACCCTCTCTGGATCCTGCATTCAACTCCTCATCCTCTGGTCTCCAGTTCTTAGGACGTGAGCCAGAAGCCTGCCATCTGACCTACCGATTTTAGGTTCATCTGTCCCTGTCACCACGCCTGTACCTGACATTCAGCCCACAAATTTGGGATTGGCCAGCCTCCACAACTGCATGAACTCTCTCTGTTTCTCTCTCTATACACACACTTCACTGGTTTTGTGCCTCTAGCAAACCCAGCCTAAGACACTTTCTTTGTCCCTTCAGCTTCCTTACTGTTGCTTGCTCTTCAGTGCTTGTCATGGATTGAATTATGTCTCCCCAGAAATGTATCAGTTCAGCTGGGCTATGATTTCAGCATCGTGTGGTTGTCCTCCATTTCGCGATTGTGATTTTATGTTAAATGGATTAGGGTGGTATTCTAACACCACCCTTACCCAGGTCACATCCCTGATCCAATGTAAAGGGAGTTTCCTTGGGGTGTGGCACAGAAGCAAGCAGAGAGTTGGGGACCTCATACCACCAAGAAAGAAGCACTGGGAGCAGAGCGCATCCTTTGGACCTGGGGTTCCTGAGTGAAGAAGCTCCTAGTCCAGGTGAACATTGATGAGAAGGCCAACAGAGAGAATGTCTTCCCCTGGAGCTGAGGCCCTGAATCTGGACTTTTAGCCTACTTTATGGTGAGGAAGCAAATTTCTCTGTTAAAGCCATCCACTGGTGGTATTTCTGTTATAGCAGCACTAGATGACTAAGACAGTGCTTCAGCATCCGATACTAGTTTCTCAACCCTGCCCACCCAGTCATAAGTCGTTACTTTGTTAAACTCTCCTCCATTTTCCCAGTGAGTGTGCCATCTACTTCCTGTCAGGTTCTGACTGATATATCTTCCCAGAAAATTTCAAAGTAATATCTGTACTTCCACGGATGACTACCTCCCCCAGTTCCCACACTATACACATATAAACCTGTTAACCTTTGCCTTTGTGCCAATTCTGACTCATGGAGACCCTATAGAACAGAGTAGGGTTTCCAAGGAGCAGCTGGTGGATTTGAACAGCTGGCCTTTTGGTTAGTAGCTGCACATGCCCTTAACTACTGAGCCACCAGGGCTCCATACCCAAGCTGTCTAATCTTAGTTTATGCTTGTAAAGCATCTATCTCAGGGGCTGGCATATATTATTATGTACTCAATAATTATTCATTCCTTTCCATTCTTCTCACCCACAATCTAACACCCCACATGAGGTATTATTACCCTATCTTAGTCATCTAGTGCTGCTATAACAGAAATACCACAAGTGTATGGCTTTAGCAAAGAGAAGTTTATTCTCTTACAGTCCAGCAGGCTAGAAGTCTGAATTCAGGGTGCCAGCTCCAGGGGAAGGCTTTCTCTGTCGGCCCTAGAGGAAGCTGCTTGTCATCAGTCTTCCCTTGGTCTGGGAGCATCTCAGCACAAGAACCTCAGGTCCAAATGATGTGCTCTGCTCCTGGTGCTGCTTTCTTGGTGGTATGAGGTTCCCATGTCTCTCTCCTCACTTCTCTTTTTTATATCTCAAAAGAGATTCGCTTAAGACACTATCTAATCTTGTAGATTTCATCAACAGAACTGACACTAATGCATCTTACTACATCATCGTAATAGGATTTACAACACATAGGGAAATCACATCAGATGATAAAATGGTAGACAATCTTACAATCATACAAGTGAATCATGACCTAGCCAAGTTGACAGACATTTTGGGGGAACACAGTTCAATCCATTACTTACCCCTATTTTTTTCAACAGGTCTCATTGAGGTTAAATAACTCTTGCTGAAAACGACAGTAAAAAAGTAAAAGAATTGGGTCTCAAACCAAGATCTGCCTCATTGCACCTTACCACTCCACTTTTCACTACATCATGGTACAATCTTATTTGTACCCCTCAGCACTGCTTACTGTGGCGGTCGCCATACAGTAGCTGCATTAAAAATATTTATTGAGTAGTGAAATGAATAAATTCTGTCATCACTCATACATTCATTAAGTTGTTACATAAGTTGTAAGAAAAAATAAACAGTATGGTTACTAATTTTGAGCCTCTTTAGCTCCGTAAAAAGTGGTCGTTGATGTTGAAAAACACTTCCAGTCATATTGTTACTGCATTTTACTGAGGTTCAGCCCTTCATATGAACATTGTGACCCTTAACATGGCATTTCATCTTCAGCAATTTCCAGAAACAAATCATTACAGAGCTCAATGTAAGAGCATTAGAAGCAACACATTTTAAAACCATGGTAAAAACTTTATTTTTCAAGTGGCCAGTGGCAATGATGCTAATGAGAGTTTCCTAAATAGTTTATGCCTGTAGCGTACCTCTATTTTACCTGTTTTGGTTTCTGCCTGTTTTCCAACCTTGATTCTCAAGCTTTTCAGTCAATTTTGCCAGTTCACTGATATCCTTACAATAAAAAAAAAAAAAAAACTAAACTACTCATTGCCATCGAGTCAATTCTAACTCATAGTTGTTGTTGCTGTTAGGTGTGTCAAGTTGGTTCTGACTCATAGCGACCCTATGTACCACAGAGTGAAACACTGCCTGGTCCTACATCCTTACAATTATTGTTATGCTTGAACCCATTGTTGCAGCCACTGCGTCAATCCATCTCATTAAGGGTCTTCCTCTTTTGGGCTGACCCTGTACTTTACCAAGCATGATGTCCTTCTCCAGGGACTGATCCCTCTTGACAATATGTCCAAAGTATATACGATGCAGTCTCGCCATCCTTGCTTCTAAGGAGCATTCTGATTGTACTTCTTCCAAGACAGATTTATTCATTCCTTTGGCAGTCCATGGTATATTCCGATTCACAGCGACCCTATAACACCAAAACCAAACCCGTTGCAGGACAGGGTAAAACTGCCCCATAGGGTTTCAAGGAGAGGCTGGTGGATTTGAACTGTCAACATTTCAGCTAGTAGCCAAACGCTTAACCACTCACTGCACTACCAAGGCTCCATTCTTACAATAAGTTTCCTTATTGCTTATGTCAGTTTATTGCAGCTAAGTGCATCCTGAATGATATGAGCTTGCCAATGTTAGGCCATTTTTTACCTATTAAAAATTGCCATTTCTTGAGGTTCATCCTAACAGAATTTGGAAAAAGGAAGTGCAGTGCTTGAAATGTGGAGTTGACTGAGTCAAGGAGGTGAAGTGGAAGGTGTGATGCCCCACCCCACCACCACTAATCTAAAAAATGCTCTCACCGTTCATCCTGAGTGGCTCCTTTCTCTCAAAATGCCCCATGGGAGAAAAAAAGGAAATCAGTATTTTTCAATGGCAGACACTTTGCATATTATCTCATTTAACTTACCATCATCCTTCATGAAGCAGATGTTATAACCACAATTTTAAAGATTCTAAGATTGAAGATGAGAGAGGTTATTTAACTTTCCCGTAAGATCATCTAACTCTTAAAGTACCTGAACAAAATTTGTACCCAGATCTCTTTGTACTGTGACCTCAACCAAAGTCAAAGTGTTTTCCTCTATACCAGGACAGATGAGGCTGAGATTATCACTGTAGGAATGAATTCTGGCCAGTCTGTATCTTAGGAAACACAATCTAATTTAGCCTGTTTTTAAATGGGTTAAAAACAAAGAATGGGGGACAGTTTCAAACTGGAGAAACATCTTTGAATAGTTTATTGACCATGTGACGCAGATCACTTAGGTCCTATCAGGCCTCAGTTTTCTCATCTGTAAAATAAGACGTTTGGGCCTGATAACACATTTTCCCAGTTCCTTTACTGCTTGGACATTCTATTGAGAGAGAACTCACTTGCCTCAAGATGCGGCCACCTTGATGGGTAAAAAAGAAAAAAAAATTTTTTTTTTCTTTTTTGTTGGGTAAAAAAAATAAAAAGATTTTTTTTGTTGTTGTTGGGTAGGCTTTGAAAATTAGTGTGTTCAAGTTAAGAGGCATTTGAACTATTCCAGAGAAAGCCAACTGAGGATCTGAAGGCAGGAATGAGGGGCAATGGAGGTGAAGGTATGAAAGAAGAGGAGGACTGGAGCTAGAGATGGAAACACAAAAAGTATAGGAGCATGCAGATGACTCAAGAGAACAACAAACGGGTATACAGCGTTTATAATGCAAACGAAACTGCTGGTCCTCTAAGGATGCAGGATAAAGACCCTGAGCTCTCAAGGCGCTCACGGAATGCCCGGAGGTTACATTGCATTTATCGGAGATCAATACAACTTCGATCCCTCTAGAAGCCCCGACGGAAAGATGAAAAGAAAACTGAAAAACAACTTCCTAAAAAACAAAAACGTTTGAATGTGCTGGGGCAACGTGAAAAGATAATCTCTGGAAACAAATGGGACACACTGGCACGCCGGATGCGCGAGTAGCACAAGGGAATGAGGAATGACGCACCTCCGTCCCTCAGACATAATCCGAACACACACAAAAAAGCCCGCCCGGGCCCTCAGCCGCGCACCCCTTCCTCTCTGCTAGCGGAGCGCCAAAGGCTGTGCAGAGACGACCACCACCCCCGACCACTCCCCCGCCTCCATCCCTCGGGCCTCGGAAGTGACGCAGAGCGCCCCGCCCCCGCCGCTAGATCCGCTGCTGCTGCCGCGGCGGGCGGATCTGCAGGAGGCGGCGGCCGAGGCCGAGAGAAAATGGCGGACGGTGTGGACCACATAGACATTTACGCGGATGTGGGCGAAGAGTTCAACCAGGTACGTAGGGACCCGGCCCGCCCTGTCGAAGCGGGCGGCGCTGCGGCCCGGGCTCTGACCCGGGCCCCGTCGCTTACCGCGAGCCGGCAGGCTGCAGATCGTGCGCCCTTGTCCCCTCCGGGCCGCGCCGCCCGGTCCCGGCGCGGCGCCCCCCTCCCCCCGCCCCTCGTTCCACCGCGTCGTTTCGCGGGCCGCGGGCGCTGCGGCCTGTCGCGGGGCCCGGAGTCCGGACGCGGGCCGCCGTGCAGCCGCCGTCGCCCCTCCCTCGCCTCGCTCCCCATTGTTGGCGGCGGCCATCGGCTGCTTCCCGCCGCGCTAGGCCGGGGCGGCGGGGCCGCGTGTGTGCGGCGGGGAGAACGGGCACCGCCGCGCCCCCTCCTCTGCCGCCGGGCGGAGGAGGAAGCCCTGGCGGGGCTCGCGCCGGCTGCAGCCTCTTTCCTGGCCCCACCGCTCGGGCTCTGATTCCTCTTGTCGCTCTCCATTTTGTCTCTCTAACCGCGCACGGTCGCTTCGTGGAAGGCCGCATTCACGGCCCTTTGTATCCCGCGCGCCCAGTTTCTTGGGCGTCCCTGCTTGGTTTGCGGCAGGTTTCGGCGTGTCTCTTTCCTCCTCCTCCGCTCACGCTTCCTGAAGGCGGGTTAGGTGTGGGCACGTTTGCAACAAGTCCTTTGACTTTGGACCCACAGATCGTATATAAAAGTCGGTGCTTTGGCGCTGCTTATTAATCGAGGGCTTGCGGTGCTTGTGAGGCCCAGTCGCTCTTGGCCTTTGTGGTGAAAATACCCGTGAAGATGGCTTGAGCAAAAAGAATTGGAAGCGCAGTGGTGGGATGGAACAAAAAGATGGTAGCTCAACAAGAGATTAGACATAGAGGAGTGATTGAAAATGAAGACCGTTCACGCGAATTTCTTATGCTGTTTTAGAAATAAAGACTTGTAGATATGACCCTGTTTTCGAAAGCGAAGTGTTAAATTTCTCCCGTAGGACATGCTTTTACATTTTGAGAGGTTGGAGGAAGGAGAATGCAAGGTTTTTCCAGTATCAAAGGCCACGGTTGCCTGGAAGAATCGCCCGCAGAGTAATCATGCCTGATGGTGGGCATCCTTCTAAAAGATCTAGTCTGTTACTAGTGACGTTTAAGCGCTAAGTGTGCTGTTCACGTCTTCACTGCATTTTATATACGTAAAAGAAAAAAATCAAATTGTGCCTGAATAAATATAGTGCACCTAAAAGCATTGTTTTTTTGTTTTTTTTTTTATTTTCCAGGTTCGTATGAGAAGCTTAATAAAATTCTGCTTAATGTGTGCTTCCCCCCACCCCGCCCCAAGGGCATTATTTGTGATTAAGGGCCCAAGATTTTTAAAAGCATGGAAATCACAGAAATCCTTACTGTTTGTCAAAAATGACTTAGTACCCTGGTTTAAATATTCGAAAAGAAAAAAATTTCCAATTGTTTCTTACTCTCAAAAACTGGATATGTTTAAATGTAACTCATTGTTATCGAATGTTAAATTGAAAAAAATTTTATTCTTAAATTTTGGGTATGTGTTGTGTCAATTGCAAATGAGAAAATTTCATTGAGTGCTACACAGAGTCGGATTCTAATGCTTTTAACGTCAGTAGACAAAGATCTCTAGGAAATTTTTTTTTCTTTTTTGCTTTAACATTCCATCCAAAAGAGGGCCATACCTGCAAGTAAAGGCACAATTGAGTAATCAGGATTGTCTTCATTAGCTTTTTTTACAAGAGAATACATTGCTTCGTGTTTCTCCCCACAATTAAGGAAGAATTGGAACATAATTTTAGAAGTTACAGCTTTGTCGAGTCCCTCTTGATGAAATAATTTTAATCTTTAGCGTACTTAATTGGGAGGGACATCTTCCCTACCCAGATAGCTAGATGGAGTGATACTTCTTATCCCTGTGCAGTAAGTGCTGACTGAGCAGGAGGTAAGAAAAGATTACAATTTGGGGGATTTGAGGAGCAACTACTTCATAGGTTCCTTTTTAAAGGTAACTTTTCATTCACTTGTATCTATACCATTATATCTTACACATAGTGTGTGTATAATTTTGCCAGTAAAATCTTTATACCTTTGAATAGATTTAATGGGTGTGGGGCTACAAGTTTATTAAGTAGAGGTTTTGTTTCTCTCATTTTGCATGTCATTGGCTTCTGTAATATGCTTGCTATGGTAATTCCTGTTTTTTTTTATGGCCACAAAAGGGTGGTCATTTTCAAGGTTCATCTTGCTTTTTTTTTTTTTTTTAATATTAGACCGTCTTTGAAATGTTTTTCTGTAATATATCAGAATTAGAGGCAACTGCAAAGTTATCGAAGACTGATTTAATTTATGCTCTTGTTAGCTGGTGGCCTTATTTCTACTGGTTGTTTAAACTATAAGACTTTATTGTAGTTGAAAGAGATTATCTTACTAGTTACTAGTCTTGACTTATTTTTGGCTTTTAAACTACTGTAAATATTAAAAAAAAAACAACTTTGTTCTCTGATGTGAGCTGCATTTCTAACTGAATTTGTATACCTTGAAATTCTCTGTAGTCTGTATTATCCATTTTCTACTGTGAAAGCATGGCCATTTCTTTTATGAAGTCTTTTTGTCCTTGTATTTTGGTAATGCACCGTATTAACCTACTTTAAAAAGTGTAAGTCATTCGGTTGTCATAGAAGAAACTTTAATTTGTTTGAGAACGGGTGAGAATAAAACAGTGAAACTATAGTAGAGGTCCTTTCTTCACCAGATGAACTTTAGAATGGAGAAGAAAGTTGGAGGAAGGAAGAAGACACAAGAGAGTAGGCTGTTCTTTATGGGTGCTCTTTAGTTCTTGAAGGTCTTTGGATGTCACCAAATTGAGACTGAGAACAGTTGCCCTAGTGGAGGGAGAATTTAAACTACTTCCAAACCTCTACATTACTTGAATTTGGAGTTGAGAAGAAAGAGCTTCTGTCTTGGCCTCTATGGTATATTAGTTCAGTTTGAACGGGGATTTGTACTCAGTGTAGTAGCTAGCCTAATATTTGGTGAATACAATATGCTTTTTTGCCCAAAACTAAATAATAATTTTTTAAAACCTCAATTGTTCATAATACATTTTTTGAGTACCGGTTATGTGCCAACAACAAAGAATGCAAAGATTAAGTAGTTTCTACCCTGAAAGTGCACTGTAGTCAGGATGAGAGACATCTATATAAATATAACGCTGTTAGAAGTTGTAATGTAAATACTACTCCTTTATGTGTGTCTTTATCTGTAGAATTTTTGTTGGGGGCAGGAGAGGAAAGTCAAGAAAAACTTTTATGAATTTCAGAAAAGCATATACTCTGTGCATTGCATTCGTGTATATTTTGTTTGTTTGGAGGTAAAAAGCTGTTTATAATACAGAGTTTAGTTTTTGGTCTGTCAGGCTGTAAGTCCTTGATAGCAGCGCCAATTTAGTAATCTGACTGGCCAACTTTAAAATGAAGATATATGTGTAGGTAGTGACTAGGGGAAAAAAAAATTCATTTAGAAGTTATGGACCTGGACATCTTAATAAGTTAGCCTCCCTTTCATGAGTCATTATGCTTTTCATTTAGTCACTGTTGTTTAATTTTTAGTCAGCTGTGGAAAATAAGTTCTATTGAACAAGTAGTCAAAGCTTATTTCTGCCAAGTTTACGTGTAACAGAAAACTGTCTAACATAAGGCTATAAGGTAGGGAATGAGGTAGGTAGAGAGTGGTTCAGAAACCTGGGTAGAAATGCTTACGAGAGGTGGAACTCTTCTCAGTTTTATTATTTACGAGTGTAGGTAATTCAGCTGCCTCCGAATTGTATAATTTATCTGGCATGCTTTTAGTACCAAGTTCGCTTCCTTAACCATCAGTCGAGGTATTTACAGGGATTACAAACTAGTATGCTCAGAATATAATTAGACAAAATCAGGAAATGAAGTATTTTCTAAAATAATAAATACTAGTTTATCTGCTATTGCATTTTGCATGTTAGAGTTTCTCTTCCTTGATATAGAATACAGTCTGTATATGCAACATATGACTTCCCCACTGCTTGTATTTCCCTAAATGAAAATGACTGTTAAAATCTTTTTTTTTTTTTTTTAAATAGAGAGGCTTTGAAACAAGTGGCTTTTGCTGTGTCATTAAATGTAGCACCACATAAAGCAGGAAAGGTATTAGCTGCAGTTTTAGGACCACCAAAAGCAGTATTGGGCCCGTCAGAGAGAATGAAGAAAGAACTGTACTTTGGCACCTATTCCATGGCAGTTATCCCAGTAATGGTGCACAGTATAACTGTGATATTGAAATTTCATGGGGTAGTGTTTAGGAAAAAAATGTCTAAAAATACTCTTTTAAGAGACATTGTGTACTGGGAATTATGTGCAGCTCTGTTAATGATGAGCTGCTAGGAAAAGTAGATGGTTGAGTCTGAGCAGCATTTGGTATCAAAAATAATTAGGGGGCAAGGTTGATATTTTCATGTTTTTTGAATGTCATTATGATTTTCTAAAGGTAATAAAAAGACCTGTGCATAGAAGAACTTGACGCTGTTGACCTTTTCTCTTTGACAAAGTAGAAACTTTTTTGTTCAGTAAACTTTCAGCGCTCACTTGCTTTATGTATCTGTGATACACAATTTGTGTAATTTCTGAAATGGGTGTTTCCCCACTTTATTAAAGTGGGAACAGAAAGTTGATGTGTTCTATATTTTTTTTTTAATGTGGAGAATAGGTGTGATATGCTGGAGTTAAATAGGAAGATTACTGATACTATAAAAGAATGTGTGTGTTGAGATGCATTTTTGGTAATGGCGGTATATGTATTCAGATTCATTAATATTTTTTCACCAAGTCCAAATGCATACTGTTGGGGCTAGGAGTACAGACTGTGGCCTTGGAACAGAGTGAAGCTAAGTAGTCTACCTGGAGATCAGACCCCAGGACCATGGTCTCAATTAGCACCATACTTCAACCAATTGGAAGCAGTCCAGCTACCAGACAAAATGGCTGATTCTAATATTGGTAGAATCATATCAATATGGAAAATTGGTTGATGTCATCATAGGAATTCATGGACGGACAAAAATAGTAAGTGATTGTAATGCATCAGGTTAGTGTAGCTGCAATTGTGTTTGTAAATTATTGTCTACTTATGTAAACATTCTCATTTACAACTAATGAAAAATCAGTGTGTTAACCTATTTTTGTAAGTAAAAGTGTAAATATAAATACTTTCATTTTAGTCCTGCTGTTAATAACCCTTGCATTCTTTTTTACTCTCCCTCAGACCACATATTGTGATTATAGTCTCTGCTGAGGAGGATGGAAACCCAACTCCCTTTGAATATTAATAATAACTCTACTTGATGTACAGGACCGGATTGCAAGAGAGTTTAAAGTGTCCACTACCCCTTATGGGAAGCTTTTTAGTATCTTAACTGTATGGAACCACTATGCTGCAACCACATCACCTGAAGCTTTCAGCTACACTGAAACTTTTTAACAAAACTCACTCTCCTTTTTTCCTAATTTTTATCGTCACTGCCGTTTGAGCATGTTGTTTTGTTTAACAAAAACTCAGTTTTTAGATATTATTTTGGTATTGCTGTACAAACAAAATTATGGCATTATTCAGTCACTTGTGGTCTTAGTTTCTGCCCATTGCTAAAGATGGCGTTGTACTCTGATGTACCTTAAGATCTTGGCCATCTTATTGAATAAGTCTTATAGACATGTTCTGCCTCGTCATAAAATTGGTATATAGAGACTCAATTATTATATAATTAGTAAATTGGGTAACTCATTTAGTTACAGAGAAGATTACCAGAAGATAACTTCACAAAATTCAGTTCCCTTTAGGTCGGAATCGACTGAGCAACGGCGATTTTTTTTTTTTTTGCTGTGTGTATGATTGGTGTTTCCTCTTCTAAGTCTTTTTTTTTTTTTCCTTCTTATAAATTCTTATTATGGTTCCCTTCTGAATAACAAAACAATAGCCATAGTCTCTTGGAGCCTGTATAACAATATCTTGTAGATCTGTTTATAATCATTTAATAAATGCTTTCTCTGGGTCATTGTCCATCCATACAGTAGTTATTCTTTAGAACTGTTAGCTCCTCCTTATGTGTCATTGTATAACGATTCTACATTAGTAAATTATATTAACGGGAGAGGATATGAGTTTTGTCTGAACTCTTAAGTTTGTTATTTTGTAATTGTCTCTCATTTTTCTATATTACTTAGTGGTAGACACAGTGGTAGAAGGGAGGAGGATAAAAATGGAGCTTTTCCTCTGCTACATTGAGTAGTCAAGCCTGTGGTCCAGTAATAGTACCAAAAGCAATTTAAATGGCTTTAGATGTTCTGTCAGTATTACATTTCATTTTTCTTTTTGCATATTTATCAGTTGAGCTCTTTCTTCCATTTTTCTTGTGCTCACACATCTGTTTCTTTTCCATTTTCCTCTTCCTTCTTGCTTTTTTCTTGCTTGCTTTTCATATAGGCATGTAAGTGGCAATACACTAGCGTTGCTGTAATTCTGCCGTGATACTCAGTGGCAACACTTTATCCTCATTTATCACTTTTCCTAATTAACTTGACTAGATATCTGAGAAGTCAGGTAAGCATTAACTCTTTTTAGACTGGGAATAATAAAGCTATTGCAAGACAGTAATTTGGATAGTTGTATCTGTTATTTTATTTCCCTTGTTCATTTCTTAGGGCATTTTGAGTCATTTACATACTCATATTTGTTCACCTCCTCCCTATAGCTGAGTTCACTGTTTTGTTTGTCTCCTCCCCCGCCCCCCCAAACAATAGCTTTCACAGGGTTGGAAAACAGATCTGAATATCGTAGAAAATGTTAGTTGTACTTTTCTGTAGTCAAATATTAAAGATTTTTAATGGCTCTGATTTTTGTTCGGGATGTTTTTGTTGTTATGTCAAATATATTTTTAAAAAGCTCATGTATTTGCATTTATGAGTTGTTACTTTTACTTTAAAAGAGTATTTTACTTCTCAAGGAAAGTTTGTTATTATTTTGTCTCCATGTCAGTTCTTTTCCAGAGTAACACTATTTCCAATATTTTAGTAAAAATCAGTGGGGAAATAGGTTTTGTTACACAGGAATTTACCTTATAGGGACCGATCAAGAATACATCAGTTGCATAAAGTGAGAGAAGATTTGTACTGAGTTGTTTGGGCCTTTTATCTATCTTCTATTAGATTTTTAAAGCAAAAAAGTTAAATGAGCTTGTATTCAAATCTATTTAGTAGTGTTCTGATAGCTATATAATCTAGAGCATTATTTCTGTATCTCAGGAAGCTGAATATGGTGGGCATGATCAGATAGATTTGTATGATGATGTCATCTCTCCATCTGCAAATAATGGAGATGCCCCAGAAGACCGGGATTACATGGATACTCTCCCACCAACTGTTGGTGATGATGTGGGTAAAGGAGCAGCACCAAATGTTGTTTATACATATACTGGGAAGAGAATTGCATTATATATTGGCAATCTAACGTGGGTAAGTAAAGTTAACTTGAATAAAATTATTGGTAATTGATTCTGAACTGCTTTAGCAGTTAATGTTCAAAATATAAATTTGAAGTTATTCAGTGTGCTTTTGTATATGCTTGCTTATGCCATGAGAGGGAAATATAAGTACCTTTAATTCTAATTCTTCCAGTTTTGAATTTTGTGGTCTTTCAACTACGATACCAGTTAAATACAATTCTGTTGTTTTATCTTAAAATAAATTATCCTTTTTCCTACTCACATCGTCAGGGATCCGATGTGGAGGTTTTGCCAGTTGCTCGGTATGTGTGTTCCAGTAATGCATTCTGCAACTACAGAAATCACTTCAGAATGAGTTTGGGGAACTGTTGGACCCACTGTTAGATGGACCTGACCTAAGACTCCATTAATAACCTGACCTTCCTACACCCCTATTCTGACTGATGGGCCACAGTAATACTTTGGGTCTCCTGGAATTAATGTCAGTTCAGAGCCAGTGTCCAGTAATCCCTGAAAAGTCTGATTATTTCCTTTTCCCCAGTGAATACGCACTGTTGTAAAAGGCTGTAGATCCTTTTGGGGAAGGCTGAGAAGAAGATTCACAGTATTAAATTTTGGCAGTGTAGTGGGGTCCTTCCTCAGGGGGATCTAGCATCCCCTTCATTCAGAGGGTTATGGGTCTGGAAACTGACTCAAGTCTGGGAATTGATTAAGAGGCCATGAATCTATTCTGGGGATTCAGGTTAGAAAGTTGTTCACTTGACCTAGAATTCTTCCGCTTACACAAATCAGGTAAATATTTAGTAGATTTCCTATGTATGTCATTCCTAAGGATACCGTGACCAAGTAACCAATGCTCATAAGTCCATTAGAGTTGTACTATTCTAGTTACTGCTGGGACCGCTGTACGTAACAGTAACCATGTCTGCCTTGTCTTTGTTGATTAAGTGCCACTACTTGGCCCCCATCACCACGAGGTCCAATCACCGCATTGTAATTTAGGTGTCTTAATTAGGGCAGTTCCCACTGTCATATCTGACTTACATAAAACAGCAATCACAGCAGTCTTCAAGGATGCTGGGGCTTCTTTCACAAATTTGTTCTTCACCCTTGTGGTAAAAGATGTGTCCCCTGGGCACTCCACAGGTGGGTCTGTGAGTCCAGCCTGATAAATCCACTCAAACATGAGGCACTTCAGTTGTGACTCAGAAGCCCTGAGCTCATCTCTTTCTTTACCACTTTGCCTAGCGAAAGTAGGACCAACCAATTAGCTTCCCTGTCCTTTTCATTATGACAAAATTGTAGAAAAGTACCAAACACGTGGTCACCCAGAAGCTCACCTCTCATCAATACGTGAGCTATTGGTGGTGATACTTTGCCTATTAATATTGCCATCTCATTCCATGGATTAGCAGCACCCTCTTTACTACTGGAGGCAGAGTCATCAGTGTCTTCAAGACTACTCAAACTTCAGAGTCCATTTAGAAAACTCATCCTCAGGATTTTGTTTCTCTAGAACCACTCTCAATACCAAATGTCTTAGGCTGGGTTCTCTAGAGAAGCAAAATTAGTGGTGTGTGTGTGTGTTTATAAAAGAGAGAGATTTATCTCAAGGAAAATGGCTCACGGGTTTGTGAAGGCTGGCAAGACCCAAAGTCTGGGGGTTAGGTGTCACGTGGAGGCTTTTCCTGACTTATGTGGTTGTAGGGGCTGATGAACCCAGAATCCACAGGTCATATGGCAGGCAAGCTGCTGGTCACAGGGCTGCAGAAGCCAGCGAGCGAATCCTAGAGTTGGTAGGTCAGGCAAGCTGCTTGCTCAGATCCCAAGAACTGGAGGTCAGATGATGACAAGCCGGAAACAGGATCCAGAGCAGGCAAGCACACTTTGCCAGAGAGGAGAAAATGTGATGTTGTCAAGGATTTCATTTTACTTGTATCTACAGTCAGTGCCGATGAAAGCTGTTGTTGTTGGGTGCCACTGTGTCGTTTGAATTCATAGTGACCCTATGTACAACAGAATGAAACACTGCTGGGTCCTACACCACCATCCTTACAGTCGTTATGCTTAAGCCCATTGTCGAAGCTACTGTGTCAGTTCATCTCATTGAGGGTCTTCCTCTTTCTCGCTGATCCTCTGCTTTACCAGATATGATGTCCTTCTCCAGGGACAGATCCCTCCTGACAGCATGTCCAAAGTATGTGAGACACAGTCTCGCCATCCTGGCTTTTAAGGAGCATTTGGGTTGTCCTTCTACCAAGACAGATATGTTTGTTCTTTTGGCAGTCTGTGGTATATTCAGCATTCTTCTCCAGCACCACAATTCAAAGGTGTAAATTCTTCAGCCTTCTTCATTCATCATCCAGCTTTCACATGCATATGAGGCGATTGAAAATGCCATGGCTTGGGTCAGGCACACCTTAGTCTTCGAGGTGACATTTTTGCTTTTCAACACTTAAAGAGGTCTTTTGCAGCAGATTCGCCCAAGGCAATGCGTATTTTGATTTCTTGACTACTGCTTCAAAGGGCGTTGATTGTGGATCCAAGTAAAATGAAATCCTTGACAACTTCTTTTCTCCATTTATCATGATGCTGCTTATTGGTCCAGTTGTGAGGATTTTTGTTTTCTTTATGTTGAGGTGTTATCCATACTGAAGGCTGTGGTCTCTGATCTTCGTCAGTAAGTGCTTCAAGTTCTCTTCGCTTTCAGCAAACAATGTTGTGTCATCTGCACAATGCGGGTTGTTAATAAGTCTTCCTCCAATCCTGATGCCCTGTTCTTCTTCAGGTAGTCCAGCTTCTAGGAGTATTTGTTCAGCGTACAGAGTAAATAGGTATGGTGAAAGGATACAACCCTGACGTACACCTTTCCTGACTTTAAATCACGCAGTATCCCCATGTTCTGTTCGAACAACTGCCTCTTGATCCATGTACAGGTTCTTCGTGAGCACAATTAAGTTTTCTGGAATTTCTTTGAAATGTTATCCATAATTTGTTATGATCCACACAGTCGAATGCCTTTGCATAGTCAGTAAAACACAGGTAAACATCTTTCTGGTGTTCTCTGCTTTCAGCCAGGATCTGATCTGACATCAGCAATGATATCTATCCCTGGTTCCACATCCTCTTCTGAATCCGGTTTGAATTTCTGGCAGTTCCCTGTCGATATACTGCTGCAGCCTCTTTTGAATGATCTTTGGCAAAATTTTACTTACTTGGACGTGATATTAATGATGGTGTTTGATAATTTCTACCTTCGGTGGGATCACCTTTCTTGGGAATAGGCATAAGTATAGATCTCTACTAGTCAGTTAGCTGGGTGGCTGTCTTCCAAATTTCTTGACATAGACGAGTGAGCACTTCCAGTGCTGCATCCTTTTGTTGAAACATCTCAGTTGATATTCCATCAGTTCCTGGAGTGTTTTCGCTAATGCCTTCAGTGCAGCTTGGACTTCTTCCTTTGGTACCATTGTTTCCTGCTCGTATGGTACCTCATGAAATGGTTGACTGTCGACCAACTCTTTTTGGTATAAGTGATTCTGTGTATTCCTTCCATCGACCAATTCTGTTTGGTGTAGTGATTCTGTGTATCCCTCCCATCTTCTTTTGATGGTTCCTGCATCATTTAATATTTTCTGCACAGAATCCTTGAATATTGCAACTTGAGGCTTGAATTTTTTCTTCAGTTCTTTCAGCTTGAGAAATGTCAAACATGTTCTTCCCTTTTGGTTTTCCACCTCCAGGCCTTTGCACATGTCATTATAATACTTTTACTTTGTCTTCTCTAGAGCCACCCTTTGAAATCTTCTGTTCAGCTCTTTTACTTCATCATTTCTTTCTTTCACTTTAGGTACTCTGTGTTCAAGAGCAGGTTTCAGAGTCTCTTCTGGCATCCATTTTGTTCTTTCTCGCCTGTCTTTTTAATGACGTCTTGCTTTCTTTATGTATGATGTACTTGATGGCATTCCAGAACTCATCTGGTTTTTGGTCATTAGTGTTCAGCATGTCAAATCTATTCTTGATATGGCCTCTAAATTCAGGTGGGATATACTCAAGGTTGTACTTTGGCTCTTGTGGACTTGTTCTAATTTTCTTCAGTTTCAGCTTGAACTTGCATATGAGCAGTTGATGGTCTGTTCTGCAGTCGGGCCCCTGGCCTTGTTCTGACTGATGATATTGAGCTTTTCCGTCATCTCTTCCCACAGATGTAGTCAGTTTGATTCCTGTGTATCCCATCTGGTGAGGTCCATGTGTACAGCTGCCGTACATGTTTGGTGAAAAAAGGTATTTGCAATGAACAAGTCGTTGGTCTTGCAAGATTCTTTCACGTGACCTCTGGCATCATTTCTATCACCAAGGCCGTATTTTCTAATTATCGATCCTTCTTCTTTGTTTCCAACTTTCCCATTCCAGTTACCAGTAATTATCAATGCATCCTGATTGCCTGTTTGATCAATTTCAGCCTGCAGAAGTTGGCAAAAATCTTCAGTTTCTTCATCTTTGACCTTAGTGGTTGGTGCATAAATTTGAATCATAGTTGTATTAACTGGTCTTCCTTGTAGGCGTAGGGATATTGCCTTATCACTGACAGCGTAGTACTTCAGGATAGATCTTGAAATGTTCTTTTTGACGATGAATGCAATGCCTTTCCTCAATCAAATTGTTGTTCCTGCATAGTATACCATGTGATTGTTCAATTCAAAATGGCCAATTCCAGTCTGTTCCGTGGAAGCAGCAGTCAAGAAATGAAACGATTCATTGCATGGGCAAATCGGCTGCAAAAGACCCCTTTAAAATGTTAAAAAAGTAAAGATGTCACTTTGAGGACTAAGGTGCACCTGACGCAAGCCATGATATTTTCAGTCACCGCATATGCACGTGAAAACTGCACAGTGAATAGAGAAGACCAAAGAAGAATTGATATGTTGGAATTATGGTGTTGGCAAAGAATATTGAATGTGCAGTGGACTTCCAGAGGAAGAATGCTCCTTAAAAGCAAACATGGTGAGACTTTGTCTGATGTCCTTTGGCCATGTTATCAGGAGGGACCAGTCCCTGGAAAAGGATATAATGCTTGGTAAAGTATACAGTCAGCGAGAAAGAGGAAAACACTGTAGAGGTATTGACACAGTTACTACAACGATGGAGTCAAACAGCAATTACTGTGTAGATGACGCGGGGATGGACAGTGTTTCCTTCTGTTGTACCTAGGATTGCTGAGTCAGAACCAACTCGACGGCACCTGACAACTCCTACCTCACTTCAGATGCCCCAATTTTACTAAGAAAAATGATTGCATAAGCTCTCATACCAGAATTCAGAAATGTAGGAGAAAAAGAAAGAAATACAATACCGCTCCTGGTTTAAAAACAATTTTCATTTTCTAATTCATGTTATAGACTTGTTGAGTTTTATTTCTGTGCTTAAATTTGAAATGGGATTTTTAGGACTGCACTGCTGTGTACGTTGTATTTTAGTTTGGGTTGTACGTGAGACTAGGAATAAGATTGTTGGTTGGGAACTTCATTAACTGCTTGTTCAGTGTATCTGTTGATATTTTTATTAGCATTAAGTCTTAAATATTCATTTAAAACACTCCTATAGAATCTTTGTATCTTAGCTTAGAAACATGTTGCATACGCTTGAAAGTTATGAAATTTTATGTCTAAAAGGCAAAATAAAACTTGTCAGCCTTCCACTTCCTTAGTAGTATTTTAAATGTCTTGTTTACATACTTTAAAAATTAATTGTGACCAATCTTCTACCACCTAGTCTGAGCAGTCTTTACAATATTGGAGATGGTAGCAGTATAGTTACGGAGTATTGGTTTTCAGTAAGAATTTGAATCTTAGCTCCTCCATCTATTAGTTTTGTGACATTGGGCAAGTTGTTTAGCCTCTCCATTGCATCATGTGTAGGATGAGGGTAAGACTGTACATAAAGGATTGTTTTGAGAGTTAAGAAATAGTGTGAAGTACGTTATAAAAACTCATTGCCATCAAGTTGATTCTGACTGACAGCAACTCTATAGGACAGAGTAGAACTGCCCAATAGGGTTTCTAAGGAGCAGCTCATGGAGGTATGTGGTAGTCACTCGATACGTGTGTGTGTTTTCTTTCTCTACCTTCTTATCAAATATAGGATGGAATTTATACCACAAAATACATTCTTTAAAGGGAGAAAGGGACAAGTGAGAGTTTTTGACAGTGTAAAATCATAGCAATTTAAAGTTGGGAGGGATCAGAAACTCTTGGGTAAAACATCTATCTTTAAGGTTATGTACCTCCTAATTTCTAGAAATTCAGGGAAGTTATGTTCTTAGATACATTTGTGCTCTTTGGAAATTGGAGGCTGAGTGGCAGTAACTGCAGTTGAATTTTCACAGAGCATTAATTTTCTTGTTTATCCTGAGTTTACCCGTGAAAACTAAGTTGAAACAATAGTTACGTTTTGATGATTAACGAGAGGTAAATGTCTTGCAGTGGACAACAGATGAAGACTTAACTGAAGCAGTTCATTCTTTGGGAGTAAATGATATTTTGGAGATAAAGTTTTTTGAAAATCGGGCAAATGGGCAGTCAAAAGGGTAAGAATTTTGTTTTTTGTTTTTTTTTTAATCTTTTTCCTAACGTAAGTAGGTAGTAATTAGAATTTTTTATAACTTCATAGAAGTTCATGCCAATTAGTGCATGTATTGGACACTTGATTATCCATATTGGAAGGAGGTTCTTAGACAAAATTCGTACTCTAATCTTGTGGTCCAGCTCACTAAAACTAGTGGAATTGAAGGCTTGGACAAACTAGATCTATTGTAATATTCCCCAAATTTTCTCCTTCTGTGGTTGAAATGATTATTGAAGTGACTGTGAAGGAAGCACTGCTATCACTGTGATTAAGTGATGAGGGATGATGGACAACTGGAGAATTATATGAGTACCTTGGATTTTTGCTTTTTATTAAACTGTATAACTTGTATAAGTGAAATAGGTTCGTTATGGAAACATTGTAGTCTACAGATATCCAAAAGGAAGAAAATAAAAATCCACCATCTCACCATCCATAGACGATTGCTCTTAACATTTTAGTGGATATACTTTCAGATTTTTTCCTAATGCATGAATCATTTTTCTTATAAATTAGGATTATAATTCACATTTTGTAACATGTTTGATGCAAGACGTAAAACCAATATTTGCCAGGAAATACATACACTTTCTAATGTCTAATACTTTCCAGCATACTGGCATGCTACTGTAATTTATTTTACCATTCTTACTTGTTATCTAGGTTGTTCACAATTTTTCCTATAATGAATAATGCAGCAGGCATCGTCTTGTATAAATCTTTAGGTGCAGGTTTTTAGATTTTATTTAAGATAAATTGCTAGGCGCAGAATACTGCAGTAAAGAATGTGCTTATTTTATGTTGCTCAGTTCTCCAAAAAAGGTTGTACCCAGCTAAGAAAATATTTTTACAGTAAGCTAAGAATATTTTAAAGAGGTATGCAGACTCTAACTACTTTACATCTACCAGCTGTTTTAAGCCACCATCGTCTCTCACGTGAACGCTTGCAACAGCCTTCTGCTTTTGTCCTAATCTCTTATAGTCATACTCTGTATAGTAGCAGTGTTTTTTTAAATGTGGCATCATAGACTTGTCTGCTGAAAAACTTCCTTTTTTACTCAGTAAAAGCCAGAATCTTTACCTTTGCTCACAAGGCACAGGATGATCTGTTTCCCCACCACCTCTCCTACCACACTTCCCCTTTCTTATACTGCTGGAGCTGCATTAATCTCCTTGCTATTCCTCAAATCCATCCCCATCTAGGACCTTTGCATTGTTTCCTCTTCTTGGTTTACTTTGCCCCCAGATATCCAGATGGCTGTGCTGCTTTACTTCATTTAGGACTCTTAAGAGTTTCCTTCCCTGACACCCTATATACAGTAGCACCTTCTGCTCCCATCTCTTTTTTTCCTATAGTATATTTTATTTGTTTTAAAATCAGTCACATAGTAGGAAAATGATCACATTTTTAGATGCTCTGACAGTGTCAAATTGTTAGTTTTAAAATGCTTGCTCTCACTTTCTGAATTTCTGACTGGCATTGGCCCAAGGACTACACTTTGAGTAACACTGCCCTAGAATAATGTGTGACACGTGGTAAATCCCTTTGCTGTCCAGTTGATTCCAACACATGACGACTCAAGTGTTTTTACAGAGTAGAACTGCTCAATAGGGTTTTCTTGGCTTAAGCTTTTACAAAAGCAGGTCACCAGGCCTTTTTTCGCAGCACCACTGTGGGTTTAAACCACCAACATTAAGATTAGTCCAAAAAAAAAAAAAAACTATTGCTATCCAGGTGATTCCGACTCATAACTACCTTATAGAACAGAGTAGAACTCCTCCATAGGGTTTCCAAGACTGTAAATCTTTACAAGAACAGACTGCCAGATCTTTCTCCCACGAAGCAGTTGGTGAGTTTGAGCTATGACCTTGTTGGTTAGCAGTTGAGCACTTTAACCACTGCCACCAGGACTCCCCTAGATCAGTAGTCAAGCATAAACGATTTACACTCAGCTATCTGGGAAGAATGAGTGTAAATGAATCTGAACCTCACTTATTGTCTGCATGAAAATAGCTACATGATAAAACTGGCATTTCGTATTGCTTGATTCTACTTGATAAGGAAGGTAACAAACAATTATGATCTTATTTTTATTTTGGTAAATATGTTTATATAACAAGCAATTATGTATGCAAGTAATGCTTGAAAAATTTGTATATGCTGAGGATCAAAAATGTTGAGACCAGAGGCCTCTCTTTGTAGAGAAATTGACAAACTATAGTTTAATCTCTTACCTTGATAAGGATTTTGGAAAACATGACAGGTAATGATCCGCAGATCTTATAGTCTTCCCAGTATAGCAAATGAGGTCTTGAAACAAATGGATGCTATTGGGGGCGGAGGCGGGGGGTGTTCTTCTTAGTTTTGAAGGTACTGGATCTTTGGTTTGCTAGAATAACTGAACTTAAGAGCTCGGCTGCTAACCAAAAGGTTGGCAGTTTGAATCCACCAGCTGCTCCTTGGAAACCCTATGGGGCAGTCCTACTCTGTCCTGTAGGGTTGCTATGAGTTGGAATTGACTTGACAGCCACACAGTTTGGTGTTGGTATATACTTTGACAAGCATAGCATTCTGAGACTTTTTAATACGTGTAGAGTAAATGCTTGGATAGGGGTGGACATTTCTGCTCAACTCATCCCTAGGACATCACTAATTATAGCATAGGATTATGAATTGTGTTCACTGTACTCCGGTTTAGAAAGATAGGGATGTAGGAAGCTGGGTAAAATTTTTAAGCTTTTGCAACCAGGAAGTAAACTTCCATTATCTAGACATAACTAGTGCAACTTAAATTAAGAAAAAATTTCACTCTCATAAGAATACATGAGCATACAGCCTCATTTTTAGATACAGCACCCAAAGCACAAACAGAAATTATAAATTGGACATCTTCAAAATTAAAAACTTGTGCTTCAAAGGGCCCTGTCAAGAAAGTGAAACTACAACCTGCAGAATGGGAGAAAATTTTGCAGAACACACCTGCTAAGGGACTTGTGTCTAGAATATATAAAGAATTCTTGCAACTCAATAATAAAAACACAGATAATTAAAAAAATGGGTATAGGATCTGAATTGATGGTTCTCCAAAGAAGATAGATGAATGACCAATAAGCAAATGAAAAGATGTTCACCATCATTAGCCAGCAGGCAAATGCATATGAAAACTATAATGAGATGCCACTTCATACCCACTAGGATGGCTGTGATCAAAAAGACAGATAATAACAAGTGTAGGCAGCAATGTGGGGAAGCTGAAACCCTTATACATTGGTGGCGGAAATGTAAATGGTGCCGCCACTTTGGAAGACAATCTGGGAGTTCTTCAAAAAGTTAGACACAGTTACTATATGACCCCATAATTCCACTCCTAGATACGTACCGAAGAGAACTGAAAGCATACAAAACTTTTCCACAAATGTTCATAGCAGAATATTCATAATTGCTAAAAAAGTGGAAACAACCCAAAGGGCCATCGACAGATGAATGGATAAATAAAAGGTGGTACATCCATATAAGATTTTTTGGCAACTAAAAGAAATGAAGTGCTGATACATGCTATAACATGACCAAAAAAAAAAAAAAAACCAAACCCATTGCAGTCGAGTCAATTCTGACTCATATTGACCCTGTAGGACAGTAGAACTGCCCCATAGAGTTTCCAAGTAGTGCCTGGTGGGTTTGAATTGCCAACCCTTTGCTTAGCAGCCGTAGCACTTAACCACTACACCACCGGGGTTTCCCTATAACATGAATGAAGCTTTAAAAACATCAGGTAAGTGAAAGAAGCCAGACACAAAAGGCTATATATTGTATGATTCCATTTATACGAAATGTCCAGAATAGGCAAATCTGTAGTGACAGGGTGTAGATTAGTGGCTCCGTAAGATGCAGAGGGTAGGAAATGGGGGAATGACTGCTAACGGATACAGCGTTTCTTTTGAGGTTGATAAAAATCTTCTAAATTGATTGTGGTGATAGTTGTAAGACTGTTTTCCTTTTTTAATAATAGTAACATTATTAATCCCTCCTCACTCTGTTCTCACTCTTTTAAAATGTTTTAGGTTTGCCCTCGTTGGTGTTGGATCTGAAGCATCCTCAAAAAAGCTAATGGATCTGTTGCCTAAAAGAGAACTACATGGTCAGAATCCTGTTGTAACTCCATGCAATAAACAGTTCCTGAGTCAATTTGAAATGCAGTCCAGGAAAAGTAAGCTATCCATCAGAGGCTTTTATTAAAAGATGTGTACTTTAACTAGTGTTGCTAGCATTTGTTAGGCATTGTACTGGGGAAATCATCTTAATATTTAGATCATTAGGAAATCCCTTTGAACATCCATGCTTTGATTTAATTACTGTTATGGCTATGGGCCCATATACTGGAAACCTACTCCCATTCCATTATTCTCTAGATGTCACTGACCCAATATTATGCAACAGTGTGCAAATTCTTTAGTCATTTTATTCTTGTCCCATCACTGCCATCTTAGAGAAAGAAAGAAACTACATTCGAGTCCTTAGATTTAAGGAAAGTGGATATGTGTTATGGTCAGGGAGAGAGCACTGATAACCACAAAGTATCGGTTGATTTTCTGCTTGGCACCAAGACCTTTCACCACTTGGTAAAGTGAATATAGAGAAGATTTTCCATTAACATACTTATGAATGTTATCATTTAAAGAGATTTAAGATGGATGATCATGTAATTAACAAATTCAAGTGGTTGTTTTTCTTTTAATGTTTTAGCACTTAAGACTTAACTGAAGAATATGTTACAAAATTTAAATGATCTGTGCTACTGAAATTAAGATTTCTGTTGAAGAATTTCAGTCTTGGCTGCTGCAAAGTACTGGTATTTTGAAAATAACCCCTATTTATTCATTGGATATACCTTTCAACCTAGATTTTGAGACTTCAGAAGAACTTAGATAGATGTGAATATTTTCCTAATGAATACATCTCATGTAGTTTGCACAGGCCCAAGGCGCCTGCAAGTTAATATATAGTGCAAATGGAGTTTGAAATAGAATTTTTCCTAATAACAGTGGTTACATTTCAGAGAACTGTTTTAATAAGTGCTATTTATGAGTCTTTGGATATTTGCAGCTACACAATCAGGACAAATGTCTGGGGAAGGTAAAGCTGGTCCTCCAGGAGGCAGTTCACGTGCAGCATTTCCACAAGGTGGTAGAGGACGGGGCCGTTTTCCAGGGGCTGTTCCTGGTGGGGACAGATTTCCTGGGCCAGCAGGACCAGGAGGGCCACCCCCACCTTTTCCAGGTAAAAATTTTCTTAAATTACCATGGATAAAACATGTCTACCTAATGCCTCTTTTTCCTTTTCTCTCTTTTTCAAGTAATGCATTATTAATGTGACTTACTCTCCTTGTTATGCTATTTTTGGAATCCAGGAAATTTGATCAAGCATCTTGTTAAAGGAACTCGGCCTTTGTTCCTGGAAACTAGGATTCCATGGCATATGGGGCACAGCATAGAGGAAATACCCATTTTTGGCCTAAAAGGTCTTTATTTTTCTCCAAACTTGCTTGACTTATATATAGAATATTTACATCCGTCTTATTTTCTTACCTCTTAAAAAATCCTTTCAAGACCAATTTTCCTTGTTTCACTTTCTAGCTTGGCATCAGAGTAGAATATAAGGTGGGTGATTTCACTTTAAGAAGTGTGTATACACTGAAAGATGGAAAATATCTCTAAGCCTGTAATCTTCTTAATTAAAGTTTTATTTTAGTAATTTTTCTTAAGCATAAATTGAGCTAGTTAAGTTTGTAAGGGTATGCTTGTGTAGTTGTTAGTGTAGCATTTACCATATGGGTTTCATTTAAAGAGAAAGAATCTTGGTCTGTGGGTTATGCTTTAAGAGAATAATCTTGACATAGAGGTTAAAATATCTTTATTGAAGCTTTTTTCTCTCTTTCTCTTTCTCTTTCCTTTATTCTATAGCTGGACAGACTCCACCACGTCCACCATTAGGTCCTCCAGGCCCACCTGGTCCACCAGGTCCTCCACCTCCTGGTCAGGTTCTGCCTCCTCCACTAGCTGGGCCTCCTAATCGAGGAGATCGCCCTCCACCGCCAGTTCTTTTTCCTGGACAACCTTTTGGGCAGCCTCCATTGGGTCCGCTTCCTCCTGGCCCTCCACCTCCAGTTCCAGGCTACGGCCCCCCTCCTGGCCCACCACCTCCACAACAGGGACCACCTCCACCTCCAGGCCCCTTTCCACCTCGCCCACCTGGCCCTCTTGGGCCACCCCTGACACTTGCTCCTCCTCCGCATCTTCCTGGACCACCTCCAGGTGCCCCGCCACCAGCTCCACATGTGAACCCAGCTTTCTTTCCTCCACCAACTAACAGCGGCATGCCTACATCGGATAGCCGGGGTCCACCACCAACGGACCCATATGGCCGACCCCCACCATATGATAGGGGTGACTATGGGCCCCCTGGAAGGTAAGTTAGTGTGTTTCTTTGAAAGTAGACTTAGTATTTTTGATTGGTAAAAGATTCTCTAAGCTCCATCACTGACTTATGTTACAATGCTGGCCTTTCCCTAGGTAATTAATTTTTTTGTATTGTTTTTTCTTCCAGTTGGAAGAGGCATCTTGTTAAAGTGAGAATACTGAACAGGGTCTGGAATAATCCCAGCTCTGCCATTTACATAGCCATATGATTTAGCCACATAGCAAGCAAGTCACTAAATCTTGAGGGGAGGGTGGGGGGTTCATTCCATCATTTTTAAAAGTGAAAGAGGTTAATAAAGATAATGTAAGACAGCAAATAGGATCCTTAAGCAATTTTCAAAATTTTATCGTCTAAATATCACTTTTGATGACACTATAAAGTTTCTTTAGTATTTTAAGAATTAGATCATTTTGTTTGGTAGGTACTATTGATTATCTGTTGCTAATCAGGAGTTCCGAGTAGCTGATTATTATCTGTTTTCTAGTCCTGATGTGTATTTTTTAAAATTGTGGTAAAATATATGTAACAACACATTTGCCATTTCAACCATTTTTATGTGTAAGACTCAGTGACATTAATTACATTCCCCATGTGCAACCATCACCACTATCCCATTTCCAATTTTTTTATTACCCTTAATAGAAACTCAGTGCCCCTGAAGCAGTAACTCCCCCTTACTCTGGCCCACCCATACCTGGTAACCACTAGTAAGCTTTGGTCTCTCTGCATTTGCCTATTCTAGTTATTTCCAGTGGAAGCATGCATTCTTTGTCTTTTTGTGAAGAGTTATTTCAGTCAGCATAATGTTTTCAAGGTTCATCCATGTTGCAGCATGTATTAGGAGTTCATTTCTGTTTATGGCTGAATCATTTCATTGCATGTGTAATATTTTGTTTATCCATTCATCTCTCGATGAACATTTGGGTTGTTTCCACCTTTGGGCTATTCCAAATAGTGCAGCAGTGAACATTGGTGTGCAGGCATCTTTATCCTTGCTTTCAAGCCTTTTGTGTATACGTACCTAGAAGTGAAGTTACTGGGTCATAATGTGATTCTGTACAGTCATGCAACACTTAACACCCATGATAACATTTTGTGAAACAGGATATTATGTAATTTGGATGTCATGTGAACCTGGCAGTCCCCAGGTCATAAATGAATTCTATTCCTAAGTCTTCCTCTAAGTTGAATTTGTACCTGAGTCAGAACAGTTAGGTTCAGTTCTTATCTAGTGTCAATCAGTCAAATGTTTGTCTTAGTATATGGTGTTCTTTTTTTGCATAAAAACATTAAAGAAACATTTCCAGATACACTAAAACATCTTTACTGTAATCCTACAGTAATAATGTTTAGATGCACATTGCAAAGTAGTGCCCATTTTGTTACTACAAACCCTTGTATCTCGACTTTTTGATATATTAGGCTTTGTGGGGTTTGGTTCGTAACTGTAGGTTTTAGGTAAGTTGGACTTCCATAACTTGGGGACCACCGATGTTTTTGTAGTCAGACGGACATTGCTTGAATAGACATTCTGTGGCAAATGACTATTTAACTTTTTGAGAAACTGCCAAACTGTTTCAACAGTGGCTGAACCATTTTATAGTCCCGCCTGCAATGGATGAGGGTTCCAGTTTCTCTACATACTGATCAGCGCTTGGTTTTTTTTCCTTAGTGAAAAACAGGGTGGAAACCACTGTTCACCCAAATGATCTCTAAGCCCCCTTCTAAAGTAATTTCAAAATTATCCATTCTCAAATCATAATTGAGGAAACTTTATCATTTCTGAAGAACTGCTTGAATTTGCAAGTGCCCCATTCTGTTTCCTTTGGTTTATCATTCGTTTTTACATTTTTTTCACTATCATTATTAAACTACCTTGTATTTTAATTTATCTGATAAAGTCCTGTGGAAATGGAACTAAATGTCAGTCTAACTCCATACAATTTGTACAGGCTTAAGACATCAGTATATTTTATTGTCTCATAAACAAAGTCTACTGATTGTTGCTTATTCATGAAGATTACATGTTGATGACTGCCAGAAAATGCTTTGCTTTCTTTGGAAAAATGTTTCAACTGTAAGTCTAGTGTAACTTTCCTTCTGTTCACTTTAATTCCAATCAGTAACTATATATCAAGTATTCACTCTTGCCCATAAGTCCATTAAATAGGAAAAAGACATTGTCTCTTTAACAAATGGTGCTGGCAAAACTGAATGTCTGTCTGTCAAAAAAAAAAGAAACAGGACCCATACCTCACACCATACACAAAAACTAATTCAAAATGGATCAAAGACCTAAATATGAAACCTAAAACTATAAAAGATCGTGGAAGAAAAAATAAGGACAATGCTAGGGACCCTAATATGTGGTATAAATAGGATAGAAACCATAACTAAAAATGCACAAACACCAGAAGATAAACTAGATGATTGGGATCTCCTAAAAATTAAGTACTTATGCTCGTTAAAAGACTTTACCAAGAGACTGAAAAGAGAACAACAGACTGGGAAGAAAATTTTGCCTACAACATACCTGACAAGGGTCTAATCCCTAAAATCTTCAAGATACTGCAACACAGTAACAGTAAAGGCAAATAATCCAATTTAAAAAATGGGCAAAGGATATGAATAGGCACTTCACTAAAGAAGAAATTCAGACAGCTAACAGATGCGTGAAGAAATGCTCGCAATCTTTAGCCCTTAGAGAAATGCAAATCAAAACTGGACGTTACCAGCACCAATTAAAAAAAAAAAAATGTTAGGTTGCAGGGAGATTGGAACTCTCAGGCACTGCTGGTGAGAATGTAAAATGGCACAACCACTGTGGAAAGCTATATGGTGCTTCCTTAAAAAGCTAGAAATAGAAATATCTTATGATCCAGCAATCCCACTCCTGGGAGTATGTCCTAGAGAAATAAGAGCTGTCACAGGAATAGACGCATGCATGCCCATGTTGTAGCACTGTTCACAATAGCAAAGAGATGCAGAACAACATAAGTGCCCATCAGTGGATGAATGGATAAACAAATTGTAGTACATACACATAATAGAATACTATGCAACAATGAAGAACAGTGATGACCCGTGAAACATCTTACAACATGGGTGAATCTGCAGGGTATTACGCTGAGTGAACTAAGTCAATCACAAAAGGACAGATAACTTTATGAGACCACTATTATAAAAACTCGAGAGAAGGCTTACACACAGAAAGAAACAATCTTTGATGGTTACAAGGGAGGGGAGGGGAAATTAGTAACTAGATAGTAGATAAGTGGTAACGTTGGTGACGGAAAAGACAGTGCACGTTATAGTGGAAGTATGACCAAGGCAAAGTGATAGAAACTTCATAGACACATCCAGACACCCTGAGGGATGGTGTTACTGGGCTGAGGGCTTAGGCCTGTGGTCTTGGAACATCTAGGTCAATTGGTGTAACATAGTTTATACTCACTTTGGTGAATAGTGTCTGAGGCCTTAAAAGCTTGCGAGTGGCCATCTAAGATTCACCTACTGGTCCCAGCTCGTCCAGAGCAAAGGAGAATGGAGAAAACCAAAGACAGGTGGGAAATGTTAGTCCAGAGGACTGATAGGCCTCCACTAGCCTGAGCCCAGAACAACTTGATGGTGCCTGGCTACTACAACCAATCATTCTGACAAGGATCACAGTCTAGGGTCCCAGACAGAACCAGAGAAATATGTAGAGCAAAATTCAAATTCACAAAAAAAAACACCAGGCTTACTGGTCTGACAAAGACTGGAAGAATCCCAAGACTATGCCCCCCCGAACACCCTTTTAACTCAGAACTGAAGTCACTCCAGAAGTTTATCCTTCAGCCAGAGATTACACAGGTCTATAAAACAAATGATAATACACATGAGGAATGTGCTGCTTAGCTCAGTCACGTAAATGAGACCATATGGGCAACACCTGCTCAAAAGCAAGGGCAAGAAGGCAGGAAGAGACATGGAAACAGGGGACCCAGGTGGAAAGAGGGAGAGTATTGACACATCGTGGGGATTGTAACCATTGTCACAAAACAATTTGTATATAAATTGTTGAATGAGTAACTGATTTACTCTGTACTTAAACTTTCACCTAAAGCACAGGTAAAAAAAAAAAAATGCCATTCTAAAGCGAGGAGAAAAAAAAGTATTCACCCTTACTGTGTGTAAGAGTGTGTTATGGGACTTGGCTTGAAAATGTCTTGAGTCTTATGTCCTTTCCTTAACATAATACAGAATTACTACAATTTCAGGTTTTCAAGAATAATTTTTTGGTTATTGACTTTAAAATTGAAAATTAAAGAACAACGGTGGTATTTTTTGGGAGTGGATAGGATGGACACAAGTCACAACATTTCGTTGAAATCACACATTTTTTGAATAATTTATAATTCGCTCAGAATGTTTATAAAGTTTGGAAATAATTTAGAAATTATTTGGGAGGTATTACGCAAATAATATAACAATAAGAGCTTATAAGCATGTAAAAAGTTAATTTAGCTGTTTCTTCTTTTTGTTGGCATGAACTGTTACTGCTTGCCTCAACTCACATTGTCCTGCTTTATAACTTCTAAGTCTGTAGAAATTGTACCTTGTTTTGTACCGTACATGTAGTTACTAGTTGTCAATTTTTATAAAATCCTGGAATTTTATTAAATTTTTCTTTCAACATATATGTACACTTTTATATTCCTTTTTTCATGCCAGATTTCCTTGGTAGAGATTCAGTGGCAAACAAGGCAGTATAAGATCTTGTCCTTCATGAAATTTATATTCTATTAATTAATCAGACATTTATTATCCCTCTGCTGTGAGTTGGGCCCTGTGACTAGTGGATCCAAACATAAATGAAACCAAATTTCTACTCCTGTTGTATAGGCATATATTTTCTTGCAGTCGGCACCCTCTTCCTTCCCTTCTCTTCAACCCTCTACCTCCCTCCTTCCTTCTGTCTTTGTCTCTGTATATGTTCTTAAGAACAACTTATTATATGTTTTTGACTCTGAAAAGTATTACAGATATGTAAATTTATTATTTTTATCCTCCAGGAAAATGCGGTTTCTATTTCAGTTGAAAGGTAGTAGTGTAAGAGAATTTTGTTTAGACTTGTTGTCTTTGTAGGAAAGAACAAGCATTCTTTAATCTTGAAAGGTAACCACTATCTCTGAGGCCCTTGTCAAAAGCAGCTAGTATGAATTGCTTTGCACTGTTACAATTAACTTAGAAAATCTGTTGAGTATAATTTAAGGATTATTTTGACGTTATAGAGAAATGGATACTGCAAGAACGCCATTGAGTGAAGCTGAGTTTGAAGAAATCATGAATAGAAATAGGGCAATCTCAAGCAGTGCCATTTCAAGAGCTGTGTCTGATGCCAGTGCTGGTTTGTATATTTCTTCTTGTACTAATGTTTCTTATTTATGTTGTTATGACCTAAAACTTGCAAGTGCCGTCTTGAAGATGAGTTATTTACATACAGTAGGTCTTTTTATCTTCTCAAATCATCGTTGTTGCTGGCGGGCCCCCAAGTGTGCAGAGTAGACCTGCTCAGTAGGGTTTTCAAGGCTGTGACCTTTAGGAAGCAGATCACCAGGCCTGTCTTCCAGGGTTTCTCTGGGTGGGTTTGAACTGCCAACCTTTTGGTTAGTATCAGGCAGTCCAATGCTTAACCATTTGTACCACGCAGTAAATTACCTATAATTTATTTAAAAGACATTGAAAGAAGCTTATAGATAAGTCACAGTGTAGTGGAAAGACCCTTAGTTTTAAATTATTAGGTGTAGATTTAAGTCTTAGCTCTGGGCCCTTAAGAAAGCTCACATATTTTCGTATTTGCAAAATGTTAATCTGTTTCACACAGGTGTAATAATAACAAATTGGGTTAATTTCATGTACATGAAAGCTTTTTGCTAAAGGTGAACCACTAACAAATTACCTTAACCCCAAGTGATTTGTTGGTATTTTGGAAACAAAATTTCTTTGACTGTAACCCTCCCCTTCCTCCACAGGTGATTATGGGAGTGCTATTGAGACATTGGTAACTGCAATTTCCTTAATTAAACAATCCAAAGTATCTGCTGATGATCGTTGCAAAGTCCTGATTAGCTCTTTGCAAGATTGCCTTCATGGAATTGAGTCTAAGTCTTACGGTTCTGGATCAAGGTAAAACTTTTTTGTCTCAAATGATACTTAAAACACCTAGTTTACAAATGGGAATTTATTGTGTTTGGAGGACTTTAAAATAGGACTTTGATTTTACGCATTGTTTACTCAGCAGCCAGAGTGATTTTATTAGCTCTAGTAAGATGTGAAGTATTTGCTTAAAACCATTCTGAGACTTCCATTTGCTCTTAGGATAAAACTGCAAACTTTGAGGCACTGTGTGATGTAGTTCTTTCCCATTTTTTAGTTATATCTTGTACCCCTCCCCTTGCTCACTGTATTCCAACTGCACTGGTCTCCGTCCTTGTCCTCTGACACATCAAGCATTTGACCACCTCACTGATTTTGCACTTTGTATTCCCTTTGATGGGAACCCTTTTCCCTGGTCTCTACGTAGCTGGCTTCTTATCTTTCATGCCTCAACTCAGTCTTCTTAGGAGTGGGGCCTTCTCTTAGGTTAGTATGTCATATCCTTGTTTATTTCATCTATAGTACTTACTGTAATCTATTCTTATTTGTTATTAAACGCATGTTTCTTCTCACTACAAGTTGAACGATGGCTGGAGTCTTATCTGTCCTCTTCACTACAGTATTTCTAATGCCTAAACAGTGCCTAGTATACAGAAAACCAAAACCAAACCCTTTGCCGTGGAGTTGATTCCAACTCATAGCAGCCCTATAGGACAGAGTAGAACTGCCCCATGGATATGTTTCCAGGGAGCGCCTGGTGGATTTGAACTGCTGACCTTTTGGTTAGCAGCTGTAGCTCTTAACTACTATGCCACAGTACAGAATGGGTGCTAAATAAGTATTTCTTAAATGAAGGAGTGAATGAATGAATGGTCTATTTCTGTTATTTTTTCTTATTAGGTAGTTTTTTAGCATTACTGCCAACTAATCTTGAAATTTACGTAGTTTTGAAAGGTAAATCTTTAGACTTCACATGATTTTCTTAGACCTGTCTTTAGTGTACTGTTAACTGGTGGTATAGTTTTCTTCATCAAAGAAAAGGAACTTATCTTTAGCATGCTCCGCAACTACTGCCTTTGTGACCCAGTAGAAGAACTTTTGTGTCTGAACAGATTTGTCCTAGTTAAAGGCCGTATCTTTTATAGTACTCTTTAACTTTTTAAGTCCAAAGTGACAACTTTGATCTTGATCAAGGAGCTTAGCACCTAAAATATGCTTCCTAGAGTCTAGCTATTTGGTGCAGAAATACGAAGTAGAGATATTCTTATTTAGACTAATAGACAATTGTTATTTCCTTATTATGTATTGAGCAGAATTTCTCATCTTTTGACTTAGCAGAAGTACTCATGTGCCTCGTCTTCAAATCATACTGTTCATCAGTTATATTGATGGACTTCACTGAATTAATGGAGAGGACATCTTACAATTTTTAAGTCTTTTAGGCAGTACACTTTGTTTAAATCATCTGTTAAAAGCAGCCGATGAAACATTTCTCTTTATTATTAAGTACAATGCAGATAGTATCCCAGTCCTTTCCAGCGGCTATATTAATTATTAGAAAGTTTCTAAGTGGAGTTGTACTTCTGACCAACTGTATTATGATTAGTTAGAAATGTTGTAAAGTTGATAAACACAGGTGCAGGTGAAGATTCTAGTTAGTGGGTACTAATTTTTAAGTATTTTCATTCTATTGTATATCAAGTTTATAAATTTTATTTCTGGAAAAACAAACATTCTAAACTTTCTTCGGCTTGAAATACAATTGCTTTGAAATTCTCTCTCCTTTGCCTCTGTTTATTTAGTAAGCAATGCATGTTTTTGGCTGCTAGTTGAAGTAGATACATGATGTATAGCCATGATGTGTCACGTTCCAGATTTTGTGAGAATTTAAAAAAATGAAATTTCCAGTTTATAATTGTTGGTAGTAAATTTTGAAAGAATTTTTTGCTGCCTTAGATTTTTTTTAATGTGAAAGTATTGAATCATTTTTAAGCTATCCAGTTATGGAGAGCATTAATCCAGTAATTTCTTTTAGAAGACGTGAACGATCGAGAGAGAGGGACCATAGTAGATCACGAGAAAAGAGTCGACGTCATAAATCCCGTAGTAGAGATCGTCATGATGATTATTATAGAGAGAGGAGCAGAGAACGAGAGAGACACCGGGATCGTGACCGAGACCGTGACCGCGAGCGGGACAGAGAGCGCGAGTATCGTCATCGTTAGAGAAGGTGGGTATTCCTTGATCCTGTTGTATTTAGCGTTTATGTTATTAACAGTAATTATAACTCCAAGGCTATTGTTTATACAGTATATACCTACATTTTAAATGGTCCAACTACATGTTCTGAATTTAATCTTCTGGAAACGTCTGAGAAAAATGACAGGTAAGAAATGACAGGTAAAGATTTTGCTCTTTTATCCTTGAATATTATATTGCTGAGTTACCACTTTTAGGTTTCAGATTATTAATAGTCTTAAGAAAGCAAAAAATAATCAAGAGGACTGATTGTGTACTTCCAAAATCTGTAAATGGGGAGTCTCTTAACTACAGCTTACGTGTGATTTAAAATATAAAATACACGGAGTTATTTGTATACATTATGTCCTTGGATTTTTAAAAATAAGCTTAAAGTTTCTATCTTGGAACTTACTTCATTTGTCCCTGAAACTTTTAAAGAAAATCTAACACAGTAATTTATAGTACAGGAAGATACTTTCTTGCCATTGAAAGAGCTTTTTTACTTTTTTAAAAAAACTGTTTCATAAAGGACTCTTTTCCTGGCATCTGGTTTTTGCTTTTAAAGTGGGGGGAGGGTAAACTATCCTTTTAAGTTGCAAAGAAGATGCAAAAGTTACTGAATTAAAGCGGATTCAGTGTAGTCCGTATCTAAAAATTGTAAATTGTATTAAACCATATGTCCTAAGTTAGAATAACTTTGAAATAATTTTCTTTGATGTTTCATTCATAAACCATAATCATTGTGTCTTTTTTTCTGTATTTTAAAACAATTTCTTGTGTACATTTTTCATGAAGTGGGGAGAGTTGTCTGTTTAAACTTCATTTTCACGTGTGATTTTATTTTTATATCTGTGAACAGCATTCATGTGAAAAGTGGGGGAGGATACTACACGGCTTGTACATGTAATACAAAGGTTACTTTGTAAACAAATATTTTTTCTTTATATGTTTGTGGCCTGTCCAAATTAAGGTAGGCTAAAATAAACCCCTTGTAGGTAACTATTCTTCACAAGATTATTTTCAGCTATAATGAGAAACTTCTTGAAAATTTAATCATGGTAATTGTTAGTATTTAAATTGTCATGGGCAAAATCAAAGGCTTTATCAAATATGTAATTTTGTAACAGAATAGCAGTTTCTTTAACCATAACATTTAGCAGATGAAATCCTTTAAATAATACCATTTAAGAAATAAGTATGTAAGTTTTGTTACTTTTCTGGAGTACAAATAAGCTGTTATACTGTTTACAGTTTTAAGGGCTTTTTGACCTGAAAAGGCCATTCTTAATACTTTTCCTTGCATTTAGAATAATACATCTTGAATATTTATCAAGCCTTAGTTTCTAAATAGTTCTCCATGTATTGTATTGCAAAATATAAGTGATTCTCACAACATGCCTTTAATATGAGGCAAAATTAAGCTTATTGAAATTGATGTTGTTTTGGATATAAGAAATGAATGTTGTATCATGTAAATCTGAGCACTAAATTTTAATGATGGAGCTTTTTTCCCCCCCTTCAACTGACTAGATCTGATCCCATCTTATGAAAAAAATTCCCAGGGTCCAGCATCTGCTTGAGGTGAATTGTAGCCAGGTTATAATTTTGAAATGTTTAACTATATCAGTCATTTCATTTATAGAAAGGTATAGGTTCTACCAAAAAAAAATTGTATTTTTATTTAGACTTCATCAGTTATGAACAAGCTTCTAGTTACTGCAGCATGATAATGAAGCTTGCATACATTTTCAGTCACCTACAAATTGAATGAGCCCGTCAAGGGGCCTCTCTGGATCAGTTTATCCACAAAGTTAGTTAATGGCAGTTTTCTTATTTAAAAAAAAACAAAAACCAAACCCGCTGCCATCAAGTCAATTCCGACTCATTTCTTATTAGTTTTAGTAAAATTAACATAGTCAAGTACTCCATCTAAAAAGTGCGTTGTTAATTTTAAATACTTGAATTAACTAACATTATAGTCCAGTAATGGGTACACCTAACTATATCATGACTTGAATTTCATTACATTCAGACATTAACTATGAATTCCTAACTTGCAAACTGTTGTTGACATTTTTTTCTGAATCACTGATGTATCATACCAGAATTCCCATGTTTTGTTTGTACATTAATCAGAATTGAGTTGTAATATTGTTATGTGCCTTCATCCAAGCAAAAATTTACATAGTAAGCATTTCTAATGCAAAAGCTTCTGTTATCCTGGAATATTGTACCTTTGCTCTACTAAACAATATTGATTGTGGATGTAGATGTGAATAAAGGGGTGGGGACTGAGGTCAAATATATTCTAATGAAAACTCTTAAACAAAAAAACTACCTGCAAATTTCATCACAATCACAATAAGGTCTATTGTTGACCTCTTTAGAAGTTTTAAAATATGAGTCCTTTTGAGCTTTCATGTAAATCTGAAATGGACTAAGTGGAATGATAGTAACTTGAAAGCTAAAAATGAATGTCAGTTTTAAATCTGTATATAAATAAAACAATAATGTAACCTTATTAAACTGGTGATGAATGACCAAAAGGGCAAGTTCTTAATTTAACTTGAAACTCAATGATGTTGGCAAGTTGTTAATGTCTGTCCCATTTTAATTTTTTTTTTTTTGTGTTTGAATTGTTGGTAATGTTAATTGCATTCTTTCACTTCAAAAAATGTATTCGTTTTTCTAAGAGCTTTCAATATCTAAGTTCAAATAGGTAATATTTTCATGGGAAAATATCAGTATTGTAAATCTCAGTTTGTAAATACATTGTGCTTAATATTCTGTAATTTCTGCCTCTATTCTCAGACCACTCTGAGCAAAATAAGAGTAGTTCAGTGCTAGAATATATTGTATACTTCTTACAGAAATTATTTTACTTTGATATTTTCTTTCAGCTTTCTCTCCTCTTGCTACTTGTTTCAAGCAGCCCTACTCAGCAAATTTCAGTTAACAGTTCAGCTTTTGCTTTGGTACTGGAAAGTAATGAAAGCAGATTATTATGTTTTTAATATTCTTTATTTAGCTTCATCATCTTCCTGATTTCTGAGGTTTTACATATTCTCAAATCATCCATTTCTTTGGTAAAATTTTAAAACATTTTGTTTGGGGATCTGGATTGAATAACTCTCTACTTTGCCATGTTACTAGTTTCTTCCTTCTGCCATACATGATCTTAGATTTTGTTGTTAAATATGCAGGACTTAGGATGATTTGCATTTTTCCCTTCAGCCAAGATACTGCTTATATAAAAAACTTATATAGCCATGTATTAATTCGGGGGGAAAAAAATACAAAAAGCCCAGAGAAGCATTTAAGTTGTTCTTTCTTACATGTTTAGATGTTTCATCTTCTTAAAAGTTGGTATTGCTTTAAGGCTTATGTGAAGATTAAACTGTCTTAATTCCCTGATGAATGATAATGGTTGTTAATAATAGTAAAAATTATTTATGCAACTCCTAGGTCATCTGAGACCTGCCTGATATTTCCCAGCCCTATGTTTCTGTGTGTTTTCTTGTATTTCTTTAACTGCTTTACTTCATCTGGATATGCTAGCTTTCCTTTGTTTTAGTTCTAGTTTTCCTTGCTTTTAGTATTATTTGCAAAACTTGTCTCTACATAACTATGTAATTGAAGCAGTAAGAGGAAAGGAAGTGATCCCTTGAGTGGGTGTATAGTGTTTTGCTCACTGTGGTTTAAGAATATAATTATGTTCACAAATGGTTAATGTTCCCTGTTTTAAAAAATTTCAATACCAATGTGGATCACCTTGCTCTCACCTTCATCTCGCTGTGAAATCTGCTACAGTTGTTTTAGTTTGTAAATTAGATTATTTTGAATAAATATTTAGTTAGCATTGCCTAAAGAAAACTCAATAATCAAAAAGTGGTAAGGGTGCCATATATGCTATCCAGCTTCACTAATACACCGTTTTGTGGTAGCATGTTTTAACTCTCACAGTGAATTCCAAATAACATCCTGTTTTGAAATGTCCCTTCTGTGAATCTTTTTGGGGCAAAACTAATTTTTCTTTGACTGTGATGAAGTTTGTTTGTATTTAGTAGACTATCTAAACCAACAGCCATGTATACATTTTATAGTGTTATAAAATGCTTTAGTTAAACTGAGGTAAGTATTATGTTCAAAAGTAAAAAGAAGAAGATATGAAATGTTTTTGTAGTAAACATCTATAATAAAAACATCTACCAAAAAAATTTTTTTTTTTTTTTTTGTGAAATACACTGTGGTCAGTGCAAAAAGGAATTGAGTTAACTTGTATGTAGATACTTCTATTTCTTTTGCACACCCCATCTCCATTCCTCTTATTTGGTTAAGGAGAAATTTTCAGATTTAAAAAAATGAATTTTATTTCTTCGAGTTTAAATTAAAGTACATCTCATTAAACAAAAAACCCTGTAGGACAGGGTAAAACTTCTCTGTGGGGTTTTCAAGGAACGCCGGGTGGATTCGAACTGCTGGTTAGCAGCCGAACTCTTAACCACTATGCCACCAGGGTTTCCAGAATATTTTAATTAGATATATTAATAGGGAAACATATAAGCCATATCAAATATATATTAGAATCTTTTACTTGAAAAATGAACTTAACCATGAGTTTAGAAATACTGGCACTAAAAAATTTGCTTGAGTAAGTTTCTAATTATGAGAAACACTCATAGTTTAAATTGTTAATAATGGCTTAATCTTTAATTACCTAAAAATGGAGGTATTTCTCTGTGTATTGAAATTTTACGTAGTCCTCACTTTAGTTTACAGACTTCGTTAAAGATCTGTAGATTGCATTTGTTTTAATAACTGTTCACATAGGTCTTCTTTTATAACTAAGAGCTAAAGCAAGTAATTGTATGGCTTTGACAGCACAGATTTGACCAGATGATATTCTGAAAACATGGGTATTGAATGTATGTTACTTTTAACTTCTTTTGGATGTTTTTGTTTATGCAGATGTCTACTTAGATATTTGAGACTTTAATATGGAATTTGATTTTGGGAAATGGGTTGTATTGCCTTCAGAGTTGCTTCCGTTTGAGACTGTAAAATTTGTATTTCCAAATGGATAAATGTATTTAGAAATAGAATAAAACGGCAAGAATATCGTCTAGATCTTATATTATCTGTATGGTGAAAAATAGAGGTTTATTAATAGTAAAGATCCATCTATAAAGTATAATCAAGCAAAAAGTGAATGCATTCATCTTGGATAAAGATGAGTGCTTTAATTTCATGAACAGGTTTCTCTATAGAAAAAGGAGTAACATTCTGCATTGAAGTGATGAATGATATAAATTTGGTATATTTTTTTGGGTTGAATATTTTTCCCTTTTAATGACCTAAAACTTTCTATATTCCTGCCAGCACAACAAAAATTTTAGGGGGATAGTTTTTTGCAGTAAGATTTCATGATCCTTTGTCAGATTAGAACATTTACCTTATCTCTTTCTTTAGATAGTACATTGCAAATAATAAAAATAAGACATTTGAAAGCTGCCATTTTAGATTTTTTTCTATTAATAATTCCACCAAATAGCTTCATCAACATAAGATGAAGGTGCAGTAAAGGGAAATAGAAATCGTTCAAGTACCTCTGAAAAATACAGGCATCCAGAAACTATTTAAAAGAGAAAATTCAGAGTTTTGTTCTTTTCCAGTTATAAAATTTAGATTTTTACTGCCAGGCATTAAGGATGCATAGATGCCCACAGCCTTGTTGGGGAAGAAAAGACATAAAAGATAAAATTTATCGCTGTGACAAATTACTCTTAATTGTCGAACAAAAAATATTTTTCAGTTATTTTTGTGGCAAAATATCACTGAACATTGTGCCCTTTTGACTCTTAAAGTTATTGAAATGCTCTCTTGGAATTTACATCTAAAATACCTGGTGTGTTTCAGTGATCACATATATCCAAGTTAATTGAATGTTTCAATTGTGAACCTCTACCTGAATTTTGCATATTTATGTATTCTTGAATTTTAGTTTATCAAATTTATTGGTTTTTTTTTTTTCTTTATGTGTGAGTTTTCAATGAAATTTATCATTGTAGATTCCCATTTAGCTTGTTTTTGGTTAGTTTATATACTATCATAGATATTTTGATACAGGTGAAATTAAAAGTAAATGTTTTAAATTTGTATCATGTATAAAGATTTGTACATGGATGTCATTTATTTAAGTGCCCATACTGAGCTACCTATTTATAAATTTTCCTTACAAATTTTGTAATTTGGAGCAGCATTTGATTTATAGTAATTGCAGAAATTCCTGTGTGCTGTGAAATAAATACAACTAATTTGTAAAATAATTTATTGCATTTTATATTCAATTCAGCATTTAATTGTTAAATGAGTTAATATAGAATTGATAATGTGGATGAATGAAAAACATTTACATTAAAATCATCTAAGCATTTTTCCATTTATTTTTGTAGTGTGCGTACTTTAGAAAATGACTTATAAATGTTCCCATCACCAGAAACAGTAGCTGTTATGTTTCCATTTCTGTTTTATTCATTAAATTTATAAGGCAGTAAATCTAAGAAGAGTGAAACAAGAATGTCTCAGTTTCAAAACATCAGATAAGTTGGGAGTATTTCTCCACCACAAAGGCAGCTACTGTTTCGGTTCATTCTTATTTTGTCTTAGAAAACATAAGAGTGAAGTAGATGCACGACTTGTATATGTATAGTTAAGCCAGCGTTTTTCTGTGTATTATGGGGAATAGCAAAATCTACATCACAAATTTTGACACATTACAGCTGAAGGAAGAGGAACACCTTCCAAGACAAAACAGTCTTCATGGGGGAAAATGACGCTTGTCCAGCAGTTTGCTTCTTGTGATTGAACTGAACCTGTAAGGATTCATGGATAAAATGAACAGGAATAGATCTGAATAAAGCAAATCTGCATAAATGGTAACCAGTAGCTCTACTTTTACTTTTTATGTTGCTTAACTGTTTTTATTTGAAGGAAACCTGTGTGATTTAAAAAGTTAAAGCTTTTGCAACTTTATTACTGGTTATATACATTTGGCCATTACAATGTGCAAGCAGTTGGAAAAAAGTCAAGTAAATGCTTGTTTTTATAGTAGTTTGTTCTTGTTAAAAATGTTCATATGATAATGTCTGTAAACAGCACCACTTTGATTACAATAGATGTAGTGTTGTAATAAACTGTTTAATGGGGCTGATGTGTAAAGCTGTTCAAGTTATTTGATGTTTACACCTCAGGGAAAGTCTTGTGTTCAGCAATATCTAAAGATAATGTTACTATGACAACATTTATACTGTCCTTTAAAAAGCACTGCAATAGCGTTTTTTGAATATGCATCAATCTAATCTTGCGTTCAGTGAATTAAACATACTAATTAAGTGTCTCTTGCCGTTGATTTTGATATTAGAATAGGTGATTACATGGATATTTAACATTTCTATATTCTGCTTTTCTAGCTGTTTTTATCTAGTTAGCTTGTGAGTTCACTGAATGGTATGTAAGCTTGTAAAAACTGAAATCTGACAGGATGGCGGTCCAGTCAGTGTGTTAGGGGTCAAAAAGATTTGTGATTTTAACATTCTAGTAAAAACCTGTACATTATTTGCTACAGTAATGCAGCTTAATTACAACACAGATATATTGAAACACTTAATTGTGAACTGCTAGCATTGAAGAAATATTTTGATAGTTCTGATTTGATGCTGCAGTTAATTTGCTGTTTTATATTGATGGTGCTTATGGTTTGATTTTTTTTGAGCCATAGGCAATGTAAATACAACCATGCAGCAGATAAATATGAGTAAAGAGAGCCTTAGTTTAATTTTTCAGTTGCTATAGATTTCTGAAGGATGTGATGTTTATTAACATTGGGTTGAATCCCCTTGCATCTGTAATGGGAGATTATAGGTGCACTGTAGCTCCACAGTTGAAGGAATTCTTTGTGTGTTCATGCAAGCTGTTGATTCGTGCTAGAGCTTCTGAGTTAATCAAAGATTTTTTTCAAACCTGCCTTATGTGTAGGCCCACATTAAATGCACCTTGTAGCATGTGTTCTTAATTGAAAAATTAATATAGGCAGAGTGTCAGCGTAATTGGACATTTTCATAGGAAGATCATTTCAGATCACTACTTCAGAAATTTGTTGAGTTCAAATCCATAAGCAAGTTAACTTGTTTTTAAGATCTGATTATCTTTGAGAGATCTTCTGATAATGCACATTGGTTTTTAAAGAACAGCCAAATTTGAGGACAGTGCTTAAAGTATTTAGGTACCCTAGATATTATGTAACATGCACCTGTAGAAGCCCTTTAGAGATTTGCACTGCAGTTGTTTAATTTCACCTCGTCCACCAGCAAACTACTTCTCACAAAATTAGCTGTTTTGAGTTATTCATACTATTGCCAGTTTTCTTTTAAAACATTTTGTGATTGTAGTATTTGTGCATGGGATCATTGGCATTTATTAGAACTATGTGCTCTCAGAAATGTTTCCTATTTTAGTGTTTTATTGAAAATTCAGTTACCTTTTTAACATTTTTGAAAGTTGTATTGAAATTTGTGTGTAAGTGTTGTTAGTTTTTGTCATTTCTTAGCTTTCTTGTATTTTAATTAAAATAATGGGAGGAAGTATGGACATAAATATACTACAAAGGAAATTAGTTAATAGTTAACAGGTAAGTAAAATGTCCATGAGAGTAAAATTGTCTCTGAGCAAATTTAAAATGGAATCACAAAAATCTAACTGCACTTGAACTTGAAACGAAAACTGGAAATTTTTGTGCTAGTAAGTCTTTCCTTCATCTACCTTTTCATTTTCATCAGTGGAACCCTTTGATTGCTCATTCTCTGCCACTCTTTTCCCTACTTGACTGATCTCATTACATGACTTCTGTTGCAGACAATGAGTGTACTAGAATTGTTTGTTCCCAGTCCGTTATTTTAAGTGTTTTCAGAAGGAAATTACTTTTGGGTTTGACGAAACGGTTTTGCCAAGTCTTTCTCTACCTGATAACACACGAATGTATAGTAGTAAAGGTGAAAATTGTAAGCTTTGTTTTTACTTTTCATCACCCTTTCCTTGTTTATGGGCTGGTATTATTTGAAAACGCCTCTTCCTTTTTGTTGTTAATGTGTAAAAACAATCCAAAGAGATAAGTCCTTGCATAGATGCCAAAAAATAAAGAGTCCCAGAGACGTTTTAATTAATAATTTATTAGATATGAAGACAAACTTGAGTTTACTTTTAAACCATAGCATTAGTGCTATGCAGTCACATCCCTTTCAGCCAGTAAAATTATGAATGAGGCAGCATCTGAGTGGTGGTATTGCCTCTGAAGCAATACTGTGGATTCAGTGTGCTGCTTTTGGTTAAAGGAAGTATATTGTGGAAGAGATACCCCAGAATAAAGTTGGTGGAAGTGTTTATTTTCTGTTTTCATCAGCAAGGTGTGGAGTGAGTTGCAGTGGCTATTGATCAGTTTACCCCATTTAATGACCCTCCACCTAGGATGGTTTTAAGCACTTAACTACAATTTAGAGACCCACAAAGAACTTAATACGGATTGTATCTTAAGATATTATTTTCATTTAATTCTCCTATGGAGAATATTACTTTGTTTTTTAATAGTTTAAGGTCAGTCTTAAAATAAATGGAGGTTTTAATGAATGTTGTATAATATTTTGTAGTAAAGGGGGTACATTGTTGAAAGGGCAAAGACTTTCTCTTTCCCTTATGTATTTAAATGTGCCAATAACCTAAATACATACTATTTTATACAATAAGATGCTACTACTAGAATTTTTTGTTGGCGTGTTCTGGACATTTTGGTTTTGATACCTCAATGATCATTGCATTTTCTGTATCTTAAGAGATGGCTCCAATTTTGTGTTTAAGCTTCAGCTTAAGTTGTTGTAAGAAGTTTATGTTCTCATTCTTTGCAGAGAATACAATATTGAGATTCTCACTGTTTTACAGATAACTGCAATTTAAATTTTATTCATTAAGTCCCTTTGCATCCCACAGACCTCTGTGAATGTTTACCCCAGTTGTATGTACCTATGTGCACGTTTATCCATTGTACATATTAGACATTTTTTGTGCTAAAATATATCAAGTGGGATTTTTGTAGCAAAACTATCTACTTTTCTGTTTCTTTACAGTGTTTTTTTGTTTGTTCTTAATTATTAACCTTCAGTTTAAACACTGGTGTATTTATTTTCTAGCAACTTGACTCTTAGAAGCCTTAGACTAATTTTCTTACAAATATTCAACCAAAAATTATAATTTTATTAAGATGTGGCCTTAAATATGGCATTCCTTGTGTTTGTAATGAGATTTTTGATTTAGAGAAATCTAAAGATTCAAGATCAAAGTTTTAAGTTGAAATAGAAAATGTGTGTTTAAATGTCTAGGCTTCTGGGAGAAAGTTCTTATGCTCTTCTTTCTTGGCATTAGAAAGAAGCAATATGAATTTTTACGAATATTCACAATATTCAGGCAATTGTATCTTATTCAGATTGATTTAGGTTTGTCTTAATCAATGTTTCTTATTTCAAATTTCAGGTGGTTGGCATTCACTATCTGAATATGCAGCTACTATGGTTTTTGTATGGGACATATTGATAGATTTTAGTTTTTTAAAGACTTCCTGCTATATTAATTAACATATTGTAATGGGAGTCTTTTAAAATATTAGAATTTAACTGAAGTCACACAAATCTTGAAATGGTAACTGCAGATAGTAAATACTACCAAGAGTTTTTCATGTGGGAGTATCCTCCACCATGGGTGTAAATGTTTTGCATTAATCTCATAATTGGACAGACCCTGCAATTAGTAATAACATTTCATTTTGAAGGTGTGTTCTTTTTGCCACACTGTTACCACGTAACACTTCTCAGAATTCTGTAAGTTAAATTATTTTAAAATACAATGGTAACTTCATGTTTATTTTTTTACTTTGAGAATTGTAGTACTCAGGTGGTATTTAATGGGACAGGATCCTTTTTAGGTAAATCATAATGTATTCTAAGGAATGCTCTATAACATTAATGACTTTAGCCTTAAAAAAAAAGGTCTATTCTTATTATTCATTCTTCCTCTGCATCCCATGGTACATTAGCAAAGTAGTTTACAACCCTGTACAGCCTTACAAAGTTGTTATACAATTTTTAATGGAAAGCCCTTAACAAAAAAATTAATGTATCATATTACTAGTATCCATGAATATTACTGAATCACAGTTTGTAAATAATGTGTCTAATACCAGAAGGCCAAAGAAAGTCTTACAATTTTAGCTATTGACTCTATGGTGACTTCACAATAAGATTTCTGTGCAAAGGTAAGGTGATGTTTGATCAAATCGGCATCTTATTGATGTCCATGAGAACTAGACTTCCATATTAGCTTCTATTAAAAAGCTCATTCCATTTTATTAAATTGTTTGTAATTGCAGTTTTGTGTTTAATGTTTACTTTGTCTTTTCTTTCTTTAGCATTTAGGTTCAGCAGTTTGCTATATGGCCATTGTTGGCCTTAAACTGCACTAGTAACAAGCATGGTATATATCTTGTGTTGAAAATAAAATAACAGTTTTGATAATACTTTGCAGTTTGTCTTTATTTTGTTTGATTTATAGTTTGTTAACTATCGTGTATGATTTTGGTAACGTACAGTATTACAAAAATTTGACCGTTGTCCGCATTTTATTTAACCAGCTTCCTACAAAGTGGTTATTTTCTTCTGTATTGACATTTTGGTGGTCTGTAAAACAGGTAATATGTGACTAAAATTAGAATTACAAACTGAAAAATTTCTAGAATATTTTATTCTTAAATCTAAAATTCAGAAAACATTCAGCCATAATTAGGGGACTATTAATCTCACTAGACTTCAATCAAGTAAAGAATTTCTCTAGATTGCAACAATATTTTTAACAGTAACAAATTGTAATCAGATCCCAGATATCTCACCGGCAAGCTTCAGGTAACGATTCTGAACAATTTGAAATAACCATATGAGAAGTAATACTGGGCCCCCCTTCCCGTGTCCCTGCTAGGATTGTGGTTCAGGTTTTGTTAGATTTTCTGTTGCTGTTTGGTATACGTTTATATTTTAAAGAAGATTGCACTCATTGGTTTCCATTTGCCCTTGAATGAGTTAAGATGCTTGTAGGAGCAGAGGACATTTGGCATTTGACTGTAAGAAAAGATTATTAGGGATGGCTTTTGACCAGATAACACACCAAACTCCGTAGGAGTTGGGGCCTGATTTAACAAAATAGGGAAAAGCTTTTTTTTATCCTTAATGAAGGATTTTTGACAGAATTTTCCCATGCTCCTAGTTTTGTTTCCTAATCATTACCATGAAAGAAGAACTATTTCTAGAAATGGTTTCCAGTATTGTTGGGTATGTCGCATTAATAACTTTAATCACCTATTGTCAGTGCCTGATAAGGGATATAGATATTCTTTAACTTTTACAATTCATATTGTTTATAGGAAAACTGTAGAAAATAGCATTTAATTCCCTATTAACTGAGACTTTTCATGAAGGAATGAAACTTCATTTGGTAAAGAGGGCAGAGAAGTGCCTAGGCAAAGAGGCTTGCACAAAAGGCCTTTTGGCAGGAAGGAACATAGTAGTAGAAATAGAAAGAATGCCAGTTTAAAGCAGAGAGTGAGGAGTATAGGGGCTCAAGAAGTAGGCAGGCACCAGACTGCAGTGCTTGTACGTCACCTTAAAGCTTGTCCAAACAACAAAGTGGTAAATTACCACAATTAGATGAGCATTTCACAAAGCTGGGCTGCAGATTAAACTAGGGAAGGATACATGAGATTGGCCGGTTACAATTAGCGGAATGGTGAGTAGGGGTTGTTAGATGCTGTTGAGGTGCTTCCAGCTCAAAGACCCTATGTGCAAAAGAAATGAAATACTGCCCGGTCCTGCACCAGCTTCACTATCATTGCCGTGCTAGAGCCCATTGTTGCAGCCACTTTGTCAGTCCATGTCCTTGAGGGTTTTCCTTTTTTTCACTGAACCTCTATAAGCATGATGTCCTCCCATGATTGACCCCTCCTGATAGCGTGTCCAGAGTATTCGGAAAGTCTTGCCACCCTCATTCTAAAGAGCATTCTCTCTGGTTGTACTTCTTCCAAGACAGGTATGTTCATTCTTCTGGCAGTCCGTGGTGTATTCGATATTCTTCATCAACACCGTAATCCAAAGGTGTTAATCCTTTGGTCTTCCTTATTCATTGTGCAGTTTTTACATACATATGAGGTGATTGAAAATACCATGGCTTGGGTCAGGCACCATAGTTTTCAAGGTGACAACTTTGCTTTATAACACTGTAAAGAGGTCTGCAGCAGATTTGCCCTGTGCAACATGTCTTGATTTTTTGACTGCTGCTTCCATACGTGTTGATTGTGGATCCAAGTAAAACTCCTTGACAACTTCAAAATTTTCTCCATTTACTATGATGTTGCTAATTGGTTCAGTTGTGAGGATCTTTGTTTTCTTTCTGTCCAGGTATCAGCCATACAGAATACAGTAGCCTTGGATCATCAGTGTTTGAAGCTCTCTTTGCTTTCAGCAAGCAAGGTTGTGTTATCGGCACATTACAGTTTGTTAACGAACCTTCTTCCAATCTTGATGCTGTGTATTTCATATTGTCCATCTTCTTGAATTATTTGCCAGCATGCAGATTGAATAAGTATGGTGAAGGATGCAACCCTGAAGCACACCTTTCTTGATTTTAAACCGTGTGGTATCCCCTTGCTCTGTTTAATGACTGCCTCTTGGTGTATGTATAATCTCCTCATGAGCACAATTAAGTGTTCTGAAATTCCCATTCGAAATGTTATCCATAATTTGTTGTGATCCACACAGTCAAATGTCTTTGCATTGTCAATAAAATACAGGTAAACACCTCTCTGGTGTTGTCTGCATTCAGCCAAGGTGTATCTGACATCAGCAGTGATATCCCTCTTTCCATGTTGTCTTCTGAATCTAGCTTGAATTTCTTGCAGTTCCCTGTCAATGTACTACTGCTGCAACTGCTTTTGAATGATTTTCAGCAACGTTTTACTTGTGTGTGATAATAATGATGTTGTTTGATAATCTTCGCATACTGTTGGATCACCTTTCTTTGGAATGGGCACAAATGAATCTCATCCAGTCAGTTGGCCAGATAGCTGTCTTCCAAATTTCTTGGCATAGACAAGTGAGTGCTTCCAATGTTGGATCTGTTTGTTAAAACACCTCAATTGGTATTCTGTCAATTCCTGGAACCATGTTTTTCACCATGTCTTTGGTGCAGCTTGTATTTCTTCCTTCAGTGCCGTTGGTTCTTGATCATATGTTACCTCTTGAAATCTTTGAACCTTGACCAGATCTTTCTGGTACCGTTGACTCTCTATTCCTTCCACCTTCTTTTGATGCGTCCTGCGTCGTTTAGTATTTTCCTCATAGAATCCTTCAGTATTACAACTTGAGACTTGAATTTTTTCTTCAAGTTTGGAATTTCTTCATCAGTTTTTTCAGCTTGAGAAGTGCCGAGCATGTTCTTCCCCTTTGGTTTTCTAACTCCAGGTCTTTGCATATTGTAATACTTTGTCTTCTCGAGCCGCCCTTTGAAATCTTCTGTTTTGCTCTTTCATTTCTCCATTTCTTCCATTTGCTCTAGCTACTCTACATTCAGGTGCAACTTCCAGAGTCTCTTGTGACATCCATTTTGATCTTTCTTGTCTTTTTAATGATCCTTTTCCACCTTCATGTGTGATGTCCTTGATGTCATCCCATGACTTGTGTGGTGTTTGATCATTAGTGTTCAATGCATCAAATCTGTTCTTGAGATGATTTCCAAATTCAGGTGGAATATAATCAAGGTTGTGTTTGGCTCTCATGGACTTGTGTTAATTTTCTTCAGCTTGTGTTTAAACTTGGCATATGAGCAGTTGATGATCTGTTTCGCAGTCTGCCCCTGGCCTTGCTCTGACTGATGATATTGAGCTTTTCCATTGTCTCTTTTCACAGATGTAGTCAATTTGATTACTGTGTTTCCCATCTGACGAGATCGACATGTAGAGTCGCGTTTATGTTGGTGAAAAAGGTATTTGCAGTGAAGAAGTCACTGGCCTTGCAAAATGCTATCCTGTGGCCTCCAGCATCGTTTCTATCACTAAGGCCATATTTTCCAACCACTGATCCTTCTTCGTTTCCAGCTTTTGCATTCCAGTCACTAGCAGTCATCAGTGCCTCTTGATTGCATGTTTGATCAGTTTCAGACTGCAGAAGTTGGTAAACTTCAGTTTCTTCATCTTTGGCCTTAGCAGTTGGTGGTTAAATTTGAATAATAGTCGTATTAACTGGTCTTCCTTGTAGGTGTATGGATATTATCCTATCACTGACAGCGTTGTACTTCAGGATGGATCTTGAAATGTTCTTTTTGACGATGAATGCGATGCCATTCCTCTTCACTACGTCATTCCTGGCATTGAGGACCATAGGATTGCCTGATTCAAAATGACCAATACCAGTCCATTTCTGCTGAATAATGCCTAGGGTGTTGATATTCCAAATTACCTGCCTGTTCCCCCCCCCGCCTTTTTTTGGCTACCTCCACCATAAGTTGTTTTAAGCTTTATTGATACCTGAGCCGTAAACATTTAAGAATATATTGAAATGTTCATTTCCATAAACATCGAGGTCCCTACTCAGTACAAAATACTGTGCTAGGTGTTTGTATAATACAGGTCATAGCAACTTAGCAACATCTTATTTTTATTTTTTAAAGTGGCATATATTAGTACTTGCAAAGTTTTTCACATACATAATTACTATTGTTAGGTATAAGGTAGATATAACAGTAGTGGGAAATTTGGCATTGAGTCAAGAATTGGCCCCCACCCCAGTCCAGTATAAAACTTGAGGCTGTGTACCATTACAGTTCTCTTTTTCCTCAAAAACAGTTTAAGTCATTTTACATCATTACCTTTTCAGCTTTCCCCAAACAAGGGGAAGGAAAACCTTTTCTTAAATAAAAACAAAATGCAAGCGTCTGAGCATTTGATTTATTATAAGAACACATGGTATTTGTTAGAAAGTTGTTTTTCAGAGTGTAAAGACTGGAACTAATAGTTACTGAATTTGGTGATGACTAGCATTTCACAGTTAATAGTAGGGGATACTGCATGGTTTAGAATCAGGGAAGATGTGTGTCAGGGCTGTTTCACCATACTTACTCAACCTGTATGCTGAGCCATATAATCCAAGAAATGACTATATGAAGAACATGGCGTCATGATTGGTGGAAGACTCATTAACAACCTGTGATACGCAGATGATATAATCTTGCTTGCCGAAAGTGAAGAGGACATGAAGCACTTACTGATGAAGATCAAAGACAGTATGGATTATACCACAACATAAAACAAAGACTGTCACAACTGGACCAATAAGCAACATCTTGATAAATGGAGAAAATTCTGAAGTTGTAAAGGATTTCATTTTACTTGGATCCACAATCAATACCCCTGGGAGCAGCAGTCAGGAAATCAGACGATACATTGCAATGGGCAAATCTGCCGCAAAAGACCTATTTAAAGTATTAAAAAGCAAAGATGCTACTTTGAGGACTAAGGTGAGCCTGACCCAAGCCATGATATATTTAGTCACCTCATGAATGGGAAAGCTGAGCGATGAATAAGGAAGGCAAAGAATTGATACCTTTGGATTATGGTGTTGGCAAAGAATATTGAATATACCATGGACTGCTAGAAGAATGAACAAATCTATCTGGGAAGAAGTACAGCTAAAGTGCTCTTTAGAAGCAAGGATGGCGAGACTTCATCTCACTTTGGACATGTATCAGGAGAGACCAGTCCCTGGAGAAGGACATCATGGCAGATGGTCAACAAAAAAGAGGAATACCCTCCATGAGATAGATTGACACAGTGGCTGCAACAGTGGGCTCAAACATAGCAACGATTGTGTGGATGGTGGAGGACTGTGCAGTGTTTCGATCTGTTGTACATAGGGTTGCTGTAAGTTGGAACTGACTCAGGGGGTACCTAACAATAGCAAGCATATCTTAGGTTATCCATTGTAAATACAACCAGCATGTATTTTGGAAACCCTGGTGGCATAGTGGTTAAGAGCTACGGCTGCTAACCAAAAGGTCAGCAGTTTGAATCCAGCAGGTGCTCCTTGGAAACCCTCTGGGGCAGTTCTACTCTGTCCTTTAGGGTCACTATGAGTAGGAATCAACTCGGTGGCAACAGGTTTGGCTTGTTTTTGGTTTTTTTTGGCATGTATTTTGATATGTTCGTGTATATATATATGCTGATGTGGATCAATTAGAAATATATTAAGCATTATTAAGAGGAAGATTGTTGAAGCTGGTCTTCCTGCAGCTTGCTAGGGGCTCCCCCACCATTGGAAAGGTAGAGCACTACTTTGGGAAAGATATTTCAAAAAGGAGCTACAAGTAAGTGTCAGCTGCTGGAAGCTAGGGGAATCCTTCCCAGGCTGCACAGATTGGGCCAATATCAATTATGTCAGGAAAAAAAAGATTAATATTTAGAAATCTAAGTGAGCTCTTATATTTCACATTACTTGTGAACATGTTGTGTGTATGCACATTTGTTCTGAGAGACTACCTGCCTGTAAACTTCTTTAGCAGTTTTTAAGTTCAGGACTGTTCATAATATTGTCCTTGACTTTCTGCATGATCCAGGCACATTGAAGTGGGAAGGAAGATGAATGGCACAGCTCTTCATTCTGTTGTCTCAATTCAGAATTCCAAGGCAGTACTAGACAAAAGGTTAAACAGGAGAAACAGCAGACTAAGAAGTGTGTAAGCAGTAAATGTAAATTTAAGTTAAACTTTACATCATTTATGACACCTTACATTAACTGCCTTTTTCTGCTAACTGACCAATTACCAGTCCTGAGCGAATCTGAAAACAACAAATTCTATCCTCAATATACCTGTCAGTGTAAGCAGGGGTAAGAAATGGGAGAAGATAACTTCAGGTCAGTTATTGCCCAGGAATTCTGAATTGGGGTGAGAGGGGAGTTGTTAATAAGTGGTAAGCTTTCCAAAAATGTTACACCCGTCCACCTTATATCTAACAGGATAGCTTAGCTATCAATATCTACATGCTTGTTTTCAAATTTGTTTCCAATTCAGACCTTTCTTCCAAACTGGAGACCTAATTGCCTACTGGACATCTCTACTTGTTTATCTAATAGACATCTCAAACAGCTTGCCAAAGCTGAACTCATAATCGTCACCTTCACCCCCATCTGTCTAACCCACAGCCTTCTCCAGTAGCTAACATCAGTACCGTCATTTCAGTTACTTAGGCTCAAAGCTTTGAGATTATTCTTGACTCCTCATACCCTACATTTAATATATCAGGAAATCTGTTGCCCTCACCATGGGAAAATACCTAAAACCTGACTGCTTACTACTGCTTACTACTGCTTCCACTCCTTTTATCCTGATCCATTCCACTATTATCCTTTGCCTGCATTATTGCAATAATTCATAATACGTTTTCCTGCTTTCTGCCATTTCCTCCACACAGTCTTAGCACAACTGCCAGAGTTCATATGTCTATGTTCCAAGCACTGTTGTGGCTCCCCATTTCTATCAGAAAAGTTGCAGTCCTTAGAAGTTTCCTTCATGATTTAGCCCCTATATGGAATCCCTGGTGGTACAAAGAGTTAACCAAAAGGTTGAGCCTGACTGTCTACTAATGAAAATCAGCCGTTGAAAACCCTATCGGGCACAGCTCTACTCTGACACACATTGGGTCTCCATGAGTCAGAATCAATAGCAACTATTACTGGTACCTCTGACAATTTCCCAATACCTTCCAGCCTGCCTCTGAGTCTTTACATGGACTGTTTACTCTGCTTGGAATGCACTGGATATCTACCTGCCAAGTTTCATCTGAGGCTTATTTTCACCATTCTGTTGAGAAATGGAATCCACTGCCTCCCCTTATACTGTTTTATCCTTTAATTTTTTCCAGGCATTTATCACCTAACAATATATAGTTGTGTTTGTTGTCCATTAGAATGGAATGCCCCGTGAAAAGTAGGGATCTTGTTTTCTGTTAAATTCCAAGTGCCCACATCAGTGTGTGCCACATAGTAGATATTCAGTAAATATTGAGTGTCCTTTAAGTATAGGTCTACCTATTATTTTTTAGCTTAAGTGAATACTACAACAGTTGTAAGCTAATTGAACAGCAATTTTTTGACATCTTTATCGAGTCCAAAGTTCTCAGTGAACTTCGTTTTCAATGAACCAATCATCTTTGCACTTGTGTTTCATTGGTTCACATATTAAGTATGAATTCACAGAAAATGTATTATTAATGTAGTTTAGGAACAAACTGAATACACATAATAGCAGAAATTCGTGGACATGTATGTCATGTGAATAAGTTTTATAGAGGGCATGGATAGGTTTGTGGGGGAAGTTCAGGGCTTTTACAGTATTACTATCATTTCTTTACATCATTAAATGATCTAAAACCTTGCTACCAGAAGTGTGGTCTGCAGATGAGCAATATGGCATCACTCATACTGCCTACAAATGCAGAATCTGAAGTCACACCCCAGATGTATTGAGTCAGAATCTACCTTTCTGCAAGATCCCCAGGTGATCTGTATGCACATTTAAGTTTGACATTGTTTTCGCCCACTATCTTTAATGGCTGCCTGATACATCAACTTGGAGTCATACCATAATTTTAACCAGTTCCTTTGTTTTTTTTTTTTTTTCTGTTGTTGGGTATCAGGCTATTTCACTGTATTTTCCACTAGTATAAAGGATACTGGAGCCCTGGCGGCACACGTTAAGCAGTTGGAATACACCAACCACTCTTTGGAAACCCTGTGGGGCAGTTCTACCCTGTCCTGTAGGACGGCTATGGGTTTGGGTTATTATGAAGGATACTGCAATGAAAATCCTTATAAGTAAACTTTAGTCCACATCTCTGTTTTCCAAAAATTAGTTACTTGGAGTGCTTCATTCAATGAGTGAGCACTTAAGGCTTTTAATACATGAAATTGCCCTGTGATTTACCATCACCCCAGTGGTATGAAATGGTGTATTTCTCCACATCCTTCTCAGTAATGACCGCTTTAAAAAAAATCTTCCAGTTTTGGAGGTGAAAACTGGTATCTCGTTTTTAAATATTTTAGGATTTTTAGAAAGGCTTAAATATTTAAAAAATAATTTTTAATTGTCTTAGTAATTCTTAAAATAGTTTTAAATGGTGTGTGCTGCCATCTAGTGATAGGTTTATGTAAATGACTCAAAAACCTTATATATTGCAGTCACATTTGTACTGTGAAGTTCACATGTATGAAAATACTCTATATATATTTATTTAGGAGTCTGTGGCTTAACAGATGGAGTGGGAACCCATTCCTTTTAGGGCAATCATATAGGCAATTCTAATGGCAATTCTTTTGTAAAAATGGAGACTAATTGGCGGTATGAACTTGACTCAGATTCAAAGTTTCCTCCATCATCTCCTAAAACTGTCCAGAACAACAGGGGGGAAAAGAACCTGCAAGTAGTTTCAGCAAAACTAAATTAACAGACCAGTATCCGCAAGTGCCAAAATATGTTGGTGTCTAAAACAGGTATAAATGGACAGAGAACTATTGGAGTAGCGGAGGAGGGAAAGGAGCTCCTAGAAAGGACTGGCAAGGATATGCAGTCTGACCTGTTTGGCATTGGGCTTATACAGAGATACTAAGGGGAAAAAATGAGAAAGAGCAGCAAAACTTGGCATCAGACAAAAGACCAGAAGAAACATTTTATGGAGAAGATGGAAATTACAACCAAATATCAGTACTATCTTCAGACACAGACAATAGTGGCTCCTGCTCTGAGTCCCACATTTTAGACGAACCTACATATAACAAGCATGCAAATTTGTTAAAAAACATATAGGCATCTCTATTAGTTCAGATCTGGCGCTTAGTGCTGGCACGACACAACTAACTACAACATCTGCTCTTGTGAATAACACCAGTCCCTAAGGAAATACTCCAAATCATTTGTCCAGTATCCTCAAAACAAAAGACAACTGTATCCCAACACCATGTAGATTTGCAGGCTGTGCTGCTGCTAACAATGCTTCGTGTGGCTCAGGATTATGTGAAAATGTTGTGACAGTAGGACTGCCCCAAACGGTTTCTTAGGCTGTAATCTTTATAGCTGCAGGTTGCCAAATCTTTTCCCTGCAGAACTGCTGGGTGGGCTCAGACCACAACTTTTTGGTTAGCAGTTGAGTGTGCAGCCATTGCACCACCAGGGCTCCTTATGTGAAAGTAGGATAACATTAATAATCGTGCTGAAATAAGGAGCCCCCGTGGTGCAGTGGAGAGGAGTTTGGCTACTAACCAAAAGGTCGGCAGTTCAAATCCACCACCTGCTCTTTGGAAACCCTATGGGGCAGTTCTACTCTGCCTTATAGGGTAGCTGAGTCGGAATCGACTTGACAGCAACTTATTTATTTATTTATTTTTTGGTGCTGAAATAGACAAAAAAAATTCCTGGGATAAATATATAACTTATGAGATATGTGTGCTTATTTCTTATGCAGACTTTGTTGGTCTGTCTACAGAACACTTAAACGTGCAATAATATTAAATTTAATTATCTTTGATATTTACTGAATTCAATCAAAAACCACAGCTTTACACATTTTTCTATTTTGTTTTGAAATTTGTCAAGGTAGAACATATTTCTTTTTTTAGCTTTTTAAGCATGATTTATAACTTTTAATTTAGACGTATGGTTGATGACACCCATTTGTACCCTTGTCCCAGGCCCTACAAATGTAAAGAGTGCACCTATCAAACATTTTACTGTGAACTAAATCAGCAGACAATGAAGCAATTGTTGCTGCTGTTATCAGGTCAAAGCAAACATGCAAGAATATGGGGTAGAAATGGCCAAATGACAACAGGAGATGAAATATGCAATGACAGACTGAGGAAGGAAAAAAGTAAAACCACCATATAGATGAAAATAAAATTGAAAAGAGCACAAGAGAGACAGATACTTTTTTTAAAGTTAATTGTTTTTCAAGAAGGATTTAAACATTACAGAAATAGGACCCAGGCAGGCAAAGGAAATCTGACGTTCATAACTGAAGTTAGAAGTTGTAAGAATTTCCTGAACTAAAGGTTCACATCTATATATATACGTTGGGAAGCATCCCATGTACTAGGAAGTACCAATCCGAGATGATTAACACAGAGTTCTCTCTCCAGCAATGGTAGAATAGATGGTTTAGGCCTACTCTGTCACAGAAAACAACTGGAAAAGCTGGTGAAAGCATACATCTATTTCAAAGCATCAGAAAGCAAGAGCTGCATAAGGAATTGTAGGGTCAAGATCAATGAAAGTAGAGAAGCCCAGAGATAGGAGTCTGGTTATTTGAGGCCACCTCTCTCTGCCAATTCTGAAAGTGGAGGCCAAGAGATCTAGAAGCTAATCAGTTTTTAGCAGATATGCAGAGCTGAAGAAGGAGAACTGGAGTTGAGGGCTCCAAGGAGAAAGAACCCTGTTAATATACCTCAGGTATTCGTTTGGAACCTCAAAGGATTCATTTGACTTCAAATTATCTCAGTCCCTGTTTGGATTAAGGGGATTAAGGAGAACTGAAGTCTCTAGTTGGTACAGTTATTGCACTCGGCTGCTAACCAAAAGGTTGGAGGTTCAAGTCCTCCCAGGCGCACTTCAGAAGTTCTGGCAGTCTACTTCAATCAGCTATTGAAAACCCTATGGAGCACAGTTCTACTCTGACACACGTGGAGTCACCATAAATTGGAGTCAGCTCCATGGCAACTGGTTTTGATTAGTGACATTAGCCTGCCTACCTGCCAGAGGCAAAAGTGAATTATCTGGAGGAAGATTAACATCATAGCTTCCAGCTATCTATAGTTTTTCAATTAAAATGTGTGGCACCCAATCAAAAATAGCCTGACTTACCAGAAGACAAGTCATGGATGAAAAGTAAGCAAAACAACAGAATGGAAAAGGCCTACAAGGGATCTGACAATCTAAGCCAGGGCTCAGCAAACTATGGTCCAAAGGCCAAATCTGGCCCACTGCTGGGTTTTGTAAATAAAGGTTAATTGGAATACAGCTCTGTTCATTCAGTTATGTATTGTCTGTGAGTACTTTTGCAGAGTAACTAGTTGCAACAGAGAGACTGATATCTCACAAAGTCTAAAATACTCTCTAGCCATTTACAGAAAAGGTTTGCTGATAACTTGATCGAAGCATTCACCTCAAGAAAATACAAACACGAAGCAAATTAAAGAAAATAGATGGGAGATAATTATAAAAGCAGAAATTAGTGAATTTCACATCATTCTTCAAAAAAAAAATTTTTTTTTATATTGCCCTCTCTTCCCATTACCTGTACATTATGCCACTTGAAGTTATCTCACAGCTCTCTGATGCTCTATTCATTTTTTGGATTCCCCCCCCCCCCGTGTTTAATTTTTGATCATTTCTGCTGCTATGACTTCGAGTTCTTTTTTTTTTTTCCCCCCTGCAGTGTCTAATCTGTCATTAGTCCTATCCAGTATGTTTATCTCAGGTAGGTTTCATCTCTAGAAGTTCAATATGGGTCTTTTTTTTTTATATATATTATCTGTCTCTAAATTTTTTTGGATACATGGAATACAATTATAATAACTTAATAAATATCCTTCTTTGCTAATTCTAACAACTAAAGTGGCATTTTTTAATCTCTTCTTCCTTTTTATTTTCCCTTTCCTGAACAATTTGGTCCAAAAGCCATTAGGTGGGCAAAGTACGGCCAGCGTCTGCACTTATGATGGGGAGGGGGGGATGTGGTACCCCCAGTGGGGTATCAGCTCGAACAAGCTGAGGAGTGTGACTATGTGGAGGAAGGGGCAGCCTAACATGGCATATCAGAGCCCGAGAAGATTGAGAAGGGCATCCCCTCAGTGAAGTGGCCTGGTGTGGGATGTCAGCTTGAGCAGGGTAAAGAGGATGTCCTAATAGATAGGCAGCCTGGGATAGCAGTGTCAGAGCCCAAGAGAGTATCTCCATAGAAGGATGACCTGGTCTCACCTGAGCAGGGTGAAGAGGGAGTCCTTGGCAGGAAGCTGGCCCAGTGTATGGTGTCAGAGCCCAAGCCCGGTAATGAAACTGCCCACATGGGGGCAGCATTGCATAGGTTGTCGAGCCCAAATAGACTGAGGAGGGCTTTTGTGTGGAAGGAATAGCCTGGTGTGTGGAAAGGAGAAGAGGTTGTCATAGCCCAACCAGGGTAATAAGATGTCCCATGGAGAAGCAGCCTTGTGGGGTGTTAAAGCCCAAGTGGAATGAGGAAGAGGTCCATGATGGAGGGCATCTTAGCATGGGGAGTCAGTCTGAGTAAGGTGAAGGACAACCTGTTGTGGGGTGCCACAGCCTAACTGGGGTGAGGGCATATATGCATGGAAGTGACCCAGGATGGGGTGTCAGACCGTGAACATGGTCATGAGGGTGCGCACACAGGGGCAATCCAACACAGTGAGTCAGAGGCTAAGCAGTGTGAGGAGGTCATCTGTTGGGGGGGGTGCGGGTGGGGGGCACGACGGGGAAGTGGCTGATGTAATGTCAGAGCTGAAGCAGGGAGAGGAGATGTCTGCCTGGGTAAGAGGGTAGCAGCAGAGATGGGAGATTGATTACATGGGTCGGAGAACTGATTAAATAGGAAAATGGAAGACAAATTTGTCACTGAGAAGTGAGTTAAAAATATAGAAAGGGTGAAAACTAGAATGAATCCTATGGCTTTGTATTGGAGTTTTATGGACATGCATACATATATATTTCCTAGCTCTGTCCATTGAGAGGGCCTGGGAACAGTGACCCTTAATATCAGTGAGCATAGCTAGTATTCAGACCTTGGCTTCTAAAAGTAACCAGGGCTGCTTTCCTTGCACCAGCCCCCAAACCAGCCATTCCTGCTTAGAGGAATGGCTGGTTTGGGGGCTGGTGCAAGGAAAGTGAATGGTAAGAATGGAACATCTTGTACCAGTAAGCAAGGAGGTATGCAAGGAATGATAAAGACCTATCAAAAGGACCCAAAAGCCAGGTAGAATGAGTGCCCCTCTGGCCAAATTGGGAAAATTTAGGGCAACAAAGGAAGCGATAGTAAAAAAGCTTCAAAAAGATTTTTAACACATTGTAAAAACAAGCCATGAGCCCATACAGATACAAAAAAATAATTAATTGGGGGCTTAATGAGGAACGGGATTATTGGCATAGTTTCAAATATCTCCCCACAAGGTACTTGCCAACTGAAAGGGGAAAAGTTTAATTTTTGCAGTATGGACACCTTGCAGACATCACCTTAATCAACTAATCGAAGTGAATATCATCAGTAATGGGACAAATGGAAACTGCATTGAGAACACAGCCTAATATCTGTAATATTCCCACCAAAGATACATAATCTGAATCTAGACATGAGGAAAAATCAGATGAATGCAAATTGAGTCACGTTTTTACAAAACTGGCCATTATCTTCAAAATTGTCCAGGTCATGAAAGTCAAGAAAAGACCAAGGAACTGTTCCAGCCTCAAAAGGACTAAAGAAATATGACGAAGTCAATGCATGATTGTAAACTGGATCCTTTTGCTGTAGAATAAGTTATTGAGATAATTAGCGAAACTATAATGGAGTCTTAGAATCAGACAATAGTATAGATGTTAATTTTTTTATTTTGATGGTGGTTAGGTGAGAGAATATCCTTGTTTGTGGGAAGTACACGTGAAGTATTTAGGAGTGATGGGCATCAGTTCAGCAATTTATTCTCAAATGATTGGGGTGGGAGTTACAATATTTTTTCAAATTTCCTGTAAGCCTATAATTGAACAATTAATGGCATATTTGAACTTTATTAAATTTTAGATTAAACTTGTTCCTTCTTTGTGCTCGGGTTTCTCTTCAAGTCTTTGCAGATATATTGTAGAGGCCTTAAAATGTTTGACCCCATTTTGTAAAATTTGAACAGCTTTATAGTGGACAGACCATCTAAGTTGGAATGTGTTTTTAGAATACTTCATCTGCAAAATGAACCTGAAAAGAACACAGATAACGATTGTGAAGTATTGAATAAAGGTCAACAATTCCAGGTATTGCAGCAGCATTTTCTTTAGTGAGATTAAGGAAACTAGCTGGACAGAACACATACTGTGTACTTAAATAAGGAGTGCTTTGTTCACACCTTTCATAACTATGATACAGAACTGACCAGAAATGTAATTCAATAGTAGGTTAAAATCATCCAGAACTTCCTTCATCTGTTGAATAAAGTCATAGCTAGATAGTTTTTAGTTGAAAAGAAAACTAAAAACCACTCATAAGGTTAGGATTTTCCGTCATGACTGTATTACACAATCACAAGCTATCCGTGATATATCTGGCATAAAATCTTTAACAATGAACTATTTATTTGATGTCTTATTTTCTTTACCAGTTAATTTTACACATATTTTTCCATTGCTTTGATTAATTCTTTATAAACTTTTTTGGATAAATTTTAAATTTGCTTTTTTCATTTTAGTAGTTTTCCAAATGCTCATGGATTAAAAGCAACAATTATTTGGATGATTCCTATAAAATCTTTGTTATTTAAGAATGTTCATTTTGACCTCTGAAAGGAAATTCTGTTTTGCTTAAAGATCATAATAACCATACTATTATTATTCAGAATAATACTGGATGTTCCTTTTTGTCTTATTTTCAAGACTTTGATCCAGTTGATGTGCAATCCAAGTCAACATAGCCTTGTTGTGCTCTTTAAAATCTTTTTGATTGCAAGAGTTCTGAAAATATTCACCCAGTCAGAAAACCCATCTAGTGTAACAATGTCTATCTTGGCTTTTACAAAAAATTACAAGGAAAACAATATGTGCAGCCTTTAGTCTAAACATAGGCTAGCCAAGACCTCATAACAGTTTAACTATGAAAAAATTTTTTCTCCAAAATATTTATTTGATCCTGTGCAAAGAGGAAAAAAGGAAGATCAAAAGACTAAAAATGTGCGTTTATGTTTGCCTATTCCTGTCCGAATGCAGATTTGAAGGATACAAAGCTATTATATCAGTTATCTTAGGGGAATCAGATTAGATAGGGGTCAGAAAGACTATTATGTTTTTTTAAACATTTATACATTGATTTAATTATTAATAGCATGTATTGGAAAAAATATATAATATGCATTAATAATTATGTGTAATACAAGGAGTCCTTGGGTGGTACAATCAGTTATGCACTCAACTGCTAGCCAAAAAATTGACAGTTTGAACTTACCTGAGGCACCTTGGAAGACAGGCCTGGCAATCTGCTTCCAAAAGGTCACACCCTAGGAAACTGTAGAACCATTCCACTCTGCACACATGGGGTTGCCATGAGTCAGATTGACTCAATGGCAGCTAACAACAATATATGTAATATGTGTGTAAATACGTATTATATAATTTTATCTATAAATATATAAATAATATACATGTACACACTTCCGTGTGTATCTGAAACTTTTTAATCCACCTCTACAATTTTGGTAATTTAGCCTAAAAGATTGTTTATATGCTCGAAGATATACATTCAAGAATGTTCATGGGATAATATATTTTAAGTATAAAATAAATATACACTAGTCTATACTGATAACCCTGGTGGTATAATGGTTAAGAAAGAGCTACGGCTGCTAACCAAAGGTCAGCAGTTCAAAATCACCAGGCGCTCCTTGGAAACCCTATGGGGTAGTTCTACTCTGTCTGATAGGGTAGCTATGAGTTGGAATTGACTTGATGGCAATGGGTTTGGTTTTTTTGAATTTATACTGATAAAAGTAATTGATATGAATAATTGATTATCTTACAGTTCTGGAGGTCAGAAGCCTGAAATGGTTCTCTCTTGGATAAAATTAATGGGTCAGTGGGGCTGCATTCCTTTCTGGAGGCTCTAGGGGAGAATTTGTTTTCTTGTCTTTTCTAGCTTCTAAAGGCCTCCCTTCTTTCCTTGGCTGTTTGTCCTACTCCATCTTCAAAGCTGGTAATGGCCAGTCAATTCTTTCTCACATTGCATCACTCTGACACTAACTCTTCGGATTCTCTCTTCCATATTTAAGGACTCTTGTGATTACTTTGGAAACCCTGGTGACGTAGTGGTTAAGTGCTATGGCTGCTTACCAAGAGTTCGGCAGTTCAAATCCGCCAGGCGCTCCTTGGACACTCTGGGGCAGTTCTACTCCGTCCTATAGGGCCGCTATGAGTCGCAATCCACTCGACAGCAGTGGGTTTGGTTTGGGTTTTGGTGATTACTTTGTGCCCACTTCGATAAGCCAAGATAATCTCCTTATTTTAAGGTCAGCTGGTTAGCAACCTTAATTCCAGCTTGCCATGTTCTGAGAATTGGGACATGGACATCTTTGGGAGGCCTTTATTCTGTCTACCACACATTAAAAAAAAAAAAACCCCAGTGCCGTCGAGTCGATTCCGACTCATAGCGACCCTATAGGACAGAGTAGAACTGCCCCATAGAGTCTCCAAGGAGCGCCTGGCGGATTCAAACTGCCCACCCTTTGATTAACAGCCATAGCACTTAACCACTATGCCACTAGGGTCTCCGCCTACCACACATACAAAAAAAAAAAACCAAACCCATTGCCATCCAGTCGATTCTGACTCATAGCGACCCTATAGGACAGGATAGAACTGCCGCATAGAGTTTCCAAGGAGCGCCTGGCATATTTGAACTGCCGACCTTTTGGTTAGCAGCTGTAGCACTTAATCACTACATAGCTTTGCCTAAATTCAAGGTGGGTGGGAAGTGTAATTCTGCCACATTCCTGGAAGAAAGAGGGAAACAAGTATTTGTGAACAGCCTTAATGACTTCTACAATGGCCTTAAAATTAATTACTGTATAAGAGAGGACATCACAAATCCAAATGCCTTCATGAATCGAATAAGTGATGTAAATGAGAGAAATAGCCAGTTGGGAGTGATGGGGACTGGGCCAAACTAGAGAGTGCATGTTCTAGCTAAAGGACTTAGCAGCTTCTTAGTTCTGGCTGCTTTGTATCTTGAAGAAATGCAGGCCCAGAATTGGTACATGTTCTCACTTCTTGAGAGAAGCAGCACATTTCAGATTTTTGTATGAAATCTCATTTTAAAATTTTGGTGACCAGTTGAAATTTTAAATAACAAACAACGCACCTGGACACCCTTTTAGCTCAGTAATGAAGTCACTCCTGAGGTTCACCCTTCATCCAAAGATTAGACAGGCCCATAAAACAAAACGAGACTAAAGGTGCACAGGGGCAAGGCGTAGAAGGCAAGAGGGGACAGGAAAGCTGATAACAGGGAACCCAAGGTGGAGAAGGGAGAGTATCGTTGACATGTTGTGGGGTTGTTAACCAATGTCATACAACAATATGTGTGCTATTTCATGAGAAACTAGTTTGTCCTGTAAACCTTCATCTAAAGTACAATTAAAAAAACACGCTTCAGGCCAAACAAATGCACATCTCTGGGTCATATTGAGCTCATGGGATGCCAGTATTCAAACGCTTATTGAAATTTTAGTTGTATGCTCAGATCAGCTTCTGAAGTTTTGAGAGCAGTCTTTAAACTCACATGCTTTAATTTTTTTTCTCCCATCTTAAAAAAAGAAACAAAAATAACCCAAATCCCTGAAGCCTCTTCTACCTACTAGTTGACTGAGTCACTTCACATCTTTGGCTCTCTTGTCTTCTAACTTTCTATACTCTGGATGACCCCATTTACTTCAATATTTTCAACTACTACCTATATGCCGATGACTCTCAAATGGCTCTTCTTATAGTCAGTTTAAAGGCAAGAATAGTCAATAGGGCTTTGACTGTGATGGAATAACAGGATATGGACTTATCTTCCTTCCATAAAAACCTAGAAAAGTGGACAAAATATTTTTTAAAAGACTTTTATGACATTGGACAACAGGTATCCCAGGACTGATCCCCGAGACAAAGAAAGTAGGTGAAGTGGACCCTGCATGGCCCCAGTTTTTCACCTACGGGTACATCTGGATACAGAGCAGGAAGAGGGATCCCAAGCAGAGTTGAGACAGATGGAGAGACTAAGATAGCAAGAATTAGGAGAGCAGAGTTCCAGAGAAGAGAGAGATACCCAGAAAAAGATACAGAAATCTGCATAGTGACCTTGAGTCTTTTTTTGTTGTTACTAAAAGCATACACAGCAAAAGACACCAATTCAACAATTTCTTCATGTATGATTCAGTGACATTGATTACATTCTTCAAATTGTGCATTCTTGCCCTCCTTTTCCAAATTGTTCTTACCCCATTAACATGAACACACAGCCTCCTAAACTCCTTGAGTCTTTGCTGAATACCAACCTGTGCTTGAGTAGAGTAGAACACAAGCCTAGCCAGAGAACAACTGGGGAGCTACACTACCTGATTTGAAGACTTACTATAATGGCATAATGGTTAAAAAGTATAGCTGCTAACCAAAGGGGCAGCAGTTCAAATCCACCAGCTGCTCCTTGGAAATGCTATGGGGCAGTTCTACTCTGTCCTATAGGGTTGCTATGAGTCAGAATCAACTCGATGGCAATGAGTTAGGTTTTGGTTTAGATAGATCAGTGAAACAGAATGGACTATTCAGAAATAGATCCACACCTCTGTAGTCAATTCCTTTTTGACAAAGGTGCCAAGGAAATTCAATGAGAACAGGAGAGTCTTTTAAACAAATGTTACCAATGTAACAATAGAAAAAAATAAACCTTGACCCTCACCTCGTACTGTAAATGAAAGTTAACTCAAGATAGATCCTAGACCAAAATATAAAGCTAAAACTATAAAATGTCTAGAAGAGAAGATTGGAAAAAAAATCTCTGAAACCTCACAGTTAAGCAAAAATTTCTTAAATAGGACACAGAAAGCACAAACCATAAAAGAAAAACTGATAAATTGGACTTCATAAAAAAACTATTGTTATTTGAAAGATATTCTTTATAAAAATGAAAACGCAATTTGGAAACCAAAATTGCACAATCGTTTTGGAAAAGGTTATGGTGCTTCCTTAGAAAGCTAGAAATAGAAATACCATGTGATCCAGCAATCCTACTCCTAGGGATATATCCTAGAGAAATAAGAGCTGTCACACGAATAGACGTATGCATACCCACGCTCGTTGCAGCATTGTTCACAATAGCAAAAAGATGGAAACAATCTAGAAGTGACTTCAGATTCATCCATGTTGTGAGATGCTTCCCAGATTCATCATTGTTCTTTATCATTGCGTAATACTCCATTGTGTATATACACCATAGTTTGTTTATTTATCCATCCATCTGCTGATTCTAACTCACAAAAAAAGACCAGACTTACTGGCCTGACAGAGACTGGAGAAACCCCTGAAGTATGGCCCCCGGACCCCATTTTAGCTCAGTAATGAAGTCATTCCTGAGGTTCATCCTTCAGCCAAAGATTAGATGGGTCCGTAAAACGAAATGAGGCTAAAGGTACACACCAGCCCAAGGGCAAGGACTAGAAGGCAGGAGGAGACAGGAAAGCTTGTAACAGGGAAACCAAGGTCGAGAGGGAAGAGCATTGACATGTCTTGGGGTTAGCAACCAATGTCACAAAACAATATGTGATTTAACTGTTTAAGGAAAAGCTAGTTCTGTAAATCTTCATCTAAGTACAATAAAAAAAAAAAAAAAATGAAACAGGACCCATACCTACACCATACACAAAAACTAATTCGAGTTGGATCAAAGACCTAAATATAAAACCAAAAACTATAAAAATCATAGAATAAAAAATAGAACCAATACTAGAGGCCCTAATACACGGCATTAACAAGATACAAACCATAACTAAAAACACACAAACTCCAGAGGGTAAGTTAGATAACCGGATCTTCTAAAAATGAAACACTTATGGCCATCAAAAGACTTCACCAAAAGAGTAAAAAGAGAACCTACAGACTGGGGAGGTGGGGGCGGGGAGGAGGCAAGCCAGGGGCTGGGTGAAAATATTCACTAATAGGGTCAAGCTCTTTAAAGTCTTCATGTCTTTATACGCGCTGCTTCCTTTGCCTGAAATAAGATGTTCTATTACAAATATTTTGTCATTCCTGTGCCAAGATATTAAAGTCTTAGTTTTGTTACCAAACATTTAATGTAACATATATCCCTGATATCTGCTATATTGGGGGTGCAGAATGGTATGAAGATAAAGACTGATGAAAGGCTCAAAAATGGAGTGAGGATGACTTTTACAGATTATTTAAAAATAATAGATTGATGAAAATGAAATAATTTACAAAAGCGATAGAAAAACACATAGGCAAATTTTTCTAAACTTTTACAAGTGGAAAAGAACTAGAAAGTTTGACACCAGAACCAGAAACCACTAAAAAAAAGTCTTAAAAATGATAAATGACCTTCCCCGTGTTAAGTGTATTTCTGACAAGAAAGAGCTTCTATTTTGACTATGCACGGGAGTGAGAACCAAAAACAAAGTCAACAAAGTGACAAAGTAATGTCATTAGTCCCCCACGTGTCGGTCAGTTTGTCATACTGTGGGGCTTGTATGTTGCTGTGATGCTGGAAACTATGCCACTGGTATTCAGATACCAGCAGGGTCACCCATGGAGGACAGGTTTTAGCTGAGCTTCCAGACTAAGGAAGAAGGACCCAGTAGTCTACTTCTGCAAAGCATTAGCCAGCGAAAACCTTATGAATAGCAGTGGAACATTGTCTGATATAGTGCTGGAAAATGAGCCCCCCAGGTTAGAAGGCACTCAAAAGATGACTGGCGAAGAGCTGCCTCCTCAAAGTAGAGTCGACCTTAATGATGTGGATGGAGTAAAGCTTTTGGGACCTTCATTTGCTGATGTTGCATGACTCAAAATGAGAAGAAACAGCTGCAAACATCCATGAATAATCGGAACCTGGAATGTACAAAGTATCAATCTAGGAAAATTGGAAATCATCAGAAATGAAATGGAATGCATAAACATGGATATCCTAGGCATTAGTGAGCTGAAATGGACTGGTATTGGCCATTTTGAATCAGACAATCATATAGTCTACTATGCTGGGAATGACAACTCGAAGAGAAATGGTGTTGCATTTGTCATCAAAAAGAACGTTTCAAGATCTATCCTGAAGTACAACGCTGTCAGTGATAGGATAATATCCCCACGCCTACAAGGAAGACCAGTTAATACGACTATTATTCAAATTTACACACCAACCACTAGGGCCAAAGATGAAGAAATAGAAGATTTTTATCAGCTGCTGCAGTCTGAAATTGATCGAACATGCAATCAAGATGTATTGATAATTACTGACAATTGGAATGCAAAAGTTGGAAACAAAGAAGAAGGATCAGTTGTTGGAAAATATGGCCTTGGCGATAGAAACAATGCCAGAGATCGAATGATAGAATTTTGCATTCTTTCACCAACGTAAATGG